>NC_085860.1:12145722-12388222 GCF_034702125.1 Engraulis encrasicolus
CCTCAGGCTATATCAATGCTCCTGTGCCCCCAGATTATATGGAGAGGAGGGGAGACGGGGTGCCAGGGCCACTGCTAGACATAAGCAGAGTACACACAGTGCTTGGGGCACAAACCAGTGCTTGGGGCACCAACCACTTTGCCCCCAAAATTTGTTATTGGTTAGTAAATAATTTTTACAATTATTTCATTATGAGTTATGCTGCCAGTTATGCCTCCAAAACCTTAGCAGCGGACCTTGAAGGGGAGGGGGGGTGGAGCGCCACTCGTGACAGACAGAGAAGAGGGCTTCTATTAACCAGTGCTATCCCCCATCTTCCTCCATGACTGAGGTACCCTGGGCATGGTACCGTTCGGCTGCATTGATCACTTTTGGGCTGCCCCCTTGCACGGGTGAGGCGTAAATGCAATTTCGTTGTGTGCAGTGTGTACTTGTGTGCTGCAGGGTGCTGTGTCACAATGACAATGAGAGTTGGAACTTCCCAGTAGGGCTTTCGCTTCACTTGACTTAACTAAGTGCATGCTGGGAACAAAGTCTCCATTGGTGGTAGGACGCACTGCAGTCCTGCGTGCCACCGATGACAAAGCACGGGCCTGAGGGTCAACTCTTAATGGCTTTCTCAAACAATACGAGCATACAAGGGGCCATGGCCATCTCGTATCTGTTTCTTTCTCTGGCATCCTCGCTTTCTTATTTTCTCTCTCTCTCTCTCTCTCTCTCTCTCTCTCTCTCTCTCTCTCTCTCTCTCTCTCTCTCTCTCTCTCTCTCTCTCTTTCTTTCTTTCACTCTCTCCATCTGTCTTGTGCTCCTTCATTCAGTCCCAATGTTCTACATTGCACACGTGCCTGCATGCCGAAAGGGGTGCATTCTGGGTGAGCTGTACAGAGCCGTGGCGGCAGCTGACATGCCCCAGCACCCTGTCAGGGACGGTAGCAGGAGTACAAAGAGTACCTCAAGAAAGAGGTCATTACAAATACAGGCCATTACATACATGTATATGTATGTTACACCAAAATTGACTAAAATTCCGTAGCCTCTTCGTGCAGATTGGGTCACCAGTGGGCCTATTCGCCATTTGCTGAAAATACTCAACTACATTCATGACAACATGCTATGACATTACAGAGAGCCTTAAGTAACAGATTAAGACATAGCCATTACAATTTTGGTGTCAGTAAGGTTATAACATAGGCTCTGCACAAAGGGGATAATGCATGTAACCTCAGATGCATTTGTTAGATTAAGTAAAAAGGTATTCCAAACATTTCTTCTATGGGCGTGGAATAAATGTTAACAATTATACATTTCCAAAAAACTGATCATAATGTTAGAAGTTACTTTCTATGAAATTCAGAGATCAACGGACCATAACAAAGCAGCAATAGTCTCAGCAATAATATATTTTATGAGGCCAGGGTACATTTTTAGTCAGTGATTAAATGCAGGTGTATGGATCTGAATGCAAGAAACCATTTACACCACAAAGATCAAGACAAAAAATCTATCTGATTTAACAAATATTTTGTAATGCATGTGTTCAATTGGTGCATCATATGAAAAATTACATATTTGATGTTTGTTGCTTAACAACATTGCGTGAATTGGGGAAATCGTCACCAAGAAGTTTTGCCAGATCTGTATGGCCGTCAGTTTCTTACTTTTCATTCACATGATGCATAAGCAAGGATAATAAAGTAAATGAAAAAGAAAGGATAAGAACAATGACTAACATAAAAATCAGTCTTTGTAGCCATTATTACCCATTTCTAAAATATCTCTCTTGTTCAACCCCATGTTCTCTTGAACAGCACCAGTTTTCAGCCTCTCTATGCTGACCCGAGTGAGATGTCCAGTTGGGTGCCGGGCCATAATGTGCTGATGCATGATGGGTATGTGGCGCCACACTGAGGTGATCGGGAGCAGGATGCATGGACTGGGTAAGTCTGAAGATACTGCATGTTCCCTTACTAACAAGAGTGGAAGGTGAAGATTGTGCACATTATCCCAGGAAAAGGTGCAGTACATGGACAAAGGCTGACTATAATTTTAGAGAGAGGAGTCTGCTCACTCAAAAAACTTTTTCTTTGTTTAGGATAGGGTGACGTTTCGACTGTTACAGTCTTGTGTCTATATCTTTCATGTAGCCCAGTTGCTAACCGCTACACTTCTGTCACAGAGGGTATTATTATGACAAAAAGCAAAGTTTTGCAGATTAATGATACTAGTATATTTACAGTATACTTCAAATAACATTAAATTATAGCTTTTGCATGCTTTAGCATAATTCATGAATTTCGTGAATGTTTAAATGCATTTCTCTGTTTCTAACTATAGCAATATGGGCGCATCTCCTTTGCCTGCTGGGTGTGGTGTCGATGGTTAGAAGCTGCCCCGCTGGGTGTGCCTGCACTGGCACCACTGAGGCGGTCTGTAGCGACCAGGGCATAACCTCCTTAGCAACCGTCGTGGACCACCTGCCCCAGGGCCTCTACACTCTCCAGCTCTCCAGAAACAACCTGAGCGTCCTGGAGCCTGGGGCGTTCTCCAGCGCTAACACCCTGAGGTAGGGCTGGGCAATATGACGATATACAGTATATCGTTATTCTGATCATGCCCTTTCTCCTCTATCATTTCTATCATGATAAACGTATTTTATCCATTATTTCAGCTAATGTACAATTTAATATAATTTCAGTTCATGTAATTGTAAAAAAAGAATAAAAAGATTCATTTTGAAGAAGCGTGATTTTGCGACACGACACAATAAAGACAAAGTAAAGAGAGTAACTGAAAACACATGTCATTGTGGTATATCGTAATATGTATTGGTATCGTGATATAAAGCAATCCATATCGTGACGTAAGTTTTTTTCCATATGGCCCAGCACTACCCTGAGGACCCTCGACCTCTCCAGCAACAACATCACGATGCCCCACGCCGGGGCTCTATCCAACCTCACCCAACTGGAGAGACTCGACCTCTCCAACAACCCCCTTGTGGAGCTGCCCGCAGGTACTGTATCAATGCATCGATCCCACTACGACCGATGATTGAATTGAATAGTATCGTACCGTTGGGCATTCTCAAGTATCGAAAATAATCAAATCGTTGGCCCCTGCCCAACGCCCTAGCTCCATAACATGATAGAAGTGTAAAAGAAATTGTAGAAAAAATGAATCAAATCAAATCATATCGTATCATAGGGTATTCTTGAGTATATAAAATAATCGAATTCCTTCTTTGAGAAATCGATATCGAATCATATCGTCATGGAGGCTGTGATTTACACCCCTATCCGCAGGCCTCTTCCGTGACCTGGACAAGCTGACTGACTTGATCCTCAGCGACGTCGGCCTAAAACGCATCAGCAGGGACCTCTTCCGGGGTCTGAGCCGGCTGCGGCGTCTGGATCTGTCCCTTAACAGGCTGGCGGTGCTGCCGCGCGGCCTGCTGTCGGGGTTGCCGGAGCTGGCATGGCTCTCCCTGGCGGCTAACGGCCTGCGGGGCGTGCCCAGGACCGAGTTCCAGCCGCTGGAGGGCCTGCAGAGCCTGCAGCTGGGGGGGAACCCCTGGGAGTGCAATTGCAGCCTGGTGGAGCTCAAACACTGGCTGGAGTGGATGCTCTACCGCGGTAAGTAGTGTAGTGATACATGCCGCCGGTACAGACAATGTTTTATAAACGTACGACTTCAGTCCAATTTAATATTACACATTCTTATTAGTCTTCTAGTAGAGACACTGTGTGCGTGTGTTTGCGTGCATGTGTGTGTGTGTGCGCGCGCGCACGCGTGTGTGTGTGTATGTGTGTCTATGTGTGCGTGTGTGTGTGCGTGTGTGTGTGTGTGTGTGTGTGTGTGTGAGTGTGCGTGTGCGTGTGCGTGTGTGTGTTTGTGTGTTTGTGTGTGTGTGTGAGTGTGAGTGTGAGTGTGCGTGTGCGTGTGCGTGTGTGTGTGCGTGTGTGTGTGTGTGTGTGTGTGTGTGTGTGTGTGTGTGTGTGTTGAATACAGCATGCCAGTGAAAGTGGTGGCACTGTAGTGCAGATGGGTCTAGAATTAGTTTACAGTTTTGTTTACAATAATAAATGCGGATGCTCAAACACATAAAAAGAGACATCTACTGGCCTACTATAGGTTTTTTTTTTAAATGTACTGTAAATCAGAAATCTCAATCTAATGTAAAACTAACACATTTTAAGTGGATGGATTAACTGAAGACATGTCTCTATCCTGTCTCTCAGGTGGCCAGGTGGACTCCCTGGAGTGCAGCACGCCCCGAGAGCTGTGGGGCCGTGACATCCGCACCGTGCCCGCCGAGATGTTCAGCCACTGCCTGCCCCGCGGAGGCTTCCTACCCTGCCCCAAAGGCCCAGCGGACGTGGGCCAAGACTTGCCCGGGGGTGCGGAGGGCTCCAGCGACTGCGTACGGCAGCGGTACCGGGCGGTGAGCGTGAGGCGGGCGGCGGCCACGGTGGCGGTGGCCGGGGTGGTGTGCGGCGTGGTGTGCGTCATGATGGTGGTGGCGGCCACTTACGGCTGCGTGTACGCCTCTCTGGCCGCCAAGTACCAGAAGAAGGAGAGGAAGAGGAAGGCCAAGGGCAAGAAGCGCAAGCTGACACTAGGGGGCGCTAGCACCTGTGGTGGGGAGGAGAAGGGCATGGAGGCGGAGGAGAAGAGCGAGCTGCTGCCTGACGTGGCCAAGACCAAGGTGGCGCCCCCTGCTGAGGTGGTGCTGTCAAGGGAGGTCTGTGTATAACTAGGGTTGTCACGGTAACACGGGAAGCGTGCGTATGAGGGAGGTGTGTGTTTTTATGGTAACGACAGAGGTGTGTGTATAACACATTATTTCAGAGTAACAAGAGAGGTGTGCGTGTAACAAACATGCTGTCATGGTAACAAGGGTGTGACTTTAGTTACAATGTCAACATGAAAAGATGTGTGTGTCTGACCTTTTCTCCGGGGCAAGGGAGGTGTGCGTGTGACGAAATTCCACATTATTAATTGAGTTGGTGTGTGTGTGTGTGTGTGTGTGTGTGTGTGTGTGTGTGTGTGTGTGTGTGTGTGTGTGTGTGTGTGTGTGTGTGTGTGTGTGTGTGTGTGTGTGTGTGTGTTTCTGTGTGTTTCCGACCAACATTAGTCTGATCAATGTTATTTACATTACCAGTATTAATAACGCAGTCCTAACTCTGGAGAACATCAAACCGTGGTGTATATCTGACGTACTGTATGTTATTAATGACATCAACCATTTCTCTTGATTCTTTTGCGGTTACTTTGGGAGACATTGAGATGTTTTTTTTTTTTTTTGAGAAATGGAGTTGTCCTGTCATGTCATCTTTTAGACAGTAGATGGCCGGGCTTTTAGACACCTGCTGTGCTAATGTGTTTTGTGTGTGTGTGTGTGTGTGTGTGTGTGTGTGTGTGTGTGTGTGTGTGTGTGTGTGTGTGTGTGTGTGTGTGTGTGTGTGTGTGTGTGTGTGTGTGTGTGTGTGTGTGTGTGTGTGTGTGTGTGTGCATCATTTTAATGACCTGATTGAAATTAAATGGATCCCATGCTGTGTGGTAAAAGGAGCCATATTCGGGACTGTGCAATAACAAACTTTTAAGTGCTGTCAAGAAACAATAAGGTCAAGCTCCTTTCATTGGGCAATAAGTATAATTATCATTATAAGACTGAAGAGAACATATGTTTCTAATTTAGCACGACACGAAAATAAATGGTGATATGATAACCTAAAGCAGCAGTGCAGAGCTCTTCCTCTTCAAGGAAAACTATGAAACTTTGAAAAGCTGCATCTACTGTTCCAAAAAAGACTTTCAAGGTGTTCAGGCCCTTGCATCAAACTTCAATGCAATTCTAATTTATATAGCAATTCATGCGTCAAAACTTCCTCCTGGTAAAAGTCCGGCACATGGCTGATGTCATCACATGGCTAATGTCTTATTGAGTATGCTGGGGAAAATGTATTGGACAAATCACTTATATTGCTTAAATGGAATAGAATGGTTAATGTTGTCAATTTCACATGAACATTCCAATGTCTTGTAAAAGTATACACTGTATTTCTCTGTATCTGTTTAAATATCAGAGTATGTTCATGCACTGTCTCAGTTACTATCCGGATATTTTTCTATGGATCATTCCAGATAGATTGTTTTGATCAGTCTTCCTATTCCGTAAATGCTGAGAAATGTAGACCATTGTAAGTGACTACCTGAGTTACAGTAGGATAGGGACTCGTTTAGTTTCCAGAGATTAAGTGAGCACATACTGTAAGCACAAAGGCTAAGAACTCTGTTTGGAAATATTCAGTGGTATATACTGTGTGTATTTGTTGATGCTTATTTGTCGCCGTTTGAGTCAATGTTTGTTTGTGCTTCTCGGTAACTTAAACACCATATTTTTTGGAATGTTATGGTTTTTGGATTGGATATTATGGTTTTGGGAACAAACAATAAACAAATTATTTATTCAAGTCTTTTGAGCCGGTACTCAGGTACTCAGGTACTCAGGTATGACACGAATCCACAAGGCCAACTGATTGTATGGAACGACATACAGAAGATTTTCATAGTCATGACATTTGATGGGAAGGCGCAATAAACTAAGGCCATTAAGGATCCCATGCATCAAGGCACATATTTCACCCATGACCCACAACATCTGACTGGAGAAGGGTCTTCAGGATTCAAAAGCCTTTCAACTCTGACACGTCTTCTACTGTAGTTTGTGTAAAAAAACATGTGCATAGCACAAAACAAAACAAAACACTTTAGCATGCTCAAAGCAGAGTCCCTGTGCACAACTACCGTCCAGGTGGTGGTGATGTGCAGCAAAAGTAATCCACGTAAAGGGGGGATAACCACACTCACCACACTGGTCTTCTTTACATTGTTCACCTAATAAACTACCAGCAAAGCGGTGACTATTTCAACAATGCCTAAGGTAAATTGTCCATGATAGCCATTGCACACACCCAGGAGACTGCTACAAACATGTTTGTACCGTTCACATGGAGAGCAGAGCAGAGGAGAGGAGAGGCTGCCAACCTGAGAAGGCCCCTATTTTGGCAGCACTAGCGGCAGGCAACACATGCACACTCCTGGACACGTCTCAATGCAGACCGTACGAAGAGGTCAACTCAGGTCCACTAGAGGTCAACCGATACCAACTCTAAACATTTAAATACAAATGAAGAGCTGCGTTGCAAAATGAAATTGACATTTTTGTATTGGGCGTTCCATGGAATTGTATTGCAAAGAGCATTTTATATAGGATTAAAAAGTATGTTCTCAAAATATTACATAGACGATTGAACAATCACACAGTATCCAATCATGAAATGAAAAAGTGATAAATGGTGGTTTTGCCACAAAACTCTTCAAATATTGATGTGGATGTACATAAAGCAGCAATAACACCTTTACTGTATAAAAGTCCCGTAAAACATCAGAAGAAGTACTCACCGGCAGCTATGGCAGTCCTTTTCCCAGATGTGACCGTCGCCGCAGTAATAGCAATGATGATCCTTTCTCCTGTGACACAGAGCAGAGAAGCACTCACAGTAAGTGCACAGGTATGGGACAGTACCAGCATGTCCCGTAGGCCTGCCGTTTCCAGAAGGGGGCCGACTGGGAAAGAGCATTACTTACTTTCACATCATTGGACGTTTTTTAAATGCCATCTCCAGTACATATTATTACAAAATATCAATGTGTGATTGTGAATGCACTCCAGGAAAACAAATGCCATAAAATATGAAACTCTTGGGGTGCCGTAGCCTCTTTGGCTAGTGTCCCATATATACAGGGAGCAGGGTTTGAACCAGACTAGGCTTTGAACCGGACCTGAGGTCATTTCTTGATCCTTCCTCCATCTCTCCTCAACTGATATACAGTCACATTCTCATACTGTCCTTTCTTTTTTTTTTTTTAAGAAAAGAAATACTATAAAATATCAACTCTTGGGCAGGATGCCTGGGCTGGAGGCTATGACATTGCACTGGCCTGCAGTACCTTTGTTGTCCTCTTCCTGGGGCATGTAGAAGAGGAAGCGTCCTGGCGTGCTCTCCGCTGCGATGCGGTACCAGTCGGGGAAGTGATCCACCGTGAACAAGTTCTTCTTGTCTATCGGGGTCAGGAATTTCCTGTGGGAAGAAATTGTGCAGATGAGAGCGAGTGTAATTGATGCTTTGATACAGTATGATGTGGAAGGAAACTAAGACTTGGGAAGCGGACTTGTTCCTAAAAGCTGTTTTTAACTGGGTACTAAATTACAAATAAAGTAGTTGAGTTGAAGGTGTAAAGGCCAGCTCTAAAGTGATTTCTTATTTATTCTTATTTATTTGAATAACAGCCATCCCACTAGTAGGAATCTCCTGGGACTTGGCGACCACTCCCTCAGGTGAAATTTGCATGACCCAGCATGTGCATCTCTGTCCAATCGAAATGCTTTCTGATCCCCAGACGTTTATTCGAAATGAAATGAAAGTGCTTCATGTAAACTCGACGGAAAATAACTTTTATTCTGAACTATTTAATTCGGAATTAATCATTCGGAATCAAAACCATCATGTAAACGTAGCCAATTTTTAAGACTCTGTGGGACTCTGATGAGAGAAGCAGTCAAGAGAGTACTTATTCACCCACTAATGACCCATGTAAGTATTGTCTGAGTTAAGTCAAATCAGTAATTAACTTCAAAAGCAAATACAATGTAGAACATTCCAAATGCTGTAATATGACTCTATGTGCTGTAGGTCAAGTCTGACTCACTTTGCGACGCGCTGCTCGACCCCTGCGTATCGGGCTACTCGCAGCAGGCCAGAACGGGTTCCTAGGAAGGCCGTCTCAATTCCCGCTTCCACTCTGCAAAGACAAATGAGGCGATACCACAGTTACCGTACATTTATACAATACAAGTTAGGACGTTCAAAATACAGTACATCATATAACAACAATAATAATAATAATAATAATAATAATAATAATAATAATAATAATAATAATAATTCTTTCACTTAATATAGCGTCTTTCAAAACATCCAAGGACTCTTAACATGGTATCTGTGTAATGTGTGTGTGTGTGTGTGTGTGTGTGTGTGTGTGTGTGTGTGTGTGTGTGTGTGTGTGTGTGTGTGTGTGTGTGTGTGTGTGTGTGTGTGTGTGTGTGTGTGTGTGTGTGTGTGTGTGTGTGTGCGCGCTTTTGGAACTAGCAGCCATAAGCCTCCAAGAAAAGATGTGTTTACGATGTTGTTTAAACAAGGCCAGTGAAGGGGCGTTCTGGATGTGGTCGGGCAGTTTGTTTCAAAGGAGAGGAGCAGCTACATGGAAGGGTCTGTCACTGGTGGCCTTGAGCCTGGTACAAAGGATGGCCAGCTGGCCCATAGAGGAGGACCGCAGGGATCATGAGGGGTCATAGGGGTGAAGGAGGTCAGTGAGGTAGTGGGGTTTACAATTACAACATTACAATTTCTTTTGAAAACCATTATTCATGTTTTTAAATTTTAAGGACTTGATCTATAATGTAAACGTTTTAGTAGCTGGAAGTATATGCATCATATCTCTCTTCCACCCGAAATGGGTATTGATGATACCATTAACGTATTCTTCTATTCTGTAATGTAAGTAATCCTAATTTTTAAATAGGCCACTGTGTTGTCCCATAGTATATCTCTTTAATGTCTGCCCAGAAGTGAGTGCTTTTCATGTCATTGTGAATGTCATTATTCACATGTACAATGTACACTATAAGCAATAAAAGGCATTCTATTCTCTTCTATTCTCAAGTTATTTTTCTAGACGTAAATGTCTATTCTGTTCCAGAGGTCTTTTTCTAGAGCTGAAATTCTATTCTGTTCCAGAGGCCTTTTTCTAGAGCTGAAATTCTATTCTACTCCAGAGGTCTTTGTTTAGAGGTACAATTCTATTCTACTCCAGAGGTCTTTGTTTAGAGGTACAATTCTATTCTACTCCAGAGGTCTTTGTTTAGAGGTAAAATTCTATTCTATTTCCTACCCGCCAGCATCCATCATCATAGCGGTCCAGTAGGCCTCCATTGGTGCGGTCACCACGGCGTCAAACAGCAGCTGCTGCAGCAACATCTCATCACCTGTTATAACAGACATGCATGGGAGCTGGGCATGAATACACTGTACTACAGTATTCGCTTTCACCTGTTATGGCACACACAAATGGGAGCTGAGAGGATGAATATACTATTAACTGACACCTGCTATGGCACACAGACATGGGACCTGAGAGGATGAATATACTATTAACTGTCAGTCACCTGTTATGGCACACACACATGGGAGCTGCACAGTACATTAACTTATTAGCTTTCACTTGTTATAGCAGACACACACGGGAGCTGTACATGAATATATACAGAACATCTGGATCTCTGCAGGCTTCATGAAGGGTTATTCATGTGACGTATTGGTGATTGTATCTATGTGTATTTGCAATGACACATTGTACAGTACTCTGTGCATGCAGGCAGACAGACAAATGCACTCGTGTAGGTACGTAGACACAGGCAAGAGCGCGCACACACACACACACGCACGCACGCACGCACACGCACACGCACACGCACACGCACACGCACACGCACACGCACACGCACACACACACACACACACACACACACACACACACATACTGTAGGGAGGGCCTGAATGAACACTAAACACGTAACATTCGTATTGTAAAAGATTACAACTAAACAGATGTGAAAATATTTCAGAAAAAGTATAGAGCAATCTTACACTCCAGGTCAGGGTCCTTCCCCGTGAGGTATTTCAAGACGGCCTGCATCTGGGTGAGCTTGCGATGGTCGGGGTCGATGTCAGTCTCGCAGTAGGTCCTGCAGAGGGTCAAAAGCATAGAGAAGCTCACTTGGGGATAGATAAAGTTCTACTCACTTGGGGATTGATAAAGTTCTACTCACTTGCGGATTAGTAAAGTTTACTATACTATTACTCTACTCTATTTCTTCATACAGGTGCCAACAAAACAATCATAAAACACACACACACACACACACAAACACACGCACACGCACAGTTAAAAAGCAGTACTTTTCCAAGCGATAGGTGGACACAAATAGTAATGGCAACGCCCTTGTGTATAATCGTGAGTTTACAAGGTGGATATCTTACCATTCTTCAGCGATGGACAGGTCTGGCTGTGCGAGGTCATGCAGCCCTAAAGAAGAGTCCCTCAGTTAGCTTTCCCACACACAGACATGGCACTTATCCAATAGCAATTATAAAACATGTCACAGAAAAACTCACTAAGACAAACTGTTAATGGTACTGAGGGTTCAAGAGCGCCTGTAAATACAGAAGTCATTACCTTCCTCCACAGACACGTTTCCAAAGAACATGTACTGGCCATGGCCACGAGTCAGCACCATTCCAAAGCTGACAAGAAAAAGAGATGTACAGAAATATTTCAGAAATACACTTCTTATTACAATGAGTTCTTACAATCTCATCTCACAGAATTCTGTCAAATGAATACAGCCTGTAGGAACGCATAATGTCTTACTGAATGAAAAAATACTATAGCAATTTAAGCTGTGTCCAGATCAAAACAAGTGTAACCATTAGCTAAAGAATAATTTTGGGAGGAAAAAAAATCACGGAAAGTCTTCTGTGACCCCATTGTGGAATTTTGGCAAAATCTGTGAAACTGCCATACATTTTGTATACTAAATTTTGTGTTCATTTCACAGAAATCTGTGAGTGTATACGATAGTGAGGGATATTGTCATGTACACAAGCAACTTTCCCATTTGGTCTGGAAATTTGTATGAAATTTGTCAAATGAAAAAGCAATCACTCCTGTAATAATGAGTGCCAATGGATAAGAAGCAACTCTACATCATGTTGCTATTTGTGGTCTATCCATTACATTGAATTACATTACATTTAGCTGACACTTTTATCCAGAGAGACATACATTTACTATTTCTCAGGGTCTTGGTTACAGTCCCTGGAGCAATGTGGGGTTAGGTGCCTTGCTCAAGGGCACTTCAGTCATGGATGCAGGTGTAGGGAGAGGTCAGGTGGGATTCGAACCTACAACACCCAGATTGAAAGACTAACTCCCGTTGCCCTATCCTTGTTAATGTCAACATTTTGGAGTGCAATGGAGTTGCAGTCATTATTACCAGTCATATCAAAGGGAACTTAAACTTATTTCATCAAAATTCAGTCCAAATAGGAAAATCACTGATATATTGATGATATTAATAACGTGTCGTGAGTCGTGTCAATACACACAAAATGAAATTGTCATGAAACACTGACAGTGAAAATGTTGTTGTCTATTGCTTTGTACCTGAATGGAGTGTCATCAATGGTAGTGTAGTAATAGTCATTTTTCAGATATAACGGCCGCTTCTGCAATGAGACCAACACAATTTGGATGAGTGTCAGTACTTGACAATTGTAAAAGAATTGATTTTAAAGGAGCTGCCTAAGCAGAAGATTTAGAGTTGCATCCACTTACTGCATTGTCAACCGATGCTCGCACATCTAATGTCAGAGTGCCAGTTTCACCTTTCACCATGGACGTTCTCAGCTGTTCAGGGAACACACACACACGCACACACAAACACACACACAGACACACAAACACACACACAGACACACACACACACACACACACACACAAACTATTGTCAAGAACAAGTAGGATGAAAGTCTGTGTGTGTGTGTGTGTGTGTGTGTGTGTGTGTGTGTGTGTGTGTGTGTGTGTGTGTGTGTGTGTGTGTGTGTGTGTGTGTGTGTGTGTGTGTGTGTGTGTGTGTGTGTGTGTGTGCGTGCATGCGTGTCTTACTATCTCTTCTGTGTCCTCCCATTCTGCCTCTGCCAGGTCCACACTGTTGTAGTTGGGCTTAGGCTTCAGGCGCTTCTTCTCATCTTTATACTGCACAGGAGAGACAACAATTAGACACAGACACACAAGAGAGGTGAGGTACAGAGGACAGAGAACGATTAGACTCAGGTGAACACAGGAGAGAGAACGATTAGACACAGGAGAAGTACACAGGAGAGAGAACAATCAGACACAGGAGAAGTACACAGGAGAGAGAACACTTAGACACAGACACACAAGAGAGGTGAGGTACGGAGGAGAGAAGACGATCAGAGGGGCATACTAAACGAATCATGCACACCGACCATTCCACATGTAACTATTTGATACAAAATTGTGGTCACACCAACTTTCTTTGGGTAAATGTAAGAAAATTATAATAATAAGTATGATATATGTACGCCTGCAGATATACATGTTGTATGAACTGAATACCCACCAGTAATACATAAAATAATAGCAGCATACATGTACAGTGGGTGCTCACCAAGGGCCGCAGGTCTGGGTGTGCCAGGATGTAGCCATTATTGGTGATGAGGAATGCGTAACCATGTGGTCCAAGCTAGAGGATAACACAAGCACACACTGAATTTAATATTACATTACATTACATTATACTTTAATAGGTTAACACGAGCATATGCTGAATTTAATAATGTATTTAATAGGTTAACACAGGCATATGCTGAATTTAATACAGTATGTAATATTGCATACAGCAGCAATGAATGAGCAGGTGTCATTTTACACAGGCACACAGATTGAAGAAAACAACCTCAAAACTTTTTTATTGTGAATGGTGCACAAGGGGTCTCTGTGTGTGTGTGTGTGTGTGTGTGTGTGTGTGTGTGTGTGTGTGAGTGAGTGAGTGAGTGAGTGAGTGAGTGAGTGAGTGAGTGTGTGAGTGAGTGAGTGTGTGTGAGTGAGTGAGTGAGTGAGTGAGTGAGTGAGTGAGTGAGTGAGTGAGTGAGAGAGAGAGAGAGAGAGAGAGAGAGAGAGAGATCTGACCTTATATCGTGGAGCTAACTTCATGACTTCCACAAGAGGAATATCCGTCCCCACCACACCCAATAGAATCCCGTGGGATAGCTGATAGGCAGAGGAGACAATTAAATATAACAATGCATATAAAAAATAATGCTCAGCAAGTATGATGTTGTAGCCTACTAAGTAGTCAGGGAGCAGTTTAAAATGTGGTTTGAAAGAAAGCCTAGCCCTAATTCCATTTGGCTTCGTTTCTCATTCCAAGTCTGGTGCTTAGTTATGCTTCACATGCATGGCACATATGCAATTGTCTTGCGATGTTTGGTGTATGTCCTGTCTTAAATGTGTCTTGCTCAGGGATGCAAAATGAATTTCAGTTGAAAACTGACAACAAAGTACTAGTATATCGTATCGTATCATATACACGCCGTCTCTTTCTTCTAAAATCGTATCATATCGCATCGTATCGTATCGTATCGTATCATATACACACCGTTTCCTTCTTCTACTATCGTATCATATGGTATCATATGGTATTGTATGGTATTGTATGGTTTCGTATCGTATACACAACATCTCCTTCTACTTGTTATGTGGGTTATAAAGTACTACTGTATCGTGTGGTATGATATCATAGGGTATCGTATCACATTGCATCGTGTCGTATCATGTCATATCGTATACCCACCGTCTCCTTCTTCTTACTGAAGACCGGCATGGCCACCGACGTCATCAGCAGCAAACTGTGAGCCATCGTGTTGAACAACTAAGAGAAGCACATTCATAAGTTTCACAAATGATGATGAGTAAAGCTGCCTGTTAACATGGTGTCAACTAAAGCGTCTGTCTAATGTGTGAGACTGGTATCTATCTAGAGACTGGTATCTATGATCTGTGATGATCTACAACCACATGTATAGTGTATGCAGTATGTGTTGGTGTGGTTGTATGGCTTATTGTGTGAGTATGTGCTTATGTTGTCTGACAGTATTTGTGTTGGAGTATTTGTGTTGGAGTGTGCATGTATGAGTGGGTGTAAGTGTGTGTGTATGTGAGAGTATGTGCTTCTGGTGTCTGACAGTATTTGAAGAGTTCAGATGCAAAACCCCCTAAGTGCCTTTTCAAAAAATAATCTTAATTCATTTTAATTTAATACAATCTATCAGAATTGCATATTTTTAATTTATTTACAACAACAGGGCTCTCTAAAAATAAAGAAGTGCAGGTCTTCAGAAATGGAGTTAGGGGGTTTTGCATCTGAACTCTTCATTTGTGTGTAAGTTTGCATGTATGGCGTGTTCTTGGCGTGTATGTTCTTGTGTACTTGTATTGTGTATTGAGTTGTATACTTTATGTCTTCAAGTTATGATGGTGGTGAAAACAAATTCCCTGTTGGGGACAATAAAGGCAATCTATCTATGATCTTTACTGTAAGCATCTATGGATTTCTAGAGCTGTTACACAAACAGTCCACTAGATGGAGCTACCCAGCTGCAAAAAACAACACCACAAGACTACACTGCAACATAGCAGACAGGAGTTGATCCTGCTAGGCTAGGCAGCTATATAGTGCCTCAGATAACCTACGGTAGAGCAGCTACCCTGCCTCAGATAACCTACTCTAGGGCCGGGTTGAAATAACGCCAGGGGAACTAAGCACATTATGGGGGCTTGGCGATAGATAATCTTTACCTCCTTTGTGTTAGGGAGCTGCCAACATGAGAAATGAACACAAGTCAAAACACATATGGTGACAAACCTCGTGACAAACACACAAACACACACACACACACACACACACACACACACACACACACACACACACACACACACACACACACACACACACACACACACACACACACACACACACACACACACACACACAAACACACACACACACACATGCATAAATGAAACTGGACACAATTACAGGCTTGAGATCACCAAGGCAATGAGATATATTGAAATTGAGGGTAAAATAAAGATGAAGACAGGACAGCATGTGTGCGCCTGGTCTGCTTACCACAGTGTCCATGTAAGCCTCGGTCCAAATGATGTCATGATCGTGGTCTATCACCATGGGCCGACTGAGCACGTGCAAGTACTCCATCACATTCTCCTGCACGTCAGCCAGCGTGTTAATGTGTGTATAGTACCCTGCAATATTCAGAAATGACAAACAGTCAATGGCCTGTAATATTCAGAGACGACAAACCAAATCCCAGAGAGCATGGATTAACATTAAAGTCAGTTGTAGAAAATAGACCACATCCATTTGTTGTTGCATGTTCATGGTGCTAAGCAATATCCAATATACAGTGTGTGTGTGTGTGTGTGTGTGTGTGTGTGTGTGTGTGTGTGTGTGTGTGTGTGTGTGTGTGTGTGTGTGTGTGTGTGTGTGTGTGTGTGTGTGTGTGTGTGTGTGTGTGTGTGTGTGTGTGTGTGTGTGTGTGTGTGTGTGAGCAATATTCATCTCTTACCTTTATTATTGCAGGCAATCCATTTTACGTTGCTAGCAAACGTCATATCGCGTCCAATCAGATAAGTGAAGACCCTGACCTGAAACACACAGGCAGAGCAGAGCGTCTCAGATTGACTCCTGGAAATGCTATATTTAAAAAGTAATGACATGTTGCAATATTCAAAGTAATAAAGATGTATTTATTTGTTTGTTTCTTTGTTTGTTTGTTAAAAGTATCTGTATTGTAATATAATAGTGATAGTGGCAGATGATAAACAGAACATTGGGAAAACATTTCAAATCTCTGTAATGTAGCACTGATTGTAGAGGGGTACTAAAATATGTTTGTTATAAGCCGTGTGTATGTGTGTCTCAACTGACGGTTTTAGTAGCAAGTTTCTGGTCTGAACGTTAATATTTTCGTGCATTTGTCAAGGATAAATGTATGGCTTAAACTTTCCATAAGCTCTCAGGGCAGCGCTTTCATACAGTGGTGCATGACATGACAATCTTCACATACAGTATGAGCTTAAAGCAATCTGCATTCTCACAATAACAACAGCACAGTGCATTTGTTGGTCCCATTCAGTGGTGCATGTGCTACTTAGAAGGTTTAAAATATTTCAAATCACGAATCCATATTATTTTACAAGGGGGAAAAAATCCTCACTCTCATTGCATATAGGTAGGAACAGGCACATTAATATGTATCTGAATATGAAATACGCTATACATAAGCTTGCCTCGTCTGATCCAAAAGACATGTGGATAACAGATGGTAATATTTTTTTTTTTTACATAATACGGTACTTGACCTTACTTTTCTCTATATTGACTGCGTAACCCCTGACTTCCATGGCATAAGGTGGAGCGGTTGGATCCCAACACTGTGACCCCACAGGCGGGTGGAGGTGTGAGATGCTGGGGCCTCCATCCATCTGTCATATGCGTTAGTGGATGCACTGTATGCGCCATAAAACATACTGTATTCAAAAGGAGTTGACACGAAGAGACACTGCACTAGACTGACACTGATGTGATGAGATGCGGGCTTCCTGGTGTATTCATATCCCACACACTGTGATTCATATCCCACACACTGTCTACAGTAGCCTGGGCGAAAAGCCGACTGTTGACTCCGTCAATCAGTCTGCCAAAAGCCAAGAGGAATCCGTCTCCGTGGATGGTGGGAGATGGTCTGATTGCACTCTGCCATTTACATTCATTGGAGATCCAAATTAAAATGAAAACCCATATTTTGCTTTATTAGCATGACTGTTACGATATAGCGTCGCAAAAGCATACAAATAACAAAACAAAAGTGTGAATAGCGTTACATTAACCAATCAGTAACGAACTTTGCGGGTGAGTTCTGCGTCACCACTCTCAACTGTTTGCTGATTGGCTAAACACTGAGAGAACCGAGCTTGAGGCTTTTGCCAGACTATGTGCGGAGCCAAAATCTTTGGGTGGAGTACATAGGATGGCGTCGCCAGGCTATGTGTACAGCAGAACATGCCAATATTTCATGCCGTGTGTGTTTTGATAGAGGTGAAAATGCCAATATCTCATGCTGTGTGTGCTTTGATAGAGGTGAAAATGCCAATATCTCATGCTGTGTGTGCTTTGACAGAGGTGAAAATGCCAACGGGTATTTCTCAAAATGAAGTGTCCTATTTGTGCCCAGTGTATGCAATTATTAATTACACTTAGAACTAGTTATTGGATACTCTGGTGAAATCTGCGAAAAATGGGCGTTACTCGTCCTAGCAAGGCTAACCGCAGAAATACAACAGCGGCGATCTGAACGAGGCGAGCGACGGAAGTAATTGACTTTGTATTGAGTCGCGCGACAAAAGCGATTCTGGAGACTAGAGCGATTTGCACGCCGAGCGCAACAGTTTGAAGTTGAAATCTTTTCAACTTTCTAAGACGCGGTTCGGCGACAAGCCGCGACAGCCAATGACTGTATAGAGGTAAGTGACCACAGCCAATGGGAATGCTTGAATGCTTTGTCTTCTGCCTGTACGGACATACTCCAGTCTCCTCAATCGCTCGTATCGCTTGCTGCTGCACTCTGTCGCTTGAATCGCATCGCGCCTGGTCTATTCGCGCGGTAAGACACTTCACTTTGAGGAATCCCCAGTATTTCATGTCATGGAGTCAGTGTTACCTTCTTCTCGGGCCAGTTGTACTCCTGGAAGACCTCTTGGAAATCCTCCATGGCCCCGTCGGTGATCAGCATGATGGCCTGGTTACACAGGCTGCCCTGGCTCTTAGTGGAGGCCTACAAGGGAGACAGGAGGGGACATCACGATAATGTAATAGTCTGTGTGTGTGTGTGTGTGTGTGTGTGTGTGTGTGTGTGTGTGTGTGTGTGTGTGTGTGTGTGTGTGTGTGTGTGTGTGTGTGTGTGTGTGTGTGTGTGTGTGTGTGTGTGTGTGCGCGTCTGTGTGAGACAGGAGACAGGAGGGGTCATCATAATGATCAGAGAAGGTGTGTGTGTGAGTGACTGAGTGACTGGGTGAGAGTGTGTGTGTGTGTGTGTGTGAGAGAGAGTGTGAGCGAGAGAGAGAGAATGCTGCTTACATCACTCAGGATTTTGAAGGCCTCCTTCATAGCTTTGTGCACCTTCCCCTCGCCCTTCACATGCAGCTCGTTGACCAGCAACTTGAAATGCTGCAGAGAGACCAGAACATGAGACACACATGAGACATGAGACACAAATGAGACATGAGACACACATGAGACGAGACATGAGACACACGAGACATGAGGCATGAGACCAGAACAGCAGACACACATGAGACATGAGACCAGACCAGCAGACACACATGAGACACACAGGAGACATGAGACACACATGAGACATGAGACAAACGTGAGGCATGAGACCAGGACAGCAGACACACATGAGACATGAGACACACAAGAGAAATGAGACATGAGACACACATGAGGCATGGGACCAGAACAGCAGACACAAGACACACATGAGGCATGGGACCAGAACAGCAGACACACATGAGACATGAGACCAGAACAGCAGACACACATGAGACATGAGACATGAGACATGAGACACACATGAGACATGAGACCAGACCAGCAGACACACATGAGACATGAGACACACATGAGACATGAGACACACAATGAGACACATATGAGACATGGGTCCAGACCAGCAGACATGAGACATGAGACATGAGACACATATGAGACATGAGTCCAGACCAGCAGACACACATGAGACATGAGACACACAAGAGACATGAGACACACAATGAGACACACATGAGACATGAGACCAGAACAGCAGACATGAGACGAGACATGATATATGAGATATGAGATATGAGACATGGGACGAGACATGAGACCTTCGGGCCATCCGCCTGTCATGTGGTCCGATCATTGAGAGTATATTATTTCTATGTATTCTCAATGGGTCCGATGTGAGCAGTAATTCATCAGTATAACAAAGAAAACATGCACATGTAACTGAGGGGTTCCTGCACAGTCCGTCATTTTGGGCTCGAACCCGACACCTCCTAGTCAACACTCCAGTTTGGGCATGGGAGGCGTAGCACAATACAGCTGAGGTAAAGGACCAGTCTGATAGCTCAGCACTACCAATACTGTGTAAGACTTTGGGAGGCCCTTACATTCTCACCCCCCTAAACCTCACTCCCATCCGGGTCAACTGGAAAACTGAAAACTGAAAATACTAAGTCTGCAACATCAAGCTGCTGCACTGAAACGCCACAATATTAAATTAAGAGAAACGGTAGCTTGGTGTTGCAGACTTTATTTTTAGTTTTCATGTTATTTAATCAGTAGTCAGACAGACACTAGGCAAAGCAAAGGCAGAGGGCTCATTCCACGTCAAATCAACAGGAGCCCGCACACTTAGGTCTCAACAAATTCTGAGAATATTACCAAGTGTACCCATGGTACTTAAGAGAAACACCATAAATGTATTTGAATGTAAGATGTATACTCTCCGTGTTACAGACAATTTTACTGGGGGAGGGGGGTGCCCATTTTGTTCAAATTCATTTTTTGTCAAAGTTCACAAGCCCATAGCTCAAGAACTAAACCATGTAGGAAGCTCAAATTTGGCATGCTGGTACATAGATAGGAATAGTTTGTTGCAAAACTGTCAGTTTGGGTCTCTATGATCCTGCATTGTCATGGCATTCCCTCAAAGTTGATACAAATTGTACTGGAGTTTTTGGCTGCGCTCTGTTTAGGCCTTCAGAAGACATATTTGTGCCCAACATAGCCTCTTGATTTTTTTCCCTTGTAGAGACAAGTAGGAACACTCTCACAAAAAGCTATAAATAGAAAGGAAACCCCATCAGTGTTTGACCAGAAGACCTCACAAATCTGACAAATCATTTTGGGTGTCATTTTCAGAGCTCCAGAACCCCTTGTGGGATTGTCAACAGATTTTTATTTTATTTTTTTCGTCATTCTCCATGAATTCTTCTTTTTTAAAAATGCAAATGAGACTTGTCTTATGTGATGTTTTCTTTTGGTAATTTCCAACCTGAACATGGGCAACATTGCACATTGAGGGCAATATGTTTTCTATGCATTTTCTTTCTTCGCTGCCATCTGCTGGTCAAAAAGAGTAACAACATGACTTCTTGTGCCTGACCTACTGTCTCTTTTGGTGTGCGATCCTGCTCCCACATTGAACGCTCCTGAAATCATTGAAATTGAAAGGGATACCTGCACCCCTGCACAGGGACTCTCGGGTGATCATGTCTGGGCAAAATTTGCATTTGATTATTTAGTCTTTACATTAAATGTTATCGAAATCATGTTGCTCTCTTTTTGCATTTTGCCCATGTTCAGGGTGGAAATTACAGTCTCATTGGCATTTTTAAAAAGAAGACTTCATGGAGAATGAAGAAAAATATAAAATAAAAATCTGTGGACAATCCCACAAGGTGTTCTGGTGCTCTGAAATTGACACCCAAAATGATTTGTCAGACTTGTGAGGTCTTCTGGTCAAACACTGATGGGGTTTCCTTTCTATTTATAGATTTTTATGGGAGTGTTTCTACTTTGTATCTACAAGGGGGAAAAAAATCATGAGGCTATGTTGGGCACAAATATGTCTTCTGAAGGCCTAAACAGAGCACAGCCAAAAACTCCAGTACAATTTGTATCATCTTTGAGGGAATGCTATGACGATGCAGGATCATACACACCAAAACTGACAGTTTTGCAGCAAACTATTCCTATCTATGTACCAGCATGCCAAATTTGAGCTTCCTACATGGTTTAGTTCTTGAGCTACGAGCTTGTGAACTTTGACAAAAAAAAGAGTGTGAACAAAATGGGCACCCCCCACCCCCAGTGAAATTGGCTGTAACATGGAGAGTATACATCTTACATTCAAATAAAGTAACACTGTTTCTCTTAAGTACCATGGGTACACTCAGTAATATTTTCAGAATTATTTGAGACCTAAGTGCGCGGGCTCTTGTTGATTTGGCATGGAATGACCCAGAGGGCAGGTCTGCGGCATTAGCATCAGGATTTCGCCATCACCTGTTCCAACAAAATGCACTTTCATTCTCAGAAGGGACAAAGGGGCTTACAGCGCCCAGCACAATGTTACTCAGGTGTTCATCTGTGCTGGGTGAAGTCAAAATCCAAAATAGATAGGAAATGGCAGAGATTTGACTCTGAGATTTGAGACAAATATGAAAAGCCGTTATAAAAAAATAAATTTAAAAACACATGGGCCTACTCGTTGGCAAATATGGAGCAGGGTAATGCACGCATATGGTTGTACCATCAGTACTACACTACAGTATAAACTGGAGACTTTTAAATTTAAATGCAGCTTACATGCACTACCTCACAAGAACTGCCTTGGGCCCTGCAACATACAACACACCCATGCTGCTTGTTTCCGATTGCTGCTACTAACGGGACAGTCCTGGGCTGTGCTAGCCAGGCCACGCTCTCCTAGTGATGCAACAACTTCAGTGTTGCTTCTAGTCAGGCTAAGAGCAATGTAAATATTGTTTCTGATCTCACGAAAAATCGGGAACTCCACCCACTTTGTCGGACACCAGTCAACCAGTGGCAGACCTATGGAGGCGGGTCAACCGTGCCGTTTGAGAAACGTTAATTGTTATGCTCTTGGTCAGACCAAGTGTCGAAGAGATTTGAAAGATGATGATAGTCAGGCTAGGGCTGTGCTGTAGGCCTACTGAACTGTGACCTTTACATTAGTCATGTTCTTATCTTTATGTCTTCACCTAGATCTTTTACTATACTTTAAATGTTTCAAATGTTAAATGTTTCAACTGTTATTTATCACCTCATTACTTTTTTTTATTACTGGCTACCTGTTACAACGTTATTGGTCCTGTCTTGCACTTTAATGTCTGTCTTGTTAATGTCAGTCCTTTGTATACGTGTTCTGTCTTTGCATGGAATGGAGAGAAACACAATGCCATTTTCCTTGTATGGCCTGTGCATATAAAGAAACTGACAATAAAGCTGTTTTATACAATGCATTACTTGCATTACGTGTTTTTGAACCAGCTCAACCATTTTAAATTTTGTGGTTCTTGATGATATGTTTATCTATGTACCGGTACTGTAAATTGATTAATTATGAAAATGAGCCAATTTATTTTTACAAGTGTACATCTTCATTTCATTTTCCTCCTGTTCAAAACATCCATACCCACACCCACGCCCCCTGCCCCGTCACCCTGCTGTTGGAGATAGGGGTCAGAGAAAGCATCATGAACTCCTGTCTCGTTATGCATCGACTTACTGTATACGTCTTGAAACGTTTAAACATTCGAAAAAGCCACAAAAAACATATGGCCAACAATGGGCATGGCGTTCATTGTTCCCTTTAGTTTCAACCGGCGGGCGCTTTGAGGGGAATGAACTCAGTGCTCGTTGTGGTCCTCCGAGGCTAGAGGGCTGGCCGGGGATGAAAAAGCCGACAGGGCATTTTCAGTTAAGATCGGTCCACCAGGCATTGAGAGCGACAACAAGGCCTGTGACAACAGTTTTAGTCATCTAAATAAGGTACTTTGACCACAACAGCCAAAATCAATATTTAAATTTGACTCTGAGAAGTCAGCTGTATAGTAGTGGAATGAGGACTAATACCACTGCCAGTTGTGCCAGATGTGTCTGGTCAAATCCCGCCCAAAAGGTTCTCAAACACCAGCAAAATTAGCTAAATTCCGCCCAATTGCAACAAATTACATTGGTTTCAATGGGCATAAAACGGCAGACAAAACCGCTAAATGGCCAATTTTTCCCCGTTTTTACCCGCAGACGGCCATCCCAAATCTGGCTGGCAACACTGACCACTGCAGTGAGGGAAGGACAAATGCCCTGTATGCCTTATGACCACTTCAGCCATCCTCCCCCCGAGGTCTTCAGGAGGACTCATCAGAGGATCTGCTGCAAGCAGCTGCTGGCGGTAGCTTAGCGTCAGGATATCATTACCAGCTCTGGCTGTGGATAAACCCATCAGGAGTAGCAGCCCAGCGAGGAGGGAGAGGAGGGAGAGGAGGGAGAGGAGACGCGACCTAAGCCCTCATTCACAAGGCCGCTCCCGGGAGCACTGGCCCACTAACCTACACAATGCTAATGATAGTCTGACTCCGGCACGTCCACCACAGACACACACACACACGTTGTCAACACAGATGCATTGTGGGACTTCAACTTTCAACGTACATACAGTATACGCAGGGTCATCTCACCTGACCTCAACCTGCATGTGTAGTCCATACTGGCTGCTTGGTTAAGCTCATCATTATTTCATCAATTAAGTTTTTTTCTTCTCTTTTCTCTTTCTCTACTCTCTAGCACATTGAATGACAGTTTAGTTTGATAATGTGCTATATAATATTGATTGATTGGATTATTGATCGGAGTTCCTACTTCAGTGGATTTTGGACGCTAAACTAAGCACCATATTTCACCAACATAATGGTAAAGCTTATGGCGCCTCGCCTGTTACAGTCCCTGCAGCTCAACCTCCACTATGTTTAATAGCCACCCTCAGGCTGATTACAGCTCTACTGTATAGTATTGCACATAATGATGCAAACTTTGTTATTACGCTGTACTAATAAACTGTAAACAGAAAGTAAAGTTACACCTTTGCATTATTGCATTCTTCACTTTGGACTGTGTGCTATTATGTAAAAGCCTCACAACAGGGGATACATGCCATGGAATCGACACCGTTGGCATCTTTTGGGGTGACCCATCATGCTGTGCCCATAGGGCCTGCCAGGTCAGGTGAGGGGGGAAGGGCCTGCCAGGTGAGGTGAGGGGGGAATGGGTCAGCGTCTACTCAGGCGTGGGTCCATTTTACGCAGCGCACACCCCCGCTGTGGCGTTTGGTCCTGCGGGTAGGGAACCCAGGCTTAAACAAAGTGGATCATCTAATGAGCTTACCTCGCGATTGTCCAAGTCAGCCTGTACCAGCGTGCCTTTAAAACAGGGCTCCACGTAGCGGACGTAGTCTGTGTACTGTAGGAGAGAAGCATTTGTCATCATGAGTCATATTTGACAGTAAACATACAGGAGCCACAGTGCTGATTTAAACAACAAAAACAATGTACTTCCTGAAGGAGTCTGCTTTTTTGTATCAAATTGCCAAGATTAAGTGTTTGAATAGCAGTTTTCAATGAAAATGTGCAGCTCTACCACACAAAGCATTTTTTTTTCCACGCTCATATCTATAGCATGGTATAGCAAGTGTTGTCCACGTATGCTATGCATGCATTATTTGATGTATTTGTGTCACAATAAGCTAAACACAACGCAGTTATGTTTTGTCAGAATGCGTTGGCGTATGCAGTTTATTGCTCACTTTATATACTCATATAAAGGGAAGTGGGGAGTGGTTTGCATTTAAGCCCTGACAATGAGGTTGAAACACATTATTTTTAATTAGTTGAAATGTGAACTATCTCCCATGAATTAAACGTTTTTTAAAAGTCCTTCACACTTTGCTCACTGTACAGTACACCGTCATTCTTTTCCCTCTCCGCTGTGGGAGCAGCAGGGTTGTCAGACGAGACTGAGGATTTCCAGCACAAAAAATGCTAAAAACCTGCTTGGAGGCACTAAATCTCGCCCAATTTGAACTAAATTCTACTGATTTCTATGGTCATATATCTGCAGAAAAACCCACCCAAATGCCTTTTTTACCCACAGACGGGCATCCTAAGCAGCGCCCCGCTCCATTGGGCTGCTTAGGATATACGTCTGGGGGTAAAAAAAGACATTTGGGTTGGTTTTTCTTCCAATCTCTCAACACTGAAAACTTACGGCGATGACGTTGACAAAGTCGTTTTCTCCCAGCGTGTCCAGGATGGTGTTGATGGTGTGTTTGGCGATGGTCAGCTTCAGACCTTTCATGCTGCCGCTGATGTCCACCACGATAATGATGTCCTTTGGGGACGTGGCAGCCTGGATGTACCTAAAAAGTCAGAGAATGCGCACACATCAGTGGCACAGGTGCTGGACCGAACAAAAGATCACTGAAAGGAAAATATAGGTCCGCAACACTGTTCGATGCTCCCAGACCAAGTTTGATGGCACACATTTTGCGTCTATTACTGCTTATTATCGTTTTTTCTTTACATCTTTTCTTGTTACATCTTGTATAAAGTGACAATACCTATGGAGCAGGTTTATGGTGAGGACACACTAGGTCTCTGATTAGCCCACTAGTAGCTCTGTCAAGCTATGTGTAGGCTATACCAAACGCGACCTACGCTACTTGAGCAACGGAAATCATTATTTCTATATGGAGGGTCGGCGACTTAAGTGACCAAAGCGACCTTGCCAGGGAGCCCAGTCTCTGGAAAAATCAACTATATGCTTCGTGGTGCCGCTACGATATAGCCTAATTTGTCGTAGTTGGGCAACGCGCGCTGTCGTCGCAAGTGGGTGAGAGAGAGGGCGAGAGAGAGCGAGTGAGAGAGAGAGACCACCCGAACAGCGTGCATTCCGGGAGGGGAGCGCTGTCCTTGTGTCAGCTTCATGCCATGTCTCCCTTCCTCCAACATTGTGCCTAAACCTAACCCTAACCCTAACCCTAACCTTAACCCTAACCCTCACCTTAACCCCAACCCTAACCTTAACCCTAAACTTAACCGTAAATCACTTGTTTGAAATGTTTGATTACCGTCGTTTCCAGTTAGCCTTCACTCACGCTTGATTGTTGACGTCCATCCACATTATTCTTCCCCCCAGAACCAAACTACCCCAATTGTCAGTTTCGTCACCTAACAACGAGAAACGAGGCTATTCGTAATGGCACCACGAGGCTTAAAGTTGATTCTTTCAGTTTTTTTCGTAAAGACTTCACAAATGGCCCGAGTTACGGTTGTGCCAGGAGTCAAGCGACCTGAGCGAATTTCAGCGATTAAAGTCAAGCTAATATTATGGTATGAGCTATGACACGGTTAGGCGAAAACCAATTGGAATGTTCATATCTCTGAATGTCCCAGGCTGACAAGCCAGAGCCGTTATGTGATTAGCTAAATCAAACATGTCAATGTCACGTCCAGAGCGAATAAAGCGAATTCATGGCGAAACTTCTTCGGCGACCTTAGCTACTCTGGGAGCGTAGGTTGTTTCTAGTCAGTGATCTGATTGACAGTAGTTTCGACCAGCATACAGAAGCATTTCAAACCAGTTAAGCCTTCTCTCTGAGAACTTTGAAATTGTGGCAGCTTAGCCAGACTAAACTTGCAGAGCTTTGTAGTCTCACTTGCCAAGCTAAACATCAATGAATAATAACAAACAATACATGACCTTCGCTCTTCCTTAATTTCCTTCGACATAAATAAATGTTACTCTACTCCACTCTACTTTGTAAATGTAAATGAAACTAATAATTAAATCAGTTCAATGTAACTTTTTTACAGGTTCTAGGCCCAATAGGAAGACATACAACATACAATAGTCTTTCCAAATAGTTCAATGGTTTTCATTTGGGATGTTGTCAAGATGGTTAAGGATGTTGCCAGTGTCAGTTGCCATTTGCAGCTTAGCACTATTTCAAGTCTCAGATTTCCGATATAGAAAAAAACACATAGAATATGACGTTGCTTTTATCATAACAGTTCATTAGTTACTGACAGTCCAGGCTCTTCGGTTAGCTTCTAGAGTTTCACTGCTAGAGATTGCCAACAGCTACATATGGTGCCCATGTGAGTCCTACTGACCTGGCTCTTTAACGGCTAACAACCTGAAGATGAGATTAAAGTCTTCCAGCGAGCTCAGGTCTCCTGTGCCGTTTGTTGCTACAGCTCTATAACTAAGTGGTGTCAGCCATGCCAGTAATCTCCCACAATATTCCAAGTCAGACGCAAACATGCTGTGTGCTGTGACCACTTGCTAAGAGACATAGGGTTACGTGGCGCTATTCCGACATGTCGCTATTCCGACATGTCGCTATTCCGCCGTTAATGTCTATTGTCGGAATACCGACACGTTTTCCACCATCCGCCGCTATTCCTACATGCCGCTATTCCTACATGCCGCTATTCCGACATCCCTAACCTTAACCCTAACCCTAACCCTAACCCTAAAAAGTGTCGGAATAGCGCTATGTCGGAATAGCGCTATGTCGGAATAGCGATTGCCCCCCGAGACATAGAGCATCTCCAGTACCCCGAGGTAATGACATCAGCCTGTGCTGCCTTTGCACAGTTTGTGGGGACGCAGAATCACACAATAGTAATGTACACCAGACATGGGCTCAATAAGGACTATATGTAGGCCTATGTATCCCTGTGTCTCAAGCCTTTAATGAAAAAGAGAATGGGAAAGGAGAGACATCTCCAATCACATCAACATGCAAATAAAAGAAGGCAGAATAAAGGGAAATCCTTGGGGTGTGTGTGTGTGTGTGTGTGTGTGTGCGTGCGTGCGTGCGTGCGTGCGTGCGTGCGCCTACAGCTGCACTTGGGACTCGAGCAGATGATTCTGCAACTGGCTTAAATGTTCACATAATTTCTTGCAGAGACGGAACACACACACGGTTATGGTGTGTGTGTGTGTGTGTGTGTGTGTGTGTGTGTGTGTGTGTGTGTCGGGGGGTAGGGGTAGGGGTGTGTGTGGATAAGATAAAGATGTAACCATAGTCTCACCAATTCCTGTTCCTGCAGTCGAAGTTCACCACACCATTAGCGTCAGGCGTCCATTTGATGCCTACAGGGGGAGAAAATAAATGTATATAACATCTAAGATATATAACATCTATATAATCTATATAACATCTATTGCACCAACTATTTCAAAAAATAAAACAGTTATCATTTATCATGCTAGAAATCATATTAATATATTATTAAAATGTCCCCAAAATCCTCAGGATGGACAAAGTTAAACTGTAGAAAGTATGTCACACCATATACAAAAACAATGGCGTTTACCGTACGTGACACATGTTGCCCATAATCCTACTTCTACTGTTATTAGTTCCGTCACATTAGTCCCTCAGCTATGTTCAGATGTGCATACCTGGATAGACTCTGAAAAATCCTGTCGAACTTCCAAAGTACTGCCACGTTAGAGTGGGATCTTTCTGGAAATTGCTAACGAATACATCATTAAGGGCCTCGGACATGTACACACCATTCAGGATGTCAGGATCTGTTGGGGGAAAAGGAGGAAAAAAACAGTAAAACACACTTCATATCAATATGAGGAGCACCTTAAGGGTTGAGGATGAAAACAATAATTGAGGGTGTCAATAAAACGAGAGCTCACAATGCAGAGAGCCCTCAAATTGTTAAAGCGTGCATTTGTGTAAACATAATCGTGGACTCGGGTTACTGAAACAGTGTGCTCATTGCTAATAAGCCGTGCCCACATTTTGTATCTTGTGAGCACAATTTACTAATGTGTGGCCATGATTTATAAAACAACATTACAGTATTTAACTGACATGACAGTATTTAACAATCATGATTTATTCTTTGCATTCCAAATGACATGGACACATTTTACAAATTGTGGACACGCTTTAGCTCATTCAATCTCGATTCTCAATTCTAATAAGACACATTTAATTCTAAACTACTTCAAACCTGAATAGCAACTGAACAGAGAACATGCTTGGAAGCCTAAATGGATGTTTTCTCACCTTTATTGTAGACATTTGTGGGCACTTGGATGTCACTCTGTATTGTGTTGACAAGCATTTTGTTGAAGTGTTCATTTTCCTCCAGTGGAAACTCGCCACCCAGTTCAATAAAGTTTCCCTCGTCATCAGCGGAGTTGATCAGCATGGAGTTGTAGTAATCAAACTGGGAAAAGAGTCAAGAGGAATTGAAGAACTTCCTTTCAAAATGACGTATAGGCTAGTAATTTTGGAACATTTTGGGAAATAAACATTTTTGTATTTGGCATTCCATTGCATTGCATATAGGTTTAAAAAGTATGTTCAATTTCAAAATATTTGAATGGCAAGAATTCACGTTAAGACAGAGGGGTAGGGGTACGGCGAAGGGCTTTGCACCCCTCCGAACTAAGATTTTCCGACACCACACTCCAGATGGAGAGCTACGACAGATTTCCCTGAATGCATTGCGAATGCATTTAAAAATTGGCTGCAAGCCACGGCATCCACAACAGCACACAAGTGTAAGTATTTTCACCGCAATTGACGGTTTTAAAGTGGTAATGATTATTCCATTGTACTAAGTTTAACATTGTCCTCATGTGTAATGGCCATTTTCTCCATGAAACACACGTGAAAAAAATCGCTATTAACATCAACTTAATGCATGGAATTAGTGACAGCTGTGACTGTCATTCCGCATTAATTGAAGGGGTGTCTCAATTCGTAGGGGTTGCGTTTCAAGCCCTACACCTTGCGGCTTCGTTTGAAAGCACAAGGGGCAAGGGAAGGCCTAGGGGTAGGGGTAGAAATTAGAAATGGGAAAGGCCCATAGAAGATGATGGGACTTCCAAACAGTCATTTCCTATAATGAAATGCAAAAGTAAAAAATGATGGATACATTGTTTTGCAATAAAATTCTTCAATTACAAACTAGGAAAAGAGTGAAGAAGAATTACAGATTGGACCCAATGCATTGCATTATACTATCAGACAACATCTGAGGTAATGCATTACATTACAGAGACGCCAAAGTACTGTACATAACGCAGACCTCAAGCGTTGCGTTGAAATCATGGTAGTAGTCAGCGTCTTCAGCAGTATCTGCCAACCTCTGTGGACAGACATAACATTTTACAAACAAAGAAGAAAAAAACATGTTGAGTACTTTCACAAAGAAAATGAGGTTTCAGAATTCCTCACAACATTTCCAATTAATTGAAGTACTGTACACAGTAGGGGTGGGTATGGGCAAAGGGTGATCACAGTACACATGCCACAATGCAATTATATCACGATGCATTGAGATTCATGTACTATAGAGAAGCATTGCAATATTTACTTCAGTAAATGTGTAAAATACATCTAATTTGTCAGTTGCTGCGTAGAATTCATGTCAATTTATTTTATTCTAGTAGTTTAGCATCAGGCTGGGTCCACCCATTCTTCCTGTAACCAAGTCAGGTGTGACCAAGCAAGCTATCTTAGCCTTTTTAAAGGTGAGCAATGAAGGCAAGCTGATTAACTCCAGTGTGGTTAAGGCAAGGCATACGGTACAGGTATGTATAAGGAAGCCAGCTCTGTTTGGTTGTAGTCTTGCAGGGGCATACAGAGCCATTTGATAAACACATAAAAGATTAATCCCACCTCCGAGAATCACAAATCAGTTGTGGGATTGGCCAGACAAACCTCTTATCAGCTTTATTATCACGATAAACAGGCCACAGAATTCAGACAAATTAAGACATATTAGATCCTTCAAAACAACAGTTAAAGGCAATAAGGTAACATTGCTATTCAAAAATATACATATGGTGTGTCGACAACTATACTTTCAACATTTACTGTCCATAGCACTACACTTTGGCATTTTGTCAAGAACTGAACCAGAGCGCATGTGTGCTTAGCTGCTATTCCATGACTGTCCCAGTGCCCCACTTTCCCATGACTGTTGGTGATAACTAAGTGCCTTCCTCTATATGTCATACGATACAGGATAGGCTACCTAGCCTGGCAAGCCAGACGAGCCTACTGTATAACTTTTAGTCTGGCACATGTCCAGTTCAAAAAGCTGACGGCTAACATGGGACCAAACCGTTGTCATTCAAACAACCTCTTCATGGCATGTCCAATCTGAACAACAAACCTCCGACAGTGACTAACATTACAATTCAAAAAAGAAATAAACACAACCTTGTGTTGTGATTGGAGGATGGATTTAACATTCCTTTGTGCCTGACCTCCAGTGCTAGAGCAACACACAAGTCTTTTTTTTTCACTAGGTGAGGGAGAAAGCTTGGGATTTTTTTTTCTTTACCTTGACAGATTTCATTTTACTCCCCAACATTCTTTCAATCTCATCTGCAAAGTCCTTGACGAGCTCTCTCCCATCAATATCTTCAATTTTCACAATTGCCTCCACGTCTTTAAGTTTCTGTGGGGAGAAAAGGAGTTCATATTAATGACTCATTAGTTATTAATGTCCCCATAAAATATGCATAAAAAACATACTCCACAAAGTAAAAGTCTTGTCTGGTTTTGATGATGAAGGCCTAACAGCTTTCAGAAAACACTGCCAGGGGGCACTTTAACCGAAAACAACGCTACAATGATTTTGGCACAGTGTACATTTGATTAGTTAATGGATTAATTGAGACGCTAATCCCAATTAATCCAAGGAACCGCAGTGACAGTGTAGGAGTGATTGTTGGAACAACACTCCTACGCAAGTGCATTGACACCAACACTAAGTAACATTTAAGAATAACAGTCCAAAATGCTTTAAAAACACTTCGCAAATAATGAACAAATTATCAACGAAACGTTAAAAATGTTTGTAAATGAGTAAAAAAAAACAATGCAAACACAGCAGAGATACAGCAGTTTTGGAAGTTGGTCCTCCAAAGAGCAGAAGAGATCAAACACAGTTGCATGTTTGCATTGAACCAGTGTCATGAACGCAGGTTTCCATCAGATACTCCGAAATTCATTGGATGGTAAACAAAAACAACTAATGATTCTATTTTAACAGCCTAATCCACAAAACCGTTTTGTCAGTGATTAGGAAAAGGTCACATCAAAGGCTGAACGTAATGCCTTTAAACGCAAGCCGTTCCCTTAAAATCACCCTAGAAGACAGGACTTTCATTTGGGAAAAACAAGACATCAGGAGGTAAATGTGGATGTGCATTCCAGATCAGAACAAATTTTTTGTTGATATGATTACAAAACATTGCAACATGGTATTTATAATTTCCATTCAGCATAATTTGGTTTGAATGCTAATTTTCACATCAGGTGTCTTCTTGTCAAATCCAGAATATTGACATCTTGATGAACAATCAATACATACAATGGCAAACATATGTAAAGAAACGTAAAAAACAAACACTGACACAAACAGAGACTCCATCACTCCATCTCTCTACCAGTATAGGTATGATGAAATAGTCAACTGCTGGAGGTTACTGTACTGTCCCATTTTAGGCAGTATTAAAGCACCTGTCCTGAAACCTCTTTAGCAAATCTGTGCAACATTTAGGGCAGCATGTACTTCATTTTGTACCCAGACACATCCTAATCCCATTATTCGTAACAAATAACACAAATGGACAAACTTTCCCCCCATATTTGCTATAGTAACAATGGTGGATCTTGCAAAAGGCTTCAAACATGTGGGTCTCTGTTATGCGTTGGACCCCTCTGTCCAATATTTCTAAAATCCCTCTCTAAAGTCATTTCATGTATTGCCTCTATAAAAAAAACTCAACAATCGCACGGCACAGCATTTGTCTCAGTCTCCCAGATATGTTTTTGTGTTCTATCCGACTGATGCAGCCAGTGATTGGAGATCTGGTTTGATAGATGTGCTGATAACATAGGCTTAAGTTATTTGGGTTTTGATCTGGGGCAGCTTACCTTTTGCAAAAGAGGACCGCCAGAGTATTTGGCAGCGAGGGCGGTAATCTGATCAGCAAAGATATTGGCCCACCCTTGAACCCTACAAAAAAATGGAAAAAAAAGAGAGAATACACATTTTCAAATATTGTTCATTATTCACACAATTATGTCACTGGTCAAAACCGGCCAAAATAATCCCCTTAATTTGCCATCTGGCAGCTGATTTCAAGTAATACGGAGCTAACACACATGTTCATCACTGATTCATGAGCATTCGTATCCAGTATGTTGAATTAACACAGCATAATGTACACTGTACAGTTTTGGAAAGCATGGTTACTGTTATGTAATGTTATGCGTGTTTTAACATTTACCAGGGAGTCTTGAGAGATGGGACAAAACATGTCGGGGAGATAAAACTCTGTGTGCTTAAAATGTAATTAAAATTGCAACAAAATTAGCTGGAATGATAGAAGAAGAAGTTTTGTACACTAAAATATGATTTCATATTTATATAGTTTTATTTTTTTTATTTTACACGTTGCAGTGTGTCATCAGTACCTTCAAAACCCCATGTCCGAAAGCAAGATTTAGAATTTGACAATACCATAATAATTGGTTAAAATGAAATATAACAAACATCATAGCTTCTGTCATCAAGTATTTTGGATAATTAATCAAACTACATGTATGTACAATGTTTTATAAACCTTTTTATATACTTTTTAAACTATTGAACATGTGTCCGGACTTTTAGTCAACACCGTAAGATTTTTTTAAAACACAAAAAAATCTACCATTATTGTGGTCAGTTCACACTCTAAGCAGCCTGGTACTACTTCCTGTTTGGTATACATGCCATGGAGACACTGTTCTGTTAAGGTCACATTTAATAAAATATATATAATATATATATATATAATAAAAGCTTAGAATAACTTTATTGGCAAGTCCTTAAGCGACTGCTGATGTACCACATGATTTTTGTTAGAAAATCATGTGTTATTATGAAAAGCTATTATGAAAGGTTTATTTGTGAACTCCGTAAGAGTCAAATACATAAGATTTTCTTATGGAGTTGACATGCAAAATCTTATGGAGTTGACAAATTCACCAAAAACTGCTTAATATGCTAATATGATATTCTTTTCAAATGTAGAAACAGGAGGAAAAGTTATTTTAGGATATTATATGTATATTAATGTGCATATAATGCATATAACTACATCATTTTTCGATATATGGACAAAAAAGTTAAAACTAAAGTTTAATTCAAAACAAATAAACTTTTTAAAAAGAGAAGCTTAAGAATATAACAAAACTACAAAATAAACTGTGAAAAAACATTTTGCACTAAATAGGCTCCAAAAAGCAGACCAGTTTGTCAACTCCGTCAGTTTTTCTTTCAACTCCATGGTGTTTTTGTAATATTTTGGGGAAAATGCGAATTCTTTAATCATTTTTTTTGTTTAGGCAATAAAGGGTCATTAGATCTATACCACCATGTATTTTAACCACTTTAGGTGTTTTCCTCATGGTTGCAAAATAAAAGATAAAGTCTGAAAATGCCAATTTTTCGAACTCTGTGTGTTAATAACAGTCTTAAATTAAAATTTAAATATATACATTACACATTATCGTACATCAAGGTAACTAAGTATCATTACAATTCAAATCAGAGCTAAAGATTCTTGCTGGACTTTTATAATAATTTAATTATGCACTTTTCTTGTGTCTGACGGAGTTGACAAAAATCTAGGTGTGAAGGTAAACATGTTAATTTGTTAAAAATGCCTTTTTACCTGGAGCCTGTATTTTTACATGCCTGAAAACTACACATCTTTATCTACATGAATATATAACCATCAACAACATATTCTGCATTTTCAAAATCAGGTTTTCAAAACGCGTTTTGTCCCATCTCTCAAGAATCCCTGTTACCTGACAACGGCAATAAAAACATTTATTTAGGAGGTCTTTATATCACAACTCACATGGTTATTTCACAAAGCATCCTTCTGTGTGTATCTGAAGGGTACTGCTTTGTATATCTACACTACATTTGCATGGTGTAAAACAGGGCGATTAAGTCTCAACTAGGGGTGTAAATCACTGACTCACAATGGTCCAATGCTATCACAATAGATAGATAGATAGATAGATAGATAGATAGATAGATAGATAGATAGATAGATAGATAGATAGATAGATAGATAGATAGATAGCCTTTATTGTCCCCAAAAGGAAATGTGTTCCCCTAATAAAGAAAAGTGTGCAGTTAATGGCAAGTAGTAAACAGTCGGCACAGTGAGCACAGCTTAATTTGGCTCAGTGCAGTCATCTCCTTTACCCCCGCGGGTGGCCATGTGCCCGTCTGGCCTGAGGCAACCACTGGATGCTGGCCTGGGAATCTAAAGCGTCTGCCTGCTGGCCTGGGCATCTAGCTTGGGCACCTAGCGTCTGCCCAGGGGAGCTGAGCAGGCATCTTGGCAGGGTGCAAGATTAGATTATGACACTCTAAGGATCTCCCTTGGGATTACCGAAACCCTCATGAAGACACAAATAGAGACATCTATCTTTTAGACTGCGGCGATGTAGGGATATCCTTAACTGACCAAAACAGTGTGCTCTGATTCCTAGAAATTTAAAAAACAGCACAAATGGCACTACAAAGTAGGCATATCCAGGGATTGCATCTCAAATATAAACATGACTGATAATATAAATTAATGTTCAAATCTTGAATATTTTGTTTCTCACCACAGAAGACAATTTCGGGCCTTCAAACCCATACAGAATATAGTGATTATTAGACTTATAAAATAATGATACAAGGGGTTTCTTTTAACAATGTTGCCAAGCAATAACATGATGGCTCCTAATTTTCTGATGTAATTATTTTAAAAAGGTTTGTTTGCTGCTGATCCAAGTTCTCTTGATATAAGTGTTATGGTGATAAATGGTCCAAACATCATCTTATCGAATCATTGTCCAGAAACATCGCTCTAAATGTTTCCCTGTGCATCATCACCGTTGGCATCCCCAAAGGGCCCCATCATAAACGCTAGGCCCTAAGACATGTCCAAATGTCTAGTAAAAGTGTGTGTTTGTCTCAGTGCCACATACTGTACAAAGTAGGCTACATACCAATTGCTGGGGTATAGAGCTGCTTGTTGCAGCAGACTGTGTGCTGTTATGTAGTGCGTGAAACACATGTGACATAGTATTTTTGATCCAAAAAACGTTTAGCCAAACATCTATGCATGTGTCACTCTTTCAAATGCCATTTTATGCACCATGTCTCTTTGATGAATCTAATCACACAAACCTAAATTAAAATCAATGAATTCATCACAACAAAATTGGGTAAATGCTTTTTGGAGAGGTCATGTTACTTCAAATGGTCCGACTTAACAGCTGTGTGCTGCCTGTCAATAAACGCTCGAATAATGTTTGGCCTGTGCATGGATTACGAGGCAATCCTGTCCAAATCCTCCCTTGATAACATTTTTTTGGTGACACCGACATTCACTCTCATAAAAGGTTCCAATGGTGAGGGAACTGACTGCAGTGCAGGCCACATCACAATAACCAGGTGTTATTACCGTGGGTAGGTGACATGCTTGCTACCCAGTACAGAGAAGTTTACCAGGGGTTAAAACCAAAATCCGTGGGTAGGTGATACAGTACGCTTGCTATAGTGAAGTTTACCAGGCTTTAAAACCAACATCAGTGGGTAGGTGACATGCTTGCTATAGTGAAGTTTACTAGGTGTTAATAAAACCAACATCCGTGGTTACTGTAGGTGACATGCGTGCTACCCAGTGAAGTGTTCAGTGTTGATTCCATACTCAAGAGTATACAATAGGACCAACAGGTCCTGTTAAATTCAAATCTAAATGTTGATTTAGAGCATTCTGACGGGGACCATTATTGCATGGTATGGGAACTGCTTTCAAGGCAACAGGAGAGCTCTTCAGAGGGTTGTGCGTACAGCTCAGTACATATGCGGCTGTGACTTACCCTCCATACTGGAGCTGTTCGAGGGAAGGAGCATCAGGAAGGCAAAAAAGATCTTGGCTGATCCTAGTCACCCCAACCATGAACTGTTTACTATATTACCATCTGGGAAACGGTACAGAAGCCTGAAGTCTCACACCACCAGACTCCAAAGTAGTTTCTTCCACCAAGCAGTTAGATTACTGAATTCATGCTGAAGACAACAAGGCACTTTCTTTGCACCCCCCCCCCCCCCCCTCTCTTTTTTATTTTTATTTTTTAAATCTTTTTGAGGACACAAGAAAAACACAACAATTTTTACTCTTTATAGGCTTCAAACCTATAATAAGACGTAATAAACTAATCTTGAATCTTGAATCTTGAATCTTGAATGTAAATGTGAACCATTTTAGTACATTGAACCGTAGAGCTCTCTTCTATATGAGTACCCACTGGCTAGGCTGGGGTTCAATCCTATAGCCCTCTGATCCCAAACCTGACTCCTTAAATAACACAACCCCACTGCTGGCCCACCCAGCAGTCCCAACATCCCTACAGCAGTCTGCCCTCTCTCTGCTCTGCATAGGGACTGCTGCACTAGGTGTGGTCCTAGGGGGGCCCTACAGTATGTGAAGGTAGAGCTGGCGTTTGCACCTTTGTCTTTGCCTTTGTCAGAAAGTGGCGCTCGGTGCCACAAGAGTTATTCAGGGGGGGGGAAAGGAGTCATACACAGGAGCTGAATGCAATCCAGTAAAAATGTATTTTAAATGCCAAGAAAATAAAGAAAACCGGCAATACTGTTTTACTGAAGTGCCTTCAGCTCCTGTGTGCAACCCCCTCCATCCAACAGTATGTGAAATCCAATGTGTCTGTAATAGCTGTCCATATGGAGTAGCGCTGGACTTAACAATAAAACACAAACTCTATGACAGTAAACGGGACGGTACACTACCAATTTGAACACAAATCTAATGCCTAATAAACTGCCTTCTGTTGTGTTTAAAAAACGTTTGACATCATGAAAATGACATTGCAGAATTTTACATTGTTCTGCCAAATTCAAAACACATCTCCATGCTGCAGTGAAAGGCTACAGTGTTTTTCTTTGAAACAGTGAACACCTATGCTACAGGACTATGCTATAGCCTGACCCAGTGACAGCGAACGCAGACTCAACAATGAGTGAAATCCCTTTACAGGCCTGGTTAGCTTTGTGACAGCAGAATGGTGTCAGGGGGCCACAGCCCACCATATGGTGCTATATGGTGTTACTGCTACAGTACTATACGGTGAAATTATCTGTTGCTTTTCAGTTTTGACACACTGCATTATTGTCATTATCTTATTACTTTTATCATGTCTTCTATTCTTTTCCCCCTATATGTTAAATGTTCAATGTTAGATGTTTAAATTGTTATTTATTACTCTATCACTTTATTGTTACTGGTTTATCACTGGTCCATTACTGTCACACACCAATGTTAAATGCGCAGTTATTATTATTATGTCATCACTTTACTGTTATTGGTCCATCACTGTTGCTTGTCCTGTCTTGCACTTTGATGTCAGCCTGTAAATGTCAGTCCTGTGTATGTCTATGTCCTTTCATGGTATAGAGAGAGAAACGTAATTTCCATTTCCTTGTATGACCTGTGCATATGAAGAAACTGGCAATAAAAGATGACTTGACTTGACATGAATACACTGCCATATCACCATGTAGCAGTCTGCATATTATCATTTAATTGTCAATTTACTACTTGGATCAGGGGTTTTCAAGCAGTGGTCTGCGGCCAACTGGTGGACCGTGACTTGTGATGTAGTTTAACTACAGTATATACTACTAATATACTGTACACACGCAAACAAAGTGGGCCGTGGACTAGCAGCTCACTCTGACTGGTGGTCCGTGGGCCAGAACCAGCTGAAACCCCTGCCTTGGCCCTGCCGTGGCTCTAATGGTACGGCACTGGGCTGCAACACCGGCGACCCGGGTTTGATTCCTCACCATGTCATTGTCTGATCCTCCCCCGTCTCTCTCTCTCTCCCACTCGCTTCCTGTCACCATCTCAGACTATCCTATCTAATAACGGCATAAAAAGCCCGTAAAAAAACCCAGAAAACCCCTGCCTTGGATGGTTGGTGGGGTACCTACTACATTGCACTACTTACGTTTCTGGAGGTATCTTCATCTGTGCATTGACTAGGAGGCAGAGCCATCCGGAGACCACCCAGATGGAGAGCCATCCTTCAGCCCTGCGGTGGTGGTGGTGCACTCCACCCATGGCTCACCCAGAGTGGAACACCTAGGGCTGGTTGAAGCCAACAATATTATAGTACATATGAACTTGACAGCATGAACGTCACCACAACAGATTCAGGAAAGAGCAGATTCCATCAGGAGAAGTCTTTTCATGACGAGAAGAATCATCATCATCATCATCAAACTTCAATGACTGTTATCTTGGGACACAAGCGAGCCATGTTGCTCTCTGGGCCTATGACCCAGAGAACCTAAAAGGTCATATATCTCCCCCGGATAGTCTCCCTCATCCCGAGTCTCATCTTCCAATACACATCCAAACTCCTCAGAACGGCTGCTGAAGTTCCATGAAGATCTTCAATGTCAACAACAACAACAAAAAATCAATCCACAAATGCAAAAAAATTCCACATTCCAAATTCCAAAAGATCCACAACTGTAAACCAAATCATATTCCTTGTTTTGAGAACTTGGCAAGGCGTTGTGGTGGTGTTGGTGTTGGTGGTTGGCAGAGCAGCTCCTGTGCTGTGTCTCTCTGCTCCTCTCACCTGCAGGATGAGACCTGGCCAAGCAGCAGCAGGTGCCTAGCCCCACGTGTCAATAAAGCTGCAATGACGCAGGGTTGCCAGATGAGACTGTGGATTTTCCCAGAAAAAGCAAAGAAAAATGCTAAATACCCGACTGGAAGCACTTAATCTCGCACAATTTCTATGCCCATGAATCTACAGAAAAACCCGCCTAAGTGCCCTATTTACTCGCAGACGGTCATCCTAAGCAGCCCAATTGGGTGGGAAACTGCCCCATCTGGCAACACTAGCGCTGAGGTGCGCAGCCATAGCTCTTTACCGTCCAGACACAGCGGCCACAGTGCTGCTGTATACAAAACCAATGAGGCTCATTCGTACTGAAGCCCAGTCAAATCCACTGTCACCCAATTTACAGCGTAATCCACTTGGATTACACACCCTCCCTTATCCTCCCACTTGGGGCTTTGGCAGGCATCAAGATGGGAGGGGGTAAAAAACGAGTGAGGGAGGGGGGGGGAGAGAAGGAGATGAAAGGAGAGGAGGGAGGGAGGGGGCAAATGATCGAGTTGAGGGAGGGTGGGACTTCATAAGGGTAGGAGGAAGCTGATTGGACAGGAGGGAGTTTGGTGCCTTCTAAGAAGATTATTACTGATTCCACTCATCCAATCAGCGAAGTAACCTCCCCACCCCACGCTGGTTTTCAGATGGGCCTGGAACATCTAGTTAGGGCACTGATAGAACTCTTTGGAATAATCAGATGTAGTCATGCCAACTGGCCTGGCACTGTGGCCAAGGGGACAAACATCTGGGAATTACCTCTTACAGAAGAACACACATGGATGGGATGCACTTTACATCAATATGCTCTATATTGTAGTGGAGAGATAGGACAGACAGTAAATACAATACTTAGCATTTGTACAATACTGTTTATTAAGTGATGCAGCAGGCTATTTAACACCTGTTACACCACATTTCACCACAACCTCATTGGATGCATGGATGCAAATAATAATAATAATAATAATAATAATAATAATAATAGATATAAGAATAATAATTTGTATTATACCCAAGGATTCTTTACAGTACATAATGTTAAAATGGGCAACATGTTCAAACAGTAGTCAGATAAGTAGTAAAAACACATTTTGATAGCCCAGAGAGTCATGATAGAGAAAAAAAAATGTTGTTTGCTTGCTGCCCTTGTCAAAACTGACAAGTACTGCCATCTGCTGGCCAAACAGCAGAAGTTACAGGAAGTCTAAAACTGTTTTTACAACAGGGGACACTGAACTGCGCTTGAAGAGAATTGTAAGATCACGATTGTTTTAATGTCATCATACTTCTCTCTACATCAATCATCACTGGGTTATGGAAAGTTAGGGTTTTATTTTTGTTCTTGCAAATCTACGAAAAAAATTCTCACCAATAAATGGCTTTTTGTTTTGCAATGTCCTTAGCCTATGTCTTGAAGTTGACACCAATGTATTGGGAAACAGCCAATCAAATCTGAGCTCTCCAGATAGTCTGGGTAAAGATAATACAAAGTATTTATTTGACGATATACTGTACTACTTGTACTTATACTACTTACGGTAGTATACTACAGTATTACTTGTTAAACTAAAGTTAAGGCTTCTGTAGTTTTACATAGTAATGACTCAAAACGCATCAAAAATCCACAATAGCCTATGTGGTTTTATTGAACAATCATATAAGGAACCTTATTCATTCAGTTCAAAATAAACATATTAAACATGTATACAAAAGGTGCATAAAAATCATCTTATTGAACAAAACGTAGTGTGATTCAGTTGCAAATGTCACAATGTTTAAACCCCCCACAGTAGGAATAAACCGCTTGTCATATTTCCGTATTGATTCAGTACCCAACCGTCATTAGAGTTGAGTGGGAAACAGACTATAAAATAGCAGTATTCGTACAAACTGGAAAATAGCAGCCAGAACACTTGAAAGACAGGGTTGAGAATAGAGGACCTGTGAAATGGTTGGAATTTTCTGCTGCTTATTACGAAGAAAATATTGCATAGTAACATCTTTTATACTTGTATTTGAATTAGCTGGTGAATGGTCCGGCGAGAGTTTTAATAATTACAGTTACCACAATCAGTTTGTGGTCTCATGGCTTTTTAAGAAATTAAAGAAAGATCATACATAGTACGGATATGCACTGTAACAAACATTTTAAGTTTACATTGTATTGTTTCATTTATTGTAAAAGTGTACAAAGAAAGTTACAAAATCGATTACTGTGGCAATGTATTTGATCGCATCATAAATATCTTCTGGTAGACCTGCTAGAACATTTTTAAATTTAAAATAGATTAGTCAGGTGTTCAGTATGAATGCCGATTTTGTTGGCAACAGGTACAGTTAGTACAGAACTTGAGAAAAAGTAAAAAAACGTTGTTGGTCCTGGTTGGTTAAAAAGCATAATAAGCATACATATAAGAAAATGATTCTATAGTAATGTTTTCACAGTATGAAGGATGCTCTGTTGATACAGTATTTTGCTGGCCTTGCATTGCTAGGAATGTTTAAGTATATTCCAAGTGGGTGTCGGGCCCTGGCACTGATGATGGTCTGAAGGACCGAAAACTTTTTGCACAGCACTGGGTAGCACTTCCTCTTTTCTTTTCCTCACGCATTAAAATTCTTGAATTTTCCATTGGCATCAGTGGTGTGCAAGTTCCCTCTTACTGGACTACGAATGTTTCAGAGAAATACAGCTTGATTGCATGTTTAAAAGCTATTGAGACTGGCCCTGGTGTTCCAGGAGGAGCTTTATAAGTTATGGTGCCATATGTTACTCACGGCCGTAACTTTCCTTGAACCTCTCCATGAAATAGTCCACCAAGTTAGTTACTTACGGCCGTAACTCTCCTTGAACCTGTCCATGAGGTAGTCCACAGAGTTGACAGGAGGGTACTTGTTGGAGCCATCACAGCAGGTGATCAACGCCTCATCGTCAGGATGCACAAAGAAGGCCAGGGACTGACGTGTGCCTGAATTTCCCAATGCAGGCAGGAGAACGCGATGAACCTAGCAAAAAGAAACAAATAAAAAAAAACAATAAAATTGGTCACTTTTCTCAAATGAAAGATATAAAATCCAGCTGTGAAATCCAGCAACAAGCATCATACAGTAATTACAATGACATGCAACCTCAAGACAGACAGACAGACAAATAGACAGACAGAATGACAGACAGACAAATGTATGGATTTACCATGTATTGATCCCAAGTGTGGCAGCAGCATGACATAGAATACTTTTGTCAGTGAGTAAATAAAAATAACACAATGTAAACCAATAACAATATAAACAATATACTGTACAATGTCAAAAATACTAACAATGTATATACAAGAGAGTTATGCCTTGATAGGTGGGCAGGCTGCACTTACTGCGGAGATGAAGACATCACTTGTCCAGCGCTGCATGAGATCAGCGATGTTTAGCAGCGCTGTGCCAGGGATATAGGGAGCTGAAATGTACTCTCCTGACCGCGACAACAACTAGAATAACACATAAAAAAAGATTTATAGATCTCAGAGCACCATAGCGACTGGATTTGGTTTTTCATTACAAACTGCAACTGTAAAGCACACACCGTTACACTAATCACTTTACATTTGTTAACTTTGTGAAGCACATTGAGTTGCACCTGTGTATGAAATGCGCTATATAAATAAACTTGCCTTGCCTTTATAGGGAGCTGAAATGGACTATATGCACACACCATTACACTATTCACTTCCACTTTCTTACTTACACCTACAACTCACTACTTACTAGATTACTTACTATGCAGTATGTACAATCACAACAGAGGCTACTGAGAAATGTCCTAGATGCAGTTTCAACACGTAGGGTTAGAATGTGCTGACTGTCCAAACAGACTGCTGGTCATTGGCCCAGCTGTGGCTCAAACGGCTGGGCACTAGACTGCTACGCAGCCGACCCGGGTTCGATTCTGGCCCTGGTCATTTGCCGATCCCTCCCTGTCTCTCTCTCCCCCCAATCACTTCCTGCCTGCCTGCACTGTCCTATCTCAAAAACAAATTATGGCAAAAAAAGACAGCGAGTGGTTTTCGCTTCGTTAGACTCACCTCCAGTCCCCCCTCGGGGCTCTGGAAGACCAGTGTGATGCTGCCGTAGTCAGAGTGTTCTCCACAGCGCAGCTGCCCCTCTTTAGCCTGCTCGCTCTGCACTGGAGGGTAGAATAGGGTGCGGAGCGTCGTGCCATTCTTATCAGCTGAAAGACAACACAAAAGGACAAGTTAGTCAGGCTGGGGGGTATTCCAAGAACATGGTTAAGTGGTAAACCTGTAGAAGGTAACCTACAGGAAGTGGTAAGCCTGCTAATAGATAGCCCACAGGTGTTATTTAGATTAGAAAATGAGGACTCCGGACTCTTCTATTTGATGAGTATGACTTACCACTACCTCAATGTTAACTTAACCTGTTGCACTACAGTGGTAGGTTTTTGGAATACCCTCCAGGGTATCAATACAATCATCAATCAATCTCAGGAAATAACATTCTTCTCGCCAAAGTTAAGGCAACCAAGTTCACCAGTGTTTCACATTTGTTTTTTTTCATCCAAAGCAACTTACAGTTATTTAGATACAGGGTATTTGTTACAGTCCCTGGAGCAATGTGAGGTTAGGTGCCTTGCTCAAGGGCACTTCAGCCATGGATGGAGGTGTGCTAGGGATAGGTAAGGGTGGGATTCAAACTTACAACCTTCTGATTTTAAGTCAACCTCCTTAACCACTCAACCACGATTGCCCATCAACAAGGAATATGCTTGTTATAACAAGCTATACATCATATCATACAAAAATATTTGTTGTATGTTTGGCACACAGTTCGCAGCAGCGCAAAAGGTTCATCCACTGCTCTTGTTGACGGTCCTTGTCTTTGGCAGGAATGATAGAGTGGCTTTGTGCAAACATCACTATGGCAGGTTGCCTATAACCACCAAACATCTGAAATTGATGCTTGTGAAACTCAAGGCATACATACATATGATGATAATAATAATAATACTACTACTACTGCTACTACTACTACTACTACTACTACTACTACTAATAATAATAATAATAATAATAAGGCATTGGCTACATATGCTTGTTTGTCAGCACTGAGCCGTGTCAGTGTAACTTGTTTGCTGGCTGATAATGATGTATCAACTCATTTGACCCCTCTATGGAAGACAGCGCTTTTATCTGTCCAAACAGGTCAATGTAGCACAGCTTTACGAGCTTACAGCACTCTGACGCCCTTTGGACTACGGTTAACACAGGGGCTCAATACCGCCTAAAAAGAAATGAATAATATAATTTCAGAAGATCAATAATAACATATCTAAGAATCTGTACCTTATGAAAAACTGCATATCCCACAAAGTCACACTGACCAATGTCTCCCTAAATAGGGACTTGAGATGAATATGCAGTATGACAGGATATCTGAACTCGGCTAAAAGCGTGTGCTGTATGGTTAATATACAGTATGTGCAATGGTGTGTGTTTTTCTGTAATTATGTATGTATGCTACTGGTGGTCACCTTAATTTCCCTCAGGATTAATAAATTATACTCTACTCAACTCTACTCTATTATATTGAAGTGTTGTTAATGGTGATTTTTCTTCTCCCTTCTATGTCTGGACACTCAGAGAGCTCTGTATGGCTGGACATTATAAAGAAGTGGATTACTTACTGCCAATGTGTTGGTGTTCACGGACAAACACATCAGGGTCCAGCTCTAAGCTGCGAGCCATCAGCTTGAGGACCCTGAGGGACAGCTCCTTACAGCGCGTGAAGAAGGACACCTGTCTCTCCCTGAAGCCCACAACATCCTCAGGCCACTTCTGATCACAGAAAACATTTGGGTTTTTTTTTAAAGTAAATTTACTAAAGTAATTACACTCAGATGTTTTATGTCTTTAGAATTGTAAAAGTGGATCATACTATGTCAGGTTGCAGTAGGCGGGTGTTGAACGCCTCCTTGAGATCACCAGGTCTGCTTGGATTTAAACTGCACAGCAATTGATGGAGAAGCAAAACATCAGTTATAAAAATATGAAAGGTGCACTGTGTAATATTATTACTAGTGCACCTTTAAGTAGTACTAACTGACTTCCATATACCCGAGTCCTGAGTTTTTATTTTATACCTCTCTCTCTCCAGGGAGACCCATCCATGGTTGGGATCACTGTAGGTCCCCCTGCTGAAAGGAAGTTTGCTCTCTCCTGGAAGGTCAAAGAACTCTTTTGAGATTTTCATCACCTCGCTCACCTGGAAAAAATATACACACATCTGTCACAAACAACCCAAGTCTTATCATTGACAGGTTTTCTAGGCAGATAATAGGGTAGGCCTATGTTTGGAGTGGGATATGGAGGGTTTTGCCAATCGATGGGCACACTCCAGGCAGATTTTATGTTTTGTATGACCTAATATGCCTTTATTTAGGACACAGTGAGATGGAGACAGGAAGCGATTGGGACAGAGAGACGGGGAAGGATAGGGAAATGACCCTGGCCGGACTCGAACCCGGGTCCCCGTGGGCATGCAAGCCACAGCGCACCACACTCCGGGTAGTTTATCATCCTTCGGAGTCAACGAACCACAGTAGGCTAAAATCACATCCTGCACCAATAAACAAACACATAGGCCTCCAGCACGATGATGACATTTTGGCAACTTCGAGGCACAATTTCAGTATCCACTTTTACCTCTTCTTGGGTAATTCCAGTGTTCTTCAAATAAACAAATCCGACCTCGGTGAAAGCTGTCTTCAGACTGCTACATAGTGTCTGGAGATCTTCGCCCGAAATGTTTGATTCTTCAAGGGTGTACCCCTCAAAGTTTACTATAGGTATCTTCATGATTATCGGGGTTAGCGCGCGTGCTATACTGTTCCTTCAGCTTCACGCAGCCAATACTTTCAGTTTCAACTTCGCAGGCATGCGTAATTCTACTTTGACATTCGCTTCTTCAGAATAACGCGTTAGACTACATGAATATTAATTATCTGTGCCCGTTTAGGTCACCACTTGATTTGTGTCGGTTGTTTATCCAGCTATTGCCGATCAATGTTCCAGCCAAACAAAATTTCCGACTTGGAATGTGGTCGGCAGGCATTTCTTTTTTCTTAAAGGGACAGTTTGGTCAATTTCAACATGCAGTTGTAATGCTCACACTACCCTGGACTTGTCAGTGCCTGAGATTTTTTTTTCTTCTTCTTCAGCCGTTTCCGAGATCCTGGTCATTGTAATGGGGGCAGCTCTTTGTTTACATTTCAAAAAAACATTTTTATTTATTCCCAAAAACATCCAAAAGGTTATAAAACATCAGCAGACAACTAGCAAACAGCAGTACCTTTTGGGAAAATATTTGGAGTTGGCCTATGTTTCATTTTTTAAAAATGTAAACAAACGCTGCCCCCATTAGAATTGCTCATATCTCAGAAAGGGCTGAGCCGAAAAATGTGGCATCACCAGGTACCGTCAAGTCAAGGGTAGTGTGAGCAATACAACAGCATATTGAAATTGACCAAACTGTCCCTTTAAAGGCGCAGGCCATCAGTTTGTCTGCCTGTGTTATTATGGTCAATGGCGAAACATGCATAACCCTCCTCTGGTAATGTTCATATCTTGTGAAAATATTCATATCCCTGTTCAATGTGAGACTGTTCAAAGTAAAATAAAAGTGAAGTGTGGTGTTGAAAGCCACAACAATATTAAAACTTTTTAAATCTTAAAAGTAAACTTTATTAAGAAGATTCAAAGTAAGCAACACTTCAATCAAGTATTTCATGTGTCCAAGATCCACAGTAGCCTAGTCTATAGCCAAAAACTCTGTCTTGACCCAAACAAACTAACAAAAAACCTCCTCTGGAAGCGCCTTGGAGCTCTGTTTACATTTGTGGTGGTCAAAATGCATCACACTTTGCTCATAAATAACTATAATATGTGGGTGTGTGGTTGGATGTGTACTGTTTCCCTCTTAAATCTGATACACTAACCACACCAGCTGGAGTCGTTTAGATGCTTAAAGTAAAACCTATGGAAGTACAATGCGTTAAAAGTCTGGGGTTACCATCCCAGGTCTATTTTCCCCACTTGTGTAACGGAGGCTAACTAGCACAGAGTTGGCGTGGAACGTTGGTAAACCTCCCTCCGATAGCCTCATACAGTCTCGTGCCGTTGGGCCGAGAGACTAGTCTCTTGGCCCAGCGGTATCGTACTGTCTCTCCCATTGCCGAACCGTTGTAGTTGACGAGGTCGCACGTTCGATCCCCGAGGGGGGTGAACAGGTGCAAGATGACCTCCGTCACAGTGGTGCCGTGACCCGGATGGGAGTGAGGTTTAAGGGGGAGAGTGTAACGGAGGCTAACTAGCACAGAGTTGGCATGGAACGTTGGTAAACCTCCCTCCGATAGCCTCATACAGTCTCGTGCCGTTGGGCCGAGAGACTAGTCTCTTGGCCCAGCTGTATCGTACTGTGTCTCTCATTGCCGGACCGTTGTAGTTGACGAGATCGCACATTAGTTCCCCAAGGGGGGTGAACAGGTGCAAGATGAGCTCCGTCACACTTGCACACCCCTCTCTAGCTTATTGGCAAAGAAACATAGAAACTGTGGAAAACAAGATGATGCGGTAGGACAGAACAAACTGAAAACACACTGGCCTCATCAGTGGAAAAAGAAAAACACAAATAACCAGCTGGTTTATGATGATTTATTCAACATTACTTAAGTCAGTGCAATTTATCAACGCTTAGGTGGTATTTGACGAAGATTTTAAAAATAAATAAATAACTAAAAAACACAAATAATACAATCATGCGGCTCAAAGTACTTTGGCAGTTTGAGGATCCCGCTCCATATCAAACAACCAGTAGCAAACCAAGGGAGGCGGGTCAACCATGCCGTTTTGGATTTTTTTTTGCCGTTATGCTCTTGGTCAGACCAAGTCTTGAAGAGATTTGAAAGTCAAGATAATCAGGCTAGTGCAAAGCCGCAGCATCATCCTCAGGGCCGTTTCAAGGCATTTGGAGGCCCTAGACCAGTGGTGTCAAACTCAAATAGACCAAGGGCCAAAATCTAAATCAGGAGTGAAGTTGCGGGCCAAACCCAATATTTCTTTATTTTTTTACGTTTAAATTCATGTTTAAACAGATTCCCATGTAGTTCAAATGTGCCAGCACATATTCTGTTTCAATGGTCTGGGCCAGTGTTAATTTCGTGACGAAAATTTTTCGTCATAATTATCGTTGACGATTGTTTTTCCCCTGACGACAATAAAACGATGACGAAAAAAACAGCATGCGTTTGTACGAAAAATATAACGATATTGATTTATATTTTCGTCAAAAAAATAAAAATGTGACTACAATACCACTGGAGATGAAAACCAATAGGAAGCATTTTTGTTTATGTCACTGAAACATTGGAAAATAATTGCCTGCTATTTCGCAAGTCGCGACCCTCATCTGCTCCGCGTCTCCTCCCTCCTCCCCTCCCCACACACACACGCAGCAGGCAGTGACAGGCAGCGTCGGTGCAGCAGTAGCCTACTTTTCAGTGCAATCCTGGCTGGAAAAAATATTGTTGCCCATTTATCCGTGACGAAGAAGTTTATGCAGTCATGAAATAGTGGTGGTGCTGTCGCACATAGCAAACATCTTTCTCTACGATGCATTTTTGCAGAACTTCTCCACTCCCTTCATAACCTGCTACCCGACGGTCGTTGTCTTTTTTCAATGTTCGCTAATGTTTGTTATTTAAGGCTCTATGCGTAGGCACAAGCCTTCTGATAAGAATCACTTAAGTGCCGATCGCAAAGGATTCGGAAGTGTGGAGTTTTGCAACTTGTTTCAGTCAAGGACACTGTAATAGGAAGTGAACTTTCCACGCTTTCACATGCGTTATTGGGGGACAGTTATTTGCAGTTATTGCAATAACATCTTGCGAATGCATGCAAACATGAGCACAACCATGTCAACGAGAGCGTGTGTGCCATCATAACTTCATCAAGCAAATAATATGCAACAGCTTGCAATACGCGCACGAGAGAGAGAGAGAGAGAGAGAGAGAGAGAGAGAGAGAGAGAGAGAGAGAGAGAGAGAGAGAGACGTCTTCCAACAGGTGCCGTGCGTGCCTTTGTAACGCTTGCATAGGCTAGGCCTACTGTACCCCGTGACGTTCTTGATTAGGCCTACTGGTAGTCTACTGTATACCCACAAGTATTTTTTTCATAACGTGCAGTCCCGTTTTCCCCCGAAGTCGTTCTAAAATATCGACAGAGATTTATGAGTGTCTCGGCCATGATTTTTTTACACATTGGACGCACTGGCTTATAAGAGGCTCTGGCAGTTTTTGACAATATTTTATTATTAGTCTACAATATGTCATTTTAATCATTGATTTCCCCAAATGGTATTTCAGTTTGACAATTTTATAGAGAAGTGTAGACAAGAGGAAATGAATGTTTTAGTTGACTATTTTAGATTTCGTCGACTGAAATTGTATGAATTTTAGGTGACTAAAAAACTAGACTAAAACAAAAATGATTTAGATGACTAAATTGTGACTAAAACTAAAATTAAATTTTCGTCAAGAGACTAAAACTAAAACTAAATTAAAAATTCCTGTCAAAATTAACACTGGTCTGGGCCCACTCATATTCCTGTGATATACGCATTTTCATGTTAAAATCTTTATACGCTACACAGTTATGGTGTATGTGTCATTCGTTCAGAAATTATTCTGGCTTTCACAAACCTCAGATGGTTACGTGAGGAATCCGGACCACCCTTGTGCGTAGTTCGGCAAGAGGCAGCCAGATGACGTACTACAAGTCAGGCTAGCTAGATTTTGTTACTGGAAAAAAAAAGCTCAAACTCAGCTGGTTAACTCATCTGAAGTGAAAAAAAGTGGATGTGAAAGGCCAACTGGGAAACTCCAACTCTCATTGTGACACAGCACTTCACAGCACACAAGTGCACACTGCACACAACAAAATTGTGATTATGCCTCACCCGTGCAAGGGGGTAGCCCCCAATGGCGCCCCAAGGGAGCAGTGCGGCGGGACAGTCCCATGCTCAGGGTACGTCAGTCATGGAGGAGGATGGGGGAGAGCACTGGTTAATCATTCCCTCCACCAACCTGACGGGTCGAGAGTCGAACCGGCAACAAGTCTGACGCCCTACCGCTTACCCATGACTGACATCTGTAACCTACAGTAGGTGTGTGGGAGTGAGTGAGCGTCCGCGTGTGTGTGTGTGTGTGTGTGTGTGTGTGTGTGTGTGTGTGTGTGTGTGTGTGTGTGTGTGTGTGTGTGTGTGTGTGAAGGCAGGAATGCATGTTTGTGTGCGTGCATGAGTGCGTGTGGGCATGTGTGTGCGGGGTCTTTTAGTTTCTGTAGTCTACTGGTGACTCTTAGACGTCTGTAAGGGGCCAGGACTTCTGAATCTGTATAGTGCAGCCAAGAGAAATATTGAATTGCTGTCTTTTTCTCAAATCATTTTGCTGAAGTCACCGTGCAGTCTTCTTCTTCCTCCTCTTCTTCTTCTGTCTGATTCTCTTATTCTCTCTTTTCCTTTTTCTGCTTGTATCTGGTTCTTGACCTGTGGAGCGCACACATGGGCAGGTGTTAAGCAATTAAATTGGCTGGGTTTTGCAATTTACATGTTCACAGAATTATAAGGTAAAGTAAATGATGCTTAATTGCAATTTCTAATTTTAATCATCTTTACCTCACATGTGGCTGTTAGTAACTTGCAGAGTTAGTTACTTACGGCCGTAACTCTCCTTGAACCTTTCCATGAGGTAGTCCACAGAGTTGACAGGAGGGTACTTGTTGGAGCCATCACAGCAGGTGATCAACGCCTCATCATCCGGATGCACAAAGAAGGCCAGGGACTGCCGTGCGTTTGCATTGCCAGGAGGGGGCAGCAGAACGCGATGAACCTACAGTAGTAAAAATGAGGGTACACATCTTTCCTTTCCTCAAATGAAGAGAAGTGAAATTGGGCAAGTAAAGATCATGGTTTATCACCGTGACACAATTGTGGTCAATCATGATCAGTGTTGCCATATCTAATTGAACATAATAATTATGTAATATTCAATCACTATAATAAACACAATGAATGCAATAATAATGACATTGAAAGAAGGCATGTATTGCCCCATGCATGGCAAAGACTATACAGTGCCCTCCATAATTATTGGCACCCCTGGTTGAGATGTGTTAAAAGCCTTAAAATAAATTCAGTGTTTATTGCAGAAGAATACTGTCACACTGAAAATTTTAGGAAAATGTAGCCTTCAACTCAAATGAATTGTAGGAAAATAAAAAAAATCCCCGACTAAAAAATAATTATTTTTCATTAAATCACCTGTTCCACAATTATTGGCACCCTTAACAATTCCCAGGAAATAAATATAATTGAAGCATTTCTGTCATTTCTACAGTAGTTAACAAAGTTTACCAGAGTATGTAGGAACATTTAATTAGTAATTCATCACTTCCTGTTTCCCTGGGGTATAAATATGACGTGACACCGAGGCCATTTCTCTTATCCACTCTTAAACATGGGAAAGACAAAGGAACGCAGCATACAAGTGAGGCAGATGTGCGTCGACCTTCACAGGTCAGGCAGAGGCTACAAGAAGATTGCCACTCAACTGCAGCTGCCCATATCTACTGTGAGAGGAATAATTAAGAAGTTCAAAACAACTGGAACAGTGGTAAACAAGCCTGGACGAGGACCCAAGTTTATTTTGCCACCACGCACAGTGAGGAGGATGGTAAGAGAAATCAAAATATCTCCAAAGCTCACTGTTACAGAATTACAACAAATGGTAGCATCCTGGGGTCACAAAGTCTCCAAATCAACCATCAGGCGCTGTCTACACGCCAACAAGCTGTTTGGGAGGCATGCACGGAGAAAACCTTTCCTCACCCACAATCATAAACGTAAACGTCTGGAGTTCGCCCAGCGGTATTGGGGCTTCAACTGGGACCGTGTGCTTTGGTCAGATGAGACCAAGATTGAGCTTTTTGGCAACAAACACTCTAAGTGGGTCTGGCGTGCCACGAAAGATGCGCATGCTGAAAAGCACCTCATACCCACTGTGAAGTATGGGGGTGGGTCAGTGATGCTGTGGGGCTGTTTCGCTTCCAAAGGCCCTGGGAAGCTTGTTAGGGTGCATGGCATCATGAATGCTTTGAAATACCAGGACATTTTAAATCAAAATCTGTTGCCCTCTGCCAAAAAGCTGAAGATGGGTCGTCACTGGGTCTTTCAGCAAGACAATGACCCTAAACATACGGCCAAATCTACACAGAAATGGTTAACCAGACACAAAATCAAGCTCCTCCCATGGCCATCTCAGTCCCCAGACCTCAACCCCATTGAGAACCTGTGGGGTGAGCTGAAGAGGAGAGTACAGAGGAGAGGACCCAGGTCTCTGGATGATTTAGAGAGATTCTGCAAAGAGGAATGGCTGAAGATCCCTCTTTCTGTCTTTTCCCATCTTGTGAAACATTATAGGAGAAGATTAGGTGCTGTTTTGTTGGCAAACTGGGGTTGTACAAAATATTAACAACAGGGGTGCTAATAATTGTGACACACATTATTTGATGTCAAATAATTATTTCTTTATGTGGGATTTTTTCCCCACTGAATAAATGCACTTGTATTGAAGGTTGGATTTTTCTCTTTTTTTCCATTAAGGTCCCATATTATTTAGAGAAAAATAATAATAATTGGAAGCTAAAAAACACATCTCAACCAGGGGTGCCAATAATAATGGAGGGCACTGTATATATTTAACCCAAACCTACTAAGCTACAATGACAATAAAATGCATAACAATGTAACTACAACTGTAAGCCATAAACATTAAAGGAGAAATCCAGCTATTATCAACATGCAGTTGGGATGATATTTGAAGTATAACAAGACATTTTTTTTAAATGCAAACAGTCCCCGTTAGGATCTCACAAAAGACTGAGTAAAAAATGTCACATTATCAGATACTAACAAGTCAAGGGTAGTGGGAGGAATATAGCTGCATGTTGAACTAGGCAGGAATTCTCCTTTGATTAAGAACACCCAGAGACCCTGCACTTACTGCGGAGATAAAGACATCACTTGTCCAGCGCTGCATGAGGTCAGCAATGTTTAGTAGCGCTGTGCCAGGGATATAGGGAGCTGAAATATACGCTCCCGACCGCGACAAAACCTAGAATAGCACATAAAAATTAACAGTTTTAGAGTATTATATTGCAACTGCTGCACTTAAAATTCTCCTTGGTTCATTCAAAGGGGACCATATGTGAAAAATGTCAATGTCTGTCATATTGTTTTACTATTTATTTATTGACTCTGCCTGAACTAGTAATTTACACAAAATGGCAAATAAACACAAAGTACATGGAAGTGCTTGTGCACAAGCCTTCAGTTGTCCAGGTGCAGGTGTAAGGCACGAAAACGTAATCAATATGAAAAGTTCATTAAACACCGCACCACTGGATACTGGTCTCCCCACTGGGTGAAACACATTTTTCGCTCCAGACTGCTTTAGATGAAAGAGTTAGCTAAGTGTAACTTACTGTTATGTAGAGGAACACGTTGTTCACTCCAAAAAATAAGCAGAAAAAAAGAACAGCATCCAGAGTGCTGTGTTTTCTGAACTTTTCATATTGGCAAATAAACACTTTTGACTTTAACTACCTCCAGTCCCCCCTCGGGGCTCTGGAAGATGAAGGTGATGCTGCCGTAGTCAGAGTGTTCTCCACAGCGCAGCTGCCCCTCTTTAGCCTGCTCGCTCTGCACTGGAGGGTAGAACAGGGTGCGGAGCGTCGTGCTATTCCTATCAGCTGCAACACAACACACAAACACATATACTATTCAAAACTGACTTACATTATGTTGCATTGGGGTGGTGCTTTTACCCAAAATTGTTTACAGGGTGTTGGTTTAAGTTCCTGGAGCATTGTGGGGTTGGGTGTCATGCTCAAGGGCACCTCAGCTACGGGTGGAGGTATAGGGAGAGGTGTGGGTAGGATTTGACCAACAGACTCACAGCCTAGCCATTACAACATAGAGAAACTTATAGAGAACCAAGTGTACAGAGAACATAACTGCTTTCCACCTTTCCATTATCCATCATGCTTTGAATGAAAGAGTTAGCTAAGTGTAATTTAATGTTATGTGGAGGAGGACTGTAAAGAAAGGTATGATAGGCTGGCTTGCAGAGAAGTTACATAATCCATACAGTAGGCACCTGTAAAAGCATCTCAGATGTGGGTGGTACATTTGAGATTTAATGTATAGAGCATTACAATGTTTCGAGGCATTTCTTCTTTAGAGTCAAAAGTGTCACACCAGACAGTGAAGAAGAGGAGCGAGTAGGACACCTTTATTTTCTAGACACTTGTCCTACTGAGGTCAGGTAACCAGGAGAACATCATGAAGGGAGTGGGTTGACCCTGCCATGGCTCAAACGGATAGGGCACTGAACTGTCACGCCGGGGACCCGGGTTCCACTCCGGCCAGAGGTAATTTCCTGATCCTCCCCAGTCTCTCTCCCACTCATTTCCTGTCCAACTCTTCACTGTTCTATTGTCATCAAGGCCAAAAATGCTCCCAAAAACATATACATTTTTTTTAAAAAATGGAGTGGTTTACTTACTTCCGATGTCTTTATGCTCACGGACAAACACATCAGGGTCCAGCTCTAAGCTGCGAGCCATCAATTTGAGGACCCTAAGGGACAGCTCCTTACAGCGCAGGAAGAAGGTCACCTGTCTCTCCCTGAAGCCCAAAACATCCTCAGGCCATTTCTGATCATGGGAGAAAAAGGAGGAAGAAGAAAAGAAAAGAAAATGTATATCCAATGAGACTGAATCAAACTATTGTAGAGTCAATAGGCCTATACTACAAAGCTGGTACAGGAGTAAAACAGGTTAAGTTAAGATGTAAATCATCTAATAGAAGAGCCTGGAGTCCTCATGAGGCTCTTCTGTTAGATGATTTACCTCTTAACTTAACCTGGTTTACTCCTGAACCAGCTTTGTGGTACAGTATAGGCCCACTGTGTAAGGCAGTGGTATTGTTAACACATTTTACTATAATGTGAATGTAAAAGTAAAACAACATACTATGTCAGGTTGCAGTAGACGGGTGTTGAACGCCTCCTTGAGATCACCAGGTCTGCTTGGATTTAAACTGCACAGCAATTGATGGGAGAGGCAGAACACCAACACAGACATGTTAACTCACCAACCATACTGTGGTATTCAATTCTCTGCTTTAGAGTTGTAGTGAGGTATATGAGTATTTGTCATCATACCTTTCTCTTTCTAAGGAGACATAGCCATGGTTTGGGTCGCTGTAGGTGCCCCTACTGAAGGGAACTTTCCTTTCCTCTGGAAGGTCAAAGAATTCTTTCGAGATTTTCATCACTTCCTCCACCTGGAAAGATGCATGTATGCAGCAAAGAGAGTAGAGTAGAGTAAGATGATTCAAGCCTGTGCATTTCCTGGGTCCATGTGATGTCATGTGAACGCCCCTTTAGGAGACCTGCTGTTAGGAGACCTTTGGAGGCTTTAGGTTGAGAATAAATGGAATTCCCTTGGCACTGTAGATGGCGGTAGTGTACATCTTATGCAAGCCATCACCAAATGCCACAGAAAGAGAAGAAGAAGAAGGGGACAACGCCTTCTTAGGAGACCAATCTTGACCACACGCCTTTGCATTGAGTGGGCGTAGTTTGAATCATCTTACTCTACTAGTTAAGTCTTTACATGCAGTATCAGTCACAAGGCTTGCACAGCAGTTTACCAGCATGGTCAACACATTGTCCGGAAGTCAACAGAGGTGTCAAAAGTAAATGTAAAAGTGAAAAAAGAAACACTGTTTCCTTCCAACATACAAGTAACTTTTCTGAGTACCAAGTAGAGTAGAGTAGAGTAACATTTATTGATCCTGAAGGAAAGGGAAGTACAGGAAGTAGACCTGTGTACTTGTCTTATGATCAGCAGACTGTGCTGGTTGAATCAAGTTTGTGGTGGGTTTCTGTTAGGTTTCTAGAGTTTTTCAGTAACAACACAGTCAATCAACTTCATTTGGCACAATGGAGTAAATGGTGTAACAGCTAATAACATCTGATAGTGTTGTACTTACACCATGAATTTACTTTTACTTTTGACACCTCTAGTCAAACTAGTATAGTAGTAGCCTGTCTTGTTGCTTCTTGCCTTGGTGTCGCCATGGTTTACCCGCTGTCAACCCAGACAGAGCAACGTTTGGGGGATTTTCCCCATTCAACCTCCTGATAATAGCAAACAAAATGACATTTGAATTGTATTTTTTATGAGATATTGAATAAAACTTCAAATCAATGACGGCAAGCCTTGCATAACGAGGCCACAAGCAACAGCAAAGTTTTGGGAGGAACTTCGACTTGGACCCATGGAGAGGTCAGTCAGAATAGGCATTTGTCTTGGATCAGCTGTTCACTGATCCACCAATTCACAACTACAGGATTAATGCACTTTAGGTTCCTAGATATTCTCAAGAGTTTTATTTCAATTTTAACCCATTCCAAGTCATCAGCTTGTTTTCCATCCTTTGGTGCAGGCAGGGAAGGAGGGGGCTAAATGGGGAGAGGTTTAAAGCACCAGGGTGTAAGTTAGTAGTTCATTTACAGAATTGTTGCATAATTCAGGCAAGTTTTGGGGACCCAAGGTCAGTTAATATGAAAGCTATTGAAATAATTGAGTAACCCTACATGGAATTTCTATTTAATATAGATTAAAAGGGGCATTCAATCACAATAATAAGCCCAAATTCTAAAATGCATGTAAACAACAATAATCAGTTTATTCCAATAATATTGTGATACTGCAAAAATGGTCATTGACGCATTGCATTACATTACATTGCATTTGGCAGACGCTATATAACAAAAGCGACTTTCAAGAGGCAACACTGGTCAGTACCATGGACAGGTCTTACCACAAACGGGCTGCGTGGGCCCATTTTCTACCTCTATGCGTGGGCCACTTTCGCTTTACAAGCATCCGGGGCTGGAGGACTGGCACGTAGATTTAAGAAACATCTCGGACGCGACGCCCCCAAAGTGCTATCAGATGATGTCACCCTGAACATAACAGCATGCAAAACTGTGATAACGCACGACACCGGCCTAGAGCTACCAGCTAGACAACGCCGAACAGTAACGCACCCCGAAATCCGGCTAATTAAATACTGCGATCGTCCTAGCTCAACATCAACTGCATGTTCTTGAATGACTAGAAACAACGATACTCTACCTCTAGCTGTGTGATTCCAGTGTTCTCCAAATAGACAAATCCAACCTCGGTGAAAGCGCTCTTCAGACTGCTACATAGTTTCTGCAGATCTTCACTCGAAATATTTGATTCTTCAAGGGTGTACCCTTCAAAATTTACAATCGGTATCTCCATGTTGGACTAGAGAGAACTAGTTCAACTTCAACCGTAGCCTATTTTGACCAATGAACCGTATGAAGAATTATTGCCCATCCATGATGCGGGCATTCACAGCTGCAGCAGACCGCTAACCGAAGGCTACAGTAACCCTCTCTGCTACAGTGTTGTTGTGGTCCACACACTTCCGCCCTAAACTTTCATCATTGGTCACATTGAGCCGCACACGTGATCTACCATCATTCAGCAATAATAATAATAATATAATAATAATAATTAAATAATAATAATAAATAAATAAGTAAACAAGTACTAATAAAAAAAAGCTGGAGGGGTAGAACTACATAACATTGAGTATAACAGTGAACCTGGCCTGTGCGGTGTGATCTCCGAGCACGTTGCAGACTCCTATTTGCTGTTCAAAGATGGTTTGATGCTGAAGCTTCTATTAAATGCTTTCTTTTCATGAAAAACACCAAGGACGTATGAAATGGGATACAGGACATATAAAGGGGGTGATTATTTATTGGTGTACACATTCGTATTACAAATAAATATGATGAACAAAAAGCAAACAGATGGCTGATATTTCTTCTGTATAGAGGTTCACACACTCAGAACAGCAGTAATATTCAAAGACTGAACAGAACTTCTTGCAGCCCCACCTGGGTCTTTTTCTTTCCTCTTTTTACAAAGGTCATTATACCAGGCTTGATCAGCGATGTAATATTCATTTGCGATGAAATCCTTTCAGAAACATCCAACCGCCAAAGACATAATTGTTTTTTTAATTGGCATTCTATTATCTGTGAGCAAGACTAGACGACCACTGGTAGGGGTAGGTGGTCCTTCCTCAAAGAAATCGAATGCCCGCTCCGAACTGCACACCGTCACATATCCTGTGGAGAACACAAGATTTGTTAGTACTACTTTTGTCAACATGTTTTGTTTTTAAATCATACAAAACGGTTTCAAACCAATTCACATACGCATTACATTTATTTAAGTCAAATCTTTGTGACACATGCACAACCATTGAAAGTACCCAACTTGGAGTGCTGTCCCGTTTTCTTTATTTTGTAAAAAGCTTAACGCTTTACCTGTCCCCGCTCTGTACACCCATGGGAATGCAATAGTTGAGCTCGAGTCGGGCGATGTTCCCAAGACGCAGGACGAGGCCGGCTCCATACGACCAGCGCATACACTCAGCCAGCTTCTTCAGGTGCGCCTTTGGACCCTCACCTGGACAATGAGAAATGGTAAATGGTAAATGGACTGCATTTATATAGGACCTTGCCACTCCTTCGAGCACTCAAAGCGCTTTACATTGTTCAGCATTCACACACACCGGTGGCAGTTGCTGCCACACAGGGTACCACCGTGCCACCAGGAGCAATCTGGGGTTAAGTATCTTGCTCAAGGACACATCAATGGGGTCAGGCAGAGTGGGGCTCGAACCTGCAACCTTCTAGTTGCCGAATAGGCTCCTCTACCACCTGAGCCACCACCACCGAGGAGAAGAGAGTCTGACATTAACACTAGATTGCGCTTTGACAATATTACTGAATAATCAATATTACTGAACTGGTCATCTCCAAAAGTATAGAAACGGATAATAAGGAAAAATTCCTAAGCTGGAAACAGAAAGCCTTCCTCCCAGAGCCTCACACGGATGTAATAGGGTCATTCCATGTCATTTCACACGATTTCCAAGAATCTCACCAGGTGACCCTCTTTGATTTGCCTGATATTGCACATGTCTTACCTTTTGATGCCAACCTAAAGAATACCCAGTTTTAGCATCTTACCTCTAACGGTTTTGTAGAAGAAGCCCTCCTAAGTTTGAGTGCCATACCCACTTTTCAAGCCCAGGACTTGTATGCATAATGTACAAGCAGATTTGGACTATGCCAGAGGGTTGCTGTGAGTTGCGAGTTCATGCCGCGAGTAAGGGCTTCCGCACACCGGCTCCGACAAAGTAATGAGCACTGCTCAGCTAAGATTCCATTGTTTTCAATAGAACCAAGCATACTGGCGCCGATGTCCGCGGACATTCGCCGATGTCGGATAGCAATTAGAGACAAGTTCTATTTTGTCGGCGCCGCCCATTGACCATCAATGCTATGTTCGTGGGAAATTGGGTTTGAGGGTCCGAATTCTGTCAGAAGCAAAAGTGCGTCGCAGCGCTGTCGGAGCAGGTGTGCGGCCGGCCTAATGGACTGCGCGGGTAAAGCTTGGTCACACTTACCGTAGTTGAGGTTGCATAAATTCCCTGCGTTGAGGAAGAAGTGCGTGCGGAACAGGTCTCCAAAGCCTCCTCTGCCCGGCCGGAAGGGAAGGGGGGTGTACAGGTGGACGCCTCCCGCCCAGAACGCTTCTCCTCCCAGATAGTCACCTACACACCCAAAAACAGCTCAATTTGAATTTTCAACAATAGAAACATATCTGACCTACAAAAGCAATCCAAAGGACTTGCCTTTGAGTTAAGGTATTAAATTGTTTTAAAATAGAAACATCCTTTATTAGTTGGTTGATTTGTTTTTTTGTTAAAATAAAACTTGCGGTATGAAAGGTTCACAGAGAATATTCAGGTAATCATTAATCACCTGGCTTCCTGCTGTACGTACCCTCACTCTGTGGTCCGATGCTGTACATACTGAAACCCCTCACACTCGTTGGCCCTCCAAGATAAAATCTGTCAAGACACACAATTAAAATGATCAAAACACTTAATAATTACATTCAGAAGCTTAATGAGTTTAAGGAGTTAACGAGATGTCAGAGATAAGACAGTACCAATAGAAAACTTTCCCAACATAAACAATAATACAACTGTCCAGCAGGGTTAGAGGCGGTTAGAGAACTGACCTGTCTGCAATGCTGGTGGGTTTATCTCCAATAGGAAGCAGCATTCCACCCCAAAAGGACCCGGACAAGATCTACAGTGAATCAAGACACAATGGCATCAATGTCATTCATATATCCCTTTATACACATGGAACCACAGTCTGGGCATTCTGATAAGATCAGGATTAGATGCTTATTAACTCTGTGCAGTAAGGTATAGTCATGAAACACTACTGTACATGACTCAGTGTGTTGAGCTTAGGCGATGCTATTGAAATGAGGGAAATTACCATTTTGTTTTGCATTCCATTTAACAATAAGACTTCACTCGGTGAAAAAAATGACAAGAATTCAACTTTTAAACATTTGATTTCATTAATTGAAAGTAAAAATAAAATGTTTTTTTCCGTTTTTTTTTAATAAATGGATCTCTTGCCCTACCAGGCCTATAACAGACTACCATCCACCATATACTGTATTTCCAATATATTTCCAATAATAGACTACCATACACCATATATTTTCTTCTCCACTCACCATGTCCCAGGGAAGTCGTCTGTTCAGCTGAATTTCAAAATCCTCCTTGAGGAAACTGACATCTCCTCCTGTGTAGCCGGCCAGCTCCTGGAAAACAACACACAAAGTTCAGTCTCAGCTGATTAGACTGGGCTGTAGATGTGTGGCCTACACTACAAATCTACTTCAGGAGTAATCCAGGTCAAGTTAAGAGGTAAATCATCTAATAGAAGAGCCTGGAGTCCTCATTTTCTTGTACTCCTGAACCAGCTTTGTAGTATAGGCCACTGAAGTCAAAAGAGTAGGTTGTGAGGTTAACCAAATCTTTTCCAGTGATACGAGACAGTTATGGCTTAATAGTTAAGGAGTTGTTCTTGCAGGTTCAGGTACTGCTCCATCCGTGGCAGAAATGCCTTTGGATAAGGCACCAGCTCACCTCACCAACTGAGCAATATCCTGTTATAACTGATAACTAATAAATCACTTTGTATAAAAGTGCCAGCTGAGTAGTGAAACGTTATCAATAACCAACCAGCTGAGTGTGAAGTAGTGTGATGTTATTAACAACCAACCAGCTGAGTGTCAAGTAGTGTGATGTTATCAATAACCAACCTGGTTGATTTTGAGTAAGGCACCCTCCTTCGGCAGGATGTGAGAGTTCCGTGTATCGATGACCATGGCATGCTGATGGGAAGAAATCAACAGAATTAACTGAAACAACTGCAACCAAACACACTTTGCTACATCGTGCTCACAGTGAAATATTGTACAAATAGTAGAATGATGCAATTTTGTGTTGCACTCAAATTCTTTTCGCATCCCTGGACTAACTCATTTAAATGAATGCGGGACATACAATACATGTTAATATGTAGAATAACTGCAGTCAAACATGCAGTACATCGCTGGATGGCATTACAACCAGGGCTCTAAATTAACACACGCCAACACGCCAAACACGGGTGAAAATTTATTTTGGCTAGTAGAAAAAAAATACCTACCCACCAATTTGGCTATTAGCGCCCGAGTACAGTAAATTATGAACGGTAAACCGCTGCTATGAAGAACGTTAGACAGCGAGATTTCCTACATTACCCATGGACACTAGCGTCACGACGTAGCCTCCCACCGTGGGCTTTCCAGTGCAGCGAGCGGCAACTCCATGCTGTTGCGCGCGCCAGGATTGAAAACATTTCAGACGACCAGCCTTCTGTCAGCTACGCTCACACTATTCTGACAGGCAGCTCTCCTCCTAAGCTCTCGTCGCTTTCGCTACAACCTTTTTTAACGTCACTACTGCTATTATTACTATATGAACCTTGTTGTAACAGGCTGCATTTTTGAAGCAGCGAGGCCCTGACCGTTTCAATGACAGGACTAACGCAGATTATGCATAGCGCTACTTCTGTTCTGTAGGCTATGTTTTGTGCGAGTGATGAGAATGTGGCGGGGGTTAGAGCAAGGTTCTGTGTGTTGGTGAATGCTAGTAGTAATTGTAACCGTAATAATAGTGACGTTAAAAATGAGTGGTTGTGGAACGAAATAGCGACAAGGGCAGAGGAGGAGAGCTGACTGTCAGAGTAGTGTGACCGTAGCTGTCAGTTCAGTTGTCTTCTGAAATGTTCCGAGTCCTGGCGCAACTAAGTTGGAAAGCCCACGCCATCGGAAAGAAAAAAAAGCAGCCAACGACGAAGCTGTGGAAGTAACAAAGGAAGCGAAGATTCCCGAGATATTATTTACTTTTAGTTAAACTAGGCTTCTTGTCATTTTGTTGCGCTCCTCCTCTCTCCTCTCCGTTTCCCTTCATCTTCTCCTTCCTTGGGGTGTGCGTAGGCCTATGTGAGGTTTTGAAGTGTTTGGCTGTGTGCTTGGAGTGGCTTGTGTGATGTGTTTCAGCTGTTTCCAGAGGAATTGAACAAAAACGAATCAAATTGATCAGGCCTAAGTAATGGAAGTAAAAAATAAAGCAGAAGTTAAAAAATAATGAAAAAATATATAGTATAATATAATATGCTTATTATGTAGGCATATAGTAGCCTATGCAGGCCTATAGTGTATCTGTGTTGTAGAAATAGTTGAACAAAATGACCATAATTTAAACAAATAACTAGCCTAATGCATAGTTTATTTTGGCGAGATTAAAAAAAATGGCTAGTTGAACTTCTGTTTGGCTGGTAAGAAAAAATGTCCACTAGCCAAATTGGCTGGTGGTGGAAAAAGTTAATTTAGAGCCCTGATTACAACTGATCATGGCATACCGCTAGAGAGGATTTTAGCGAGTGGCCGCTCTCCTCTCGGACGGCAAAGGAGGCTGTGCGCGCCAGGCAACCCAGTTCCCTCCATACTCCTTCCCACTTCAGGGTGTGGTTCGTCCACGAGATAGGAAACTGGGGAGGTAGTGATAACATTGGTAAACAGAGAGAGAGAGATAGAGACAGAGACAGAGAGAGATTTATTACTGGTAAATTACAAGGTTACAAGATATTTTTTTGTTATGTACTTGGATCATTTAACATTTTTGTTTCTCAACAGAGTTCTATTGAGCATTGCTTTGGAGAAGAGAGACAACACAGAATGCAACCAGGTATTTGAAATCGAACTGTTGAAGTGAAATAAGCCGTTTTAAGAATGGCAATTAAATTTGTCATTAAATTTTAAAGGCACATTTTAACAAAAAAAATAATGGTGCAGAGATCTACTAGCCTGACCATTAATTTTGAATTAATTCGTAATTCACGAATGGTCTGATTACGATTCTCTGGGGAGGGTTTTGTAGTCCACCAGACGGCCGTCCAATAAGCGAACGCGCTTGGGCGCATAACAACATAAGTCATGAGTGTCAGCTCAGCAATTGGTCAGAGCAGGTCCACTCATTTCAAACCAGAGCTGAGCTTCCTCCTCCCACCCAAGTGCTCCAGGGAGCTGAGGATCCAGACCAAAATCAAATTACCAAGTAATTAATGTGGTCTGGTAAAACCAGGCTGGAGATGTCCAGTACTCACGCTGACTTCTGCTGAAACGCCTCTATCAGTCTCCCTCAGAGAGCTCCACGGGAACTGGCCGATGACCTTATATGCGTTGATAGCCACACTAAAATGCAAAACAGAATGGATATGTTCAAATGTTATTGCAATAACCAAAAAGAGAGAAGGGCATGCTTCACTGGGTCATATGTTCAAGTCTACGTAGTAAATCATCAAAAAAAAGATAAAAGCAGCTTTTAAGGCACTCCTTCCTAAAGTTAAAAAGCCTTTATTAAACTCTTTAATACAGGCTTTTTAACTTTAGTAAGGAAGGAGGCTCACCTCAAAGGTTACTTTTATCTTTTCAAGGCATTGTAATAAATTGGGCTGGCAGGCTCATTTGACTGTCTTTGAAAGTTGAACTGGTGCTGTCCACCACTGGTATTCACTTGGGTCCATCAGCATCACTACTTACTTCCTCTCAAAGTGTCCAGGCTGCGGTTTGAAGAAGGATAGGCCGTAAGACGTCTCTTTCGTGCCATAGGAGTATTGGAAGGTGAGCCTTTCTGCGCGCCCAAAAACATTTGGTAGTTTAAGACCAAGCACCTGAGATGAGGGGAAAAGGAGGTGTGATTTATTTACAAAAAAATATATCACATTACACACTGGTATTGATCCAATGCTTAATGAAATAGTAGACAATAAGGTCATCTTCAAAAGAACACTGGAAGTGTATTGTAACGGAGGCCAATTAGCAGAGTGTGGCGTGGTGGAATATTAATAAACCTCCCTCCCGAAGCCTCATACAGTATCGGTAGCGCTCAGCTATTGCACTGATCCATTAGCTCAGCCATATCTTGTTTCTGCCTCTCATACCCGAACCCAGGGCTGTAGTGGTCAATTTAGAGGTGGGTAAACTATGATTTTCTTGATCAGACAGACGGTGACGCGACGCAACGTAACGCAATGCAACGCGACACGTTTTTTTTTGGGGGGGTTCATCGGTGTATCTGTGTATCTACAGGTAATGGGTATGAGGCCAGGCACGATAGTAGGCCTATAAAGTATCGGTATCAATGCATCCAAAATGGTAATTTGTTTAAAAGCCACTAGAACTTTTTGGCATGCACATTCATTTGTCTACTATAAATGACATTTAAAATCTCTTCAGCTAGGCCTATTAGGCCTATCACATAATTTGTGTGATCATATGATGCAGAGTGTGCCTTTGTTACAATCCTAGATAGTAGGCCTAACACCTATAGCCTATTGGAGTAGATCAACAGCATAACAATGCAGCTCAATTTCATAGGCGTATTCCAATTTCTGCATTAGGTTTTTAAAAATAGATTCACCATCATGTAGGCCCATCTCAGCCATTCCCCACAAAGATGAATGGCATTAGGCTATATAACATTGAAAACTAATTATAAAAAACACAACATTTGTGGTTTTCAACTGAATTGATAAGGAAGTGCTATTAGACTACATTTTAGGCTTATATGTTTATAAGACAGCTCACAATTTACCCCTCCACTGTCATCCATTAGGCCTACTTAGCTAGGCTACTTGTAGTGGCATGCTCAGAGATTAGCAATAGGCACTGCAGCCATTAAGAGAGGAACTGGAGTTTTACCTACCATTAATAAGCTAACCCATACAGCGTTATCAATAACTGCAAAGGCAATAGACAGAAGAAGAAGCTGATGATGAAGAAGCTTAATTTCTTAACTCAGGAATGAGTCCTTCTAGCTCTGAGAACTTGCTTTTGCAAATAACTTGGAAATGTCAGATCATGAAAGAATCTTGTGACAAGGTGTAACAAAACGTGTACCTCCCTAAATGATGGATTTGGTGGTGTTACTAGGCTTACTCCTGTGTTAGGTTACTTTCATACCTGGCTTCACACGCGGGATTTTTTTGTTTTTCAACTCCACCGCGCGAACGTGCATTTGCGTTTCTATCGGCATTGCCGTCCGTAGAACCGGCGGACAGATGCGCTTTCGCTTGTAAACATGGGGCGCACTGGCTTGTCCCCTACTTCTTTCGGACACACGGTGCGAAGTGGCTAGATTTGATGAGAAGGGCGTGACTAATTTGCGAACGGTAGAGAGAAACCTGCAGTGGAGTCAAATGGAACGGAATGAACATTATAATGCAGATGAATTAGGTCTATATTTCAGGCAGTCCAACATTTCTGAAATTCCCCCGCACATTTTTTTTAGGTCTCAAAAGTAGGGAAAAAGAGGACGTCTGGTCACCCTATCCATGATGATTAACTATGATTAACTATGCAGGCAGGCAACTACACAACGTGTAGGCCTATGCGTTTACATATTATTCCCTGGATCCTGATTGGTGTCGCCGCCGCAGCCGAAAGGCACTGATTGGAAGGTCACATACCCGAACACAGAGCAGAGGAAAATGATTCCTACTAAAGCGTTAAATAGGCCTATGTTCAACAATATTTTTTAAATGACACCAGATTTATTTTGGATTATTCCAACGGCAGATCACGAGGCGCAGGGAACTTTGACGTGCGTAATTGCCATTAAGAGCTGCGTAAACGCTATTTAGAGGTGGGTTAACACTATTTAGAGGTGGGTAAACGCTAATTCCTAAATTCCAGAGGTGCGTAAACGGCGTTTACCCTCCACTACAGCCCTGCCCGAACCGATGCATGGACTAGGAGGTGGCGGGTTTGAGACCCCAAGGGGCAGACTGCGCGGTAACACCTCAGTTAGTACAATTACTTGTGACTATGCAGTAGTAGGCGATTAGCATTAGATGAGCCAATTGTGTGTTTCCTTACCATACTTCCTTCATTGTTCCCAATCATAGTGTTGTAGCTCCCAGTCATCCGCCTCAGCTCCTTCACTTCAAATGTCACATCCAGACCATTCGGTAGTGCATCCGGACCTATGGAGACAAGACGGCATTAATTTAAGTCTTCAAATGGTTAAATAACATATTTCTCTGACAAGCTTGAATTATATTTTTCGTAAATGGGGCACCTGTGAGCATGGGCGCAGTTTTAGGTGTGGATGGTGGGGACATATCCATAAACAGTAGCTTGTCCCCAGCACTTTTTCCACAAATATAATGCAAAAATAGCATACCCGGACAATTTTCCATTGTAATGTGCCCACCACTTTCCAAGCCAAACTTACACCTTTGCCTGTGAGGTATTAATACCCATGGGACATCACATTGGCTTAACACAGGCCTGTTTCAGAGAGTCTTCAGAAGACAAACTTACCGTGAGATGTATCAATGACGACCTCCACTTTCCGGAATATTCCCATCCGCAGAAGTCTCTGTCTGGCCATATGGGACTTCTTCATGACCTGCAGCATCACCACACTTATAAATACAATAAACAAATACAACTTTTTGTGTGTTAAGTCGAATACATTTTCAAAACTTTATACTCACATCAATCAAGTTTTTGGCCTTGAAGACATCTGCAATTTCATAGGTCAGAACATCTTCTTTAGTGCGACCCAGACCGTCTATGTGTATTCTTTGGACAACCACCTGAAAAACAAAGTCTTCTTTAAATGTCAGACACAAACAGGAAATCAGAGTGCTTCTGGGTCTTCACTTTTTTTTCCTTAGTGCTCATCAGTGTAGGGCAGACGTGGGCAAACTCAGGCCTGGGGGCCACATGCGGCCCTCTGATCCATTTCATGTGGTCCCCAGAGCCTTTACAAAAAGACAACTTTTAAATCCAAATTCAAACGTTACTCAACATTCTTAAAATCCTACCCAAAACAAGAGTCTTGTGAATTTAAGATTAACCAAAGACATAGGCTTCATCTAAATACATTTAATTACTATGTGCAGGAATATCATTCCCTCCAAATAACGTCACTGTACGCTATGTTTTAGTATTGACACGGGCAAGTAGTCTGTGGCATCCGTCCCTTCGGTCAATATTCTAAACACAATGCGGCCCTCGGGCCAAAATAATTGCCCACCCCTGGTGTAGGGGCTCCAAACTATGTCCAGGTAGAGGAATTCTGAGACACTAAAGGTTACAATTTTTTATTTTTTACTTTTGCAATGTAGCCAAAAAAATTAATAATCTTGAGTGCCTCAGAATTTCTCTCCCTGATCTTGTTTAGATGTGTCGGTGGAGGAAAGATGGGAGACATGAGCGGTGAAATAATATGATGGAACACCTACGTCTTTGTTTTCGAGAACCTCTTGTGTGGACTCGGTCTCAGCCTCGGGGAAGTCGATGTCATCTGCTTGGACGCCAAGTTCGGGACCTTTCATTGGCATTGGGTCCAACGCCTGTCAGTGATTACAGTAGAACTCAAGATCAAGATTCTTTTAATTGTCCCGAGGGAAATTTGTCTTGGGCATACTGCATACTTGAACCCAATATACGTATATAGCTGCTGCATAACACACAACAAATGACACCAAAAAAAAAAAAAAAAAAAAAAAAGAAATAAGGTGCCATCATGGAGATGCATAAAGTGCATACCTAGTGCGGCCTCATACATACATACATACATGGCCAAAGGTGATTTAAATATTCCCACTATTCACACCCCTCCTCACACACACTCTTCACATAGCCTACCCATTTCACCTGGGTCTCTTGTCAGTTGAATTGTCGATTAATTGCGATTAATGTTTTTTAATCGATTAACGCATTGATTGATTAAAGTCGATTAATCGATTAATTGTTTGCATCCCTAATTAAGAGGTTAATAGATACCTTAAACTTCCACACCACTCTCCAATAACTGAGGTATAACTGTAGGAGCCTGTCTTTAAGACCCTTGTAGTTGGCCTTGCAGCTGCCCGTCCACAAACCTGACTTATATGTCACCCCGCAGGACGCAATTTGTGTTACGAAATTGAACTTGTAGTTAATATCACTGTATTGAGTTGCTTTCACATTCATATTTTTTAATATAAGGTTCATATTTCTGGAATCATGCCAAATGCTTTATAAATGATTCAAAATGTTGTTGGTTTATTTTATAGCTGTATATATTCCAGGTTGTATTAATGTTACAGTCACACCACAGGACATTTGACATATAAACCTTTCCATAAATCTGGACAAAAATGTTTCTTCTCATCTCTGAAACATGATGTACCACATCTTCTTTCATTTCCATTTGTTTTCAAGAGGAAAAATATCAATTTTGTAGGGTTTTAACTACGTTACGTAAAAACAGGGTGTCTTGTCAACCACGCGGCAGCAGTCTACTTGGAAGCAGCGGGGAACATAGAACCAAGGGTTCTAAATTCCCCGGTGCTGGGAACATAGGACCCGGGGAACATAGGGATGACCCCGATTGGGGAGTGGGGTAATCCTTCACCCCAACCATTGCAAGTGCAGAGCAGGCCAGTCTGTTGATTTGGGACTTCACTTACTGTTAGAATCCCAAACCACACAGTGATTGCATAGTGTAGTAGCTTACACTCATCAACATTGTAGGCTGAGTAACATCCCCTAATGCAGAGTTTCTCAAAGTGGGGCGTTAGCCCCCATGGGGGCGGCGCGGATATTATTGGTTGTCATGAATTTGGATAGTAATTCATAGGCGGGGGGGCTCGGACGCATCCACACCCTTTGAGGGGGGGAATGGTGGAAAAAGTTTGAGAACCACTGCCCTAATGAATACCAAACACCCTGAATCTGCGTAAATGTGTAGTATCTGTAACGGGCTTAAGTGCACACTTAGCTTTTTACCCAAACCACAACAGGAGAGCAGCAGGACAGAATGCACAGGACAGGTATAAATTACTTATGTAGTAGAGCGCTAGTGCAGCACAGGTGAATAGGGTTAGTTAAGAGGGATCGCTGAAGGGATACTGTCTCGTAAGACTACTCTAGAGTCTTAATTTGCTTCTTGAAGGATGAGCCATTCTTGTATAGCAGGTGAATATACTTTCTCCACCGCCACTGGTTGACAATGAAATGGTGAATAAAATAGCAGCTAATATCAAACAATCCTTCTGATAGTCACACACTAGTATTCTGCGTAGTTCCTTCTGACAGATCTTAAACCTGAGCCACAACCAAGTTAGAAACTCCACCAGGGCGTAGGCGACTTCACCATTGGCACTGCAGTGCAACAGCTTTGGAAACTGCCGCAGACAACACTCGCATGCCTTGCTACATGTATGAAGTGTTTGTGTGGGTTACACGTGATTTTCATTTATCCTTCACCTGAAAGGAGTCTACCCATTCCGTTCCTTCATTTTGCACGTAATAACAGATTAGGTTGACCACGGTCGAGGTGGGACTTACTTGGTTAGCTAAGCTACCTACCCTCCGTGCGCGTGCATTAAGCAGAGCAGAGGTCACGTAGTGGTCATTCCTAATCTCTATTTCAGTTGCCTTACCCGTGCGTGGACAGTCCCCATCGTGATGAATGCCGATATAAATGTCCCTTTACACCAAATAAATGGTAAAGTTGGAAATTTGGTTGACACGTAGCGGTAAGTCAAGTTTCACCTGTGGAGGGCGCCATGACAGTCGGCAGACACGCCCATCACGCGTCTGATTGGATATCTGTTTGGTTGTTCAAGTTGCAGAACATTTCGGACCTGCAGTGTGCCCTGGACTAACATACTGATGTCAGAAAGAAAAAAACTACCTGATCACATTTGATCTAACCAACTTAATAAACTGAACCGGCTGAATAAAGAATTAATGAAGAATGAAGCACCCTTCCAGTCATGTTGCTGAAATCACCTGTTGCAGACACCAAGCAATGAGGACTTTTCCCCAATTCATTTTGTCCACATCTGCATGACATAAATGAAAATGATAACAATATGGGAATTCTGAAGGAAACAATTTAGGGAAAAATAAGCCTCCTCTATGGTGATTTGTTTCTCCTAGCAACAGGCAAGTGGACAGGTGCCCATGGACAGAGGGGGCCCAGAATCGGGTTGCTCACTGCTTTCACATGTAGGCTCCTATTGAGTGGAGGGGCATTTTAGATTAGTATCCCGGGCCTGGCCAAAGTCATCAGTGGCCCTACCCAGGACAGGACAACACAAAGTAGTACTAAGACACACACACAACGATGACAATCAGGCAACAACAAAATCAGGCAACAAAATCTTTTATTAATATTTTTGAAGAGCTCAATTTTTACTGTATCACAAGCATCATAATGGCCAAACAACAAAACTTGATTAAAAAATGGTAGACATAATTGATTATTTTAATTTTCCTCCAATATAAATAGTTAGGCCTACTCTTGCTCATCCCAAAAACGTGCCAAGGAATTCATTGTAGTATATTTTCCCAGACATGTCCTTGTCGAAGTAAGACGTGATATGGAAGAACTCCTCTTCTGACAGGTTTATATGGTAAAGTCTTAGAACCTGTGAAAAACAATGAATAAAATGAAATGTATCTAGTAGCTACCCAAGAATACAATATTTAAGTACTGATAATATCTACGATTGGATATTAAGGTAAGATCATATTACCCGTCTGAAGTTTTGAACAGAAATCTTCCTACTGCGGGCCTTGTCAAAGGCCAGAAAAGACTGCTTCAAGGATCTCCAAAACTGGTGTATAGTGCCATGTATTCTCAGCATGGCCTCCACACATTGGGTGCTTGGAGGTTCAGCACTCTGGCATGAAAAAAAAGGACCAAGATTATGTTATAAATTAAAAATCTACAGAAATGACACAATGTGTATATAAATCAGACAGACACAGACAAAAAATTGGAGAACTGTGGTCGGACGAGTTGGACAAATTGTCTAATGCCCCCTGCTGGTGAAAATGTGGAAGGCTGGGGCCCCACCAGGTAAGAGCACCTGACTTGGAACTACGGTAGAACCATTGAGAGTACGCAATGGGTACCAAACACACACTTGAACTACTGCTTCATGAAGTTACTCTCCTGATGAAGTGTGTTGTAATTTTTTTGTGTGTAAAATATAATGCAACCAAACAGATAAATGTAATGCACAACCATGTACAACTGATAACTTTACGACAGAAACTTGGGGGTGAGGGTGGGGCTGATATGGGATGTTCATGTGTAAAACTCTGAAGTGTAAAGAAATCCCGCACACTGTCCATTCCACCAACAAACTTTAATACAACATTTTGGTCTTCCAACTTTATTAAAGTTTATTGGTGAAATGGACAGTGTGCGGGATTTCTTTACACTTGAATGACTACCCCACTGGGATAGTATCCTACACACCTGTTCAGCTACAGAGGTGGGCAAAAGCGTCATTGTAAAATTCTGCAAGCAATGAAAATGGGTCAATAACAAAAAACGTAAATCTCATGTAGGAACTTAACTGAACTTACCGGCATCTTTGTAAGGTGAAGTATATTCCTCCTGAGCAGTCTGGGGACGGCGGGTTTATGTGACAGCACAAAGTGGCGTAGGAAGTCAGAGTAGCGGATCCGTTCGTCAGTATTTACGCCGTATTTTGCCATTAGCTGCTCAAATTCCAGTGGAGTCATCTGAATATGAACTTCCTTCAGGATACCTTGGCACAAGGAAACACCATTCACAATCATTCAGTGTCATCTGATGCAGAACAGTGATAGAGTGTTTTTTTTCTGTAGTTTAATCACAAAAGCTGTATATCCAGTATCCAGTGTGAAAACAAGTAAGGTAAAATCAAATCTTTATTGCCACGCAACATTGTTTGATGTTAGTTTTGGTAGCTCAGCACAGTCCATGGAAAAATGATGTGGGGGTGGGGGTGGAGGTGTTGAGATTCAGTGTACTATGTATATATATATATGCTATTGAGTTGTGTGTGTGTGTGTGTGTGTGTGTGTGTGTGTGTGTGTGTGTGTGTGTGTGTGTGTGTGTGTGTGTGTGTGTGTGTGTGTGTGTGTGTTGAGATATAGTATACCGTATATGCATGCTATTGAGTATTATACGTGAGTTAGCGGCAAGGGGGTAACCGATACCCTGCACTTAAATTACATGTACAATGTAAGTCGCTTTGGACACAGTGTAATGTAATGAGTGTGGCGTGCCGTGCTCCACCACACCTTGGAAGTCTCCAGCGTCTATCTCCCCGAGCCTGTAGGTGTCCCTCTGCCTGCACCGCTGCAAGATCACCTTCCAGCAGCTGTGGATGGAGGACGTCACCCTCATGCTCACCACAGGATCAGGATTCAGGGAGGACGCCGCTGACCTCGCCCCAGCTGAGTAGGGTCGCCTCGTCTGGTCACTGGACTCCCCCTCCCCTGCCTTCAGAAAGAAAAGTCAAAAGAAACTCCAACTCCCATTGTCATTGTGGCACAGCACAAAAGTGCACACTGCACACAACAAAATTGCATTTATGCCTCACCCATGCAAGGGGTCAGCCCCCAATCAGGGCGCCCAAAAGAGCACTGGCGCTAGTTAATTACTACCCCCACCACCCTGGCGGGTCAGGAGCCGAACCGGCAACCTTTGAGCTACAAGCCTGACGCCCTAACCGCTTACCCATGACTGATAGTGACTGATTGTCACCTTCAACCATTTATTCACCTGCCAGAACTACAGACATGGGTTTTATGACGCGTGTATCACACATTCAGTCAGTTCGATTCACTCACCTCAGCAGTCCTGACTGAGCAGGAGGATGTTTTTGGACGTCTGAGGATGTTTGTTTCTGAGACAGATGATAACAGTGGCCGCGGCGACACAGATGATAACAGTGGCGGCAGTGGCGGCGGTGGCGGCGATGATGTGGGGCCCTGTCTGTGTTGAATCACCTGGTCATCAAACACCTTCACATCTCCACTGAACCGCTTCAGGAACTCTCGTATCTCCAGGTTACCACCACCGTTGACTGGTAGAATGTTCCACAAGTTGTCAAACTACATTAGGTTCAGAAAAATTAAAATTGCAGTTAATCCCTTAGCGCAGAACCTATGTTATAACCTTACTGTCACCAAAATGATAATGGCTATCTCTTAAGCTGTTACTTAGGGCCCTCTGTAACATCATAGCAATGTTGTTATTATGTAGTTGAGTATTTTCAGCAAATAGTGAATCGGCCCGCCAGTGACCCCATCTGCACTAAGAGGCCACGACGCAAACTTGCAATACTCTTCTTTTGACCATTGTTACTCATACATGCCTTCAGCATACTGTACGTACCTGCTCGCTGGTGAGCCTCATGAAATGTCGTTTACAGATGTTCCTGAAGCTCTCCTTGGAGATCACATTTATTTGTGCATAATCACGGGCCACCATTTCTTTGGTGATCACATAAAGACGAGTAGACACAACATCTTTAATCCGTCCCATGATGGCGTTGAGTGGAAGGGGTTGGGCTTGACTGGGGAAATGGACCTTCTCGATTTTTTCCAGCCACTCCTCAGCTGTCTGCAGAGTGAAGGCAATAATAAATATTAGTATACACACAAACAGGGCTCTAAATTAACACCAGCCAACCGGGCCAAATGCAAGTGGTTGGCTGGTAGAAAAGACCAACTTACCAGCCACTTTGACCCATTAGTGAGTATGTGTTTGGCTAGTAAGGTTAATATCTAATAGCCATTTTGACTGGTGATGAACACAGTTAATTCATGAAAGAGCAAAATCTCTACAGCTTCTATTCTATCTCTTTGTCAAATATACTAAAATTCGAGTATCGACTAATTTTTGCCAAATGTAAATCACCTCTGTCTTGAATTGAAAGGTGTCAAGGAACTGCTTCCAGTTCACCATTCCCTCTTCCTGCAGTTGGCTGTTAAGCTTAATCAGCAAATGACTGAACTGACGGTCTGTCAACTTTAAGCAGAAGTGGTCCAAGACTCGTCGAAACTCCGGCGATGAGAGCAGACCCCTGTCCTCCTTGTCAAATGCTGAGAAGGCCTGTGACACACACTTACACTGTTAGATACGGACAATGATGGGTAACACTTTATAATAAGGGATGCAAAAAAAGCATTATCAAGACCAGTTAATAATTAACAAATGATGAACAAAACATTAACAAATGTTTGTGAATGAGTGGGAAATGTTCTGTTTATACTTTATGTTTATCAAACATTTACACATTGTAAAGGAATAAAATCTTGAACATAACATTTATAGATATTTTATAAAGCATTAATACAATTGTGTTCTTTATAAAAACATTTGTTAATGTTTTGTTCATCATTACTTAATTATTTACTAAGTCTTTACAATGCATTCCTTATTGTAAAGTGTTACCCAATTATGTAATTGGTCTGCATCGTTTCTTAATGAGATTGCTGGTGGGAATCAAGGCATGTATTGGCAGGCAGTGTCCGTCTATCTTACCTTGTGAAGAGTGTCAGTGGAGACGGTGACGATCTCTCTGACTCTCTGCAGGGCCCTGTCTGGACTGAGATCTTCAACAGCAGGCGGAGACTGAGATGTAGACCTGGTCATAGATCACTGAACACGTTTATATGCACATCAATAAACTGCTTATTATCATGTTATTGGAGTAACCACTTTATTCAAGTGCTTATATAAACTGAATAAACAGCAATCAGTTCATGAGAAATCTGATTCGCTCAGGTAGGTTTTTGGCTAATAGACTGATTTCTCAAGATATGTAAACACCATAATGAACAGGTTATGGACATTCTAGAATAATAAATAGCCAATCACAAGCTTTGAATTCCAGTTTAGTGTCACACACGACACTTGAGTGGAACACATGTAACCGACAGTCTTATTATCCAGTTTCTTAAATGCATGTAATAAACAATAAACAGTTTATTCCAATAACCCGTTTTGATTATTGTGATAATGTAAAAAACAGGCTCACCGTTAAGACCGGTTAGTAAATGGAAATGGAAATTCTGCACTTTGTCATTGGCTATACTACATTGTAATGCTGTTTTGAAGCCTGACAGGAATGCATTCACTGCCTTTTTAAAACATGACGTCACCAGAGACGATCTAAATTGGTTGATTCTGCGCTGGTGTTCGATGATTGACAGTTTGGCCACGCCTTTTTAGACCAGAAGTACTTAGTTGGTGACACATACCATCCCATTGTTCACGTCACCAGTGCGCTATCTTATTAGAATAGAGAATCTTTGACGTCACGCTTGTCTTCAGAGTGACAGTTGTCACTGTGTATTCTCTGTCAGGTGTCCGCTCTTCATACATCATAGATGTGAGGTGTTGCTGTTCCCATATGATTGGACATAAATGATGCAGAAGCTTGACTGTGTTTGACATTCAGTTTCTGATACCACCCATACCACCAGTGGCACGCAGTAATAGTGAATGAAAAGTGAAGTACCATAGTACTACACTACTATGACAGTGCACATGGTCTTTAGTAATGCACTACAACTTTGTAGGTCATTGCCATTCTGGTAACAGCAAATTTATAACGCTGTGTTTTCTAACAGGTGAACTACAATTTTGCGTATGTACTGTCTATATGTGCGTGAGGCTGACCTGAGGGCTTGTGAGACAGCACTACTGCAGCCGTGTGGAGGGGATGACATCTCTCTGGCAACCTGCTGCTCCGGCCCAAGCTCAGGTTCCCCCTGCGTAACGGGAGACTCTGACACGGGGTCCGGTCCCTTGGGTTTTATATTCAGCACGTCAAACAACTCTGATGCTGTCAGGAAGCCCTTTCCTTCTTTATCATATCTGAGAAAAGAAGCACAGACAGTTCAGAGGTCGCACATTTCCGCCACACTTAAATAACATAATATGAATGTGAAACATCTATTGCAGAACTGTGAAACAAGTGTCTATGGGCGGGAATCTTTGGGAATACCACCTTGTCCACAACTTTTCAAAGTCTTTGTTTGTGACTGGGAAAGGAAATTTGTAGAAATGTTGTCTCAAGCTTTTTTTCTGGACGATGCTCCCATCATCTTCAGAGAACTGGCAGAGGTCCTATCAAAAACAAACCACAAGAAATGTGTCTGCTTAGTTGTGGTTCAACTGTATCATTATGCAGGTCTACTGTATACTGTATATATGCACAGGTTATAGTAACAATTCAGAAACCAAGAAGCCTTTGAACAGAAGTGTCAACAGTAAAAGTAAAAGTTAACAAATTTGCTATTGTTTCCTTCCAAAACAAGTGACTCCTTCAAAACTACCGTCTTACGATCAGCTGATTCTGCGTTGGCTGTATCGAAATTGAGGGTTTTTTTTCCCAGTAATGACACCGTCTTATCTACCTCACTGGGTACAATGGAATAACTACTGTAAGAACTATGTAATAACATGTAGTAGTGTTGTATGAACACAGTGAATTTACTTCTACTTTTACTTTTGACACCTCTGTCTTGGAAATACACAAACCTTTGATATGGACGGCCAATGACGGCCTAAATCCATCGCCAGTTGCTCATGAATCTGTTCACAGGCTGGACCAAGTGAGTGGCAGGACCTGGAAGGAAGTCCCACACAGTCTTTAACCCCATATACACTACATCAGGGTACGGTCATATGCTTAACTATGTCCTTTTTGCCTTTTTTAAAATTTTGACAGGACAGTGGAGGAGAGACAGAAATTGAGTGAGGAGAGAGAGATGGGACTGTCAAATGAACTGGGCAGGAATCGAACCCGGGTCACCGGCGTAGTAACCCTGTGCCCTGCCGTTAGGCCATATCCAATAGCAGAGCCGCTTAACTGTTACTTTAAACAATATACTAATGCTGTATTTAAGTCGCGCGTGAGCCTTCAACTAATGTTGAGTGGGGTCTTGTGCGACACGCATTAACTCGCTATTTGGGCAGTCATGGGTGAGCGGTTAGGGCGTCAGACTTGCATCCCAGAGGTTGCCGGTTCGACTCCCGTCTCGCCAGGTTGGTGGGGGGAGTAATCAACCAGTGCTCTCCCCCATCCTCCTCCATGACTGAGGTACCCTGAGCATGGTACCGTCCCACCGCACTGCTCCCCATGGGGCGCCACTGAGGGCTGCCCCCTTGCACGGGTGAGGCATAAATGCAATTTCGTTGTGTGCAGTGTGCAGTGTTCACTTGTGTGCTGTGGTGTGCTGTGTCACAATGACAATGGGAGTTGGAGTTAAAAAAAAAATAATAATAATGCTTTCTGGTGATGCTAATGCTAATGCTTTCTCCTTGATACAAAGAAAAACAAATGCAGTGCTCTTCAAGTGTCTGTAACTTCTTTTTTTTTCAGGGGTTAATTGTGTGAAAAAAGTCAATGGAAAAAAACAAAACTACCATAGTACTGCACCACTATGATAGGGCCTTTAGGGCCTTTAGTAATACATTACGACTTGGTCATTCTAGCAAATATATAATGCTGTGTCTTCACAGGTTAATGTAAATTAACTGATGAAACATGATTCTATTATAATTATACTGTTGTGAACTTCATTTTCACCAGCCATAATGATGACTGACTACACGTGTACGTAAAATACTCACTTCTTGGCCTGTTCTTGATCCTGGTCCTCCTGATTGGCCCGATGCAGTGAGTCCAGGAACTCTAAACAGTTGAGTGTGGCATGACTTCCGAGGCCCATGAGGTTGAGAAGCCGCTGGTACTCCTTCTCCCTCATGGCAAACTGCAGACTGTCGAACAGCCGCCTGAAATCCCTCCAGTTGACCAGGCCATCACGGTCCCTATCCATCACACCGAAAGCCGTGCGAGCATCCTGGCAGCAGAGATATGGATTTAGAGACATCACTTTCTGTCTCCAAACCACACATGTGTGATTACATACATGGGCATACAGTAAGTTTGGAAATAACTAAAATCACAGTCAGCCACATATCAACAATAAGGCAAAATTCCAAAAGGAATAGAGGAATGAGTAGAGTAATAGAAGTCATAAATCCTGTCGCTACCCCGTGGATTTCTGTAATCCTCTCCTTCAGGTGTTTCAGGCATTCTTCAGCTGAGTTGAGGAAAGAGGGCCTTGCTTTCAAATTCTCTTTGATTTGTTCTGGATCGCAGCTTCTCTCCTTGGCAGCGTTCTCTGTACAGACAAATCAGTCAAGTCAAGTCAAAGTTTATTTATGAAGCACTTTTAATACAACAGAGATAGCTGACCAAAGTGCTGGACATGCAGATAAAAGGACTCGAGGACCCCTTAAAACACAAACACAGGTCATCCTATGTTAGATACTACAAACATGCACAGGCCAAAGTTGTATGCTTTTCATCTTCAGTATCTTCAGTATTGGAGAATGATGCGGCCCTAGCTTCATTTTATACAGTAATTAGGTATAGTTCTCCATACAGTATGTGTATTATTTGCACCGCCTCAGAATTTATATTCAAGCAAGTTTATCACAATGTGTGTGGAAGACATAATGATGATGACATAATGCACAGAACATGCTTACTTTCAAATTGAGACACAAAGTCGGACCATGATATCTGTCCATTGCGAAATCCAAGAGCTTCGGTCAGAGTGTCAAAATGTAGTTCATCCAGAATGATCATGGAGTCATCAAGGATCTGTCAGCATCACAGATGGATTATAATACAGGATGGGCTCTCAAACAAAGTGTATTGAAAAGTCAGAGTGGCATCATGGAAAAGCGTGTTATTTCACGCCAGTGCATTCAGCGTGTTGGTGCACCGACTTAGCAGGTTAACTTGTGCGCTACAATGTTTTGTCATGTGACCAGACTCACATGAATAGTTTTCCGAATTTCTGTTGCTTAACACGGAAATGCTAAGCTGCGCCCTGACCAAAATCATCCCTAGCCCTAACCTGTCAATAAATGAATGTTTCTGCCACTTGATCTTTGTCAACAACAGTGAAACAAGCAAGGAGAATGGGGAAATTGTGCCCAGACCAAAACCACCCCTAACCCTAACCTGTCACTGAGCGTTGTAGAACACAAGTTAACATGCTACGTCGTGGTGCACAGAACACTATTCAAGATGATGCCATGATGCATGATGCCATGTTACGAACAATCCATCCTTACAGTAGCAGAGGGTTACTAACACTCACCTTACTGAAACCCGCTAGAGTAAGGATTGATGGTGGGCTGCTCCAGGACTTCTTGAGACAGTCTTGTATGCTCATTCCACGACTGTCCAGGTCATCTCTAAACCTCTTCATGACCACGTCCAACAGAATCGCTTTCTTCTGTTTCGCCAGGTGTGCCTGAAAAGCACTTCCAGACCTGCAAGCAGTCAGCAAATTTTAGGCTAGCCTGTTTTTGGTCTATTGGTGATTAGATCAGCACATTTCCTTTGAGAGAAGTATATGAAATTATTTTTTCTTACTTTTGGTACAAGCTGACAGAGTCAGTGCTGATGCTGTCCTCCTCAGCGATGTTCTGGATGCCTAGACCCTTCAGGAACGGTTTGTACTTCACCCTATCACAGTCTGTAAATGGCGTGCAAAGTCTGCAGAAAGATGAGAACAAGGGAAACTCTTTCAGACATGGACTCTAAAAACAGTAGCCTACACTAGAGGCAACTACAAATACATGAGAAGGCCTCATGCCACAACTTGTGGGCTTTGCTTTCAATTTGTCCATGTAGGACTTGTCCTAGACAATAAAGACATTTCAATTTGGAGTGGCTTAGTCAGAGAAACCTTTTTCTTACTTTTTTACCGTGTGGAAACAAGTGGAAACTTACTTTTCAAAGTGATTGTCAGATACAGCTAAACCATATAGATGGATAACCCTTTTCAGGTCCCCCAGACTGACACTTCCATTTTGGGTAGAGTCAAGCTTTTGAAGAGCATCAACAACGTCTTCCAGCTGTTCAGATAGCCTGTCCTTCAAGATGGTCTCCACCTATGAGGAGGTAAAGCAGTCAGCAATAAGGAATAAACACCTCTTAAATAACCCAAATAGTTCATGATTCAGTCGTTTATGAGGTCATTTTTGCACTCCTCACTGTGGCCCACGTAGCCATAGTAACGGACGACATTGGGGCCTGATCCATTTCGGCAGTCGCGCTCTGACATCTTTGTCCAGTTATTTCCTGACAAAAAAATAAATAAAATACTGTGATTGTAGGCTGAATATGTAGAAATTATTCAGAGCACTTTTAGTTTGTTATCAAATCTTACATTGCAGTCTTATTTAATTGTTTGGCTTCCTCACATGGGCTCCTTGGATCACCACTAAGTGATCCATAGTATCTATGACTACTATTAACATTAATGGATTACCATTGGTGCTGACTTGGGATGACTTCGAAAGCACTTTATGAAATGGTTGTGCTGGACAAAGCCAGTGCAATCAGGATCTAGAAGATCAACAAGTCTTGTGAACTGCTTGTCTGTCAAGGGAAAACTGAGACCTTCAGCCACCGTCCACAGCTTGGTCAAAGGGAGTCCAGTTTTGTTCTGTGGAAAAAGTAGTTACTGTTAGCTAGAAAAAAGAGGTATCTCACAAACCAATTAAGTCTTTCTTGAGGTGCTGGCTTCTTGTGCATACAAATGTTAAAGAAAATAAAGAGGATGCAAAGAGAAATGATCAACATTATACAAGTATACTAACTTTCAGATGAACAGTACCCTGTTAAGCTGACAGTAACACACACTGCTCCATGTTTTAATTTTGAAGTGACGTTTCGGCCACCTCGCCTTAGAAGGCCAGATGGCCGAATCGTCACATCAAAATTAAAACATATAGTGTTACTGTCAGCTAAACAGGGTACAGTTCATCTGAAAGTTAGTATACCGGTACTTGTATAATGTTGATCAATCGTAGACTAATGCTATCACCTCATCGAAGATTTGAAAGGCCTGTTGTAGTACGGTGTAAATCTCTTGGACGTGATGTAGTTTCGGCAGAATTCTGTCAACCGTCGATAGGCCGGGTATTGGAGCACTTGGCATGCTGAGAGGATAAGACAAATATTCAAAATTCAAGATTCAAGATTAGATTTATTTGTCCCGCAGGAAATTTGTCTTGGACAATTACAAAGCTGCTGCAACATACAACACACAACACATAACAAATAACAAAAACAAACAACACAAAAACAAAACACAGCCATAACAAAAGAAAGGCTCAATAAATAGGCCTATTCAAAGTGCAGTACTGAAGTGCATAATGGCTGTATTCGGTAAATATACAGTGAAGAAGGGCATTTCAACAAGCCAAACGGTAGGTAGCTAGTGCTGAAGACTCGAGAGTGACCTGAGACAATTATGTCATCATGCCCCATAAACTCACTCTTACTGTACCTGCCAGATGGACATTGTTCTCCATCTTCAAACAAGGCCAGAAATTCTTTCCAAGGTATAGGTTCTCTCGTTTGTACTCCAAACCTGTCAAATATGGCATAATGTGGTTGTCAGTCACAAGCATGGCCCACAATCAATGCAGCCAATGTTTTGTGTTTTTCTTGAGTATGTTAATGTTGCTATACCTACTTATCAGTCCATGGAATAATCTCTCGTTCATTGGAAATATAAAACTACTGAGCACTGACTTTAGGTCTTCGGGGAAAATGACGCCACTTCCCGCACTGTCAAACGCACGGAGAGCTTTCTGGACAGAACTGTAGTTCACACGCATCTGTGGCACAAACACATAGTGATATTAGCTCAACACTGACACAAATGAGAAAGGCCTTTCTTGTGGTATTATAATATCTTACTTTTCTCAAAAATGTTGTGAGGAGTTCATCAAAGTTGTCTTCATTTTTGCCAGCATCACCCCAAGCACTTTTTACTCTTCTGTTTGTTTTTCTCGTCTTCATCAGATTACACATGTTCCAGTTCAAGACTGTAAAAATGCATGGCAATATGTGTGATGACATGAATGGCCATGCACTCTATGCTGTCAAATGACTGAGCTTTTACCAGCACTTTAATGCATTATCAATCCATAACAATATCATACCTTGATCAATACTGTTTGGTGGAATCTTGTGAGAATTTTCACAGTCAACACCAAGTCTCTTCAGAAAATCTTTGTAAAATACTGTGTCAGTATTGCTTGCACTGTAGTGGGTCCAAAGCCTGGGGAGAAAAACAATATTGAGAATCATCAGAGAAAATTCAATCAACTCTGTACATCTAGAGCAGGGATGGGCAACTGGAGGCCCGGGGGCCACATGTGGCCCGCCTCCTCACTCAGTGTGGCCCCTAGACTCACTCACTAAACCCAATTTAATAATGTGCCAGCATTGCCGTATTTTGCTCTGTCTTTAAAATGTAACATTTTTTCTTGTTTGCTGTTTATCAGGGACATCATGTTAAAATGCCATGGTTTAATAAAGATTCGGGTATAAAATGTACAAAAAAATGTATTTATCATTTTGTAGCTTTTCTCGTAGTTGAAGTGCGTGGTCATGTGGCCCTCTGATGGTGGCGATTAAAAGTGTTGGCCCTCTTTATCAAGAAAGTTGCCCATCCCTGTTCTAGGGACTATTATAAATTGTGTGTAAAAGCCAAACGTTGTGAGTAAAAGCCAAAGCAAATGCAACAAATATAAAGACAAAGAAAATACATGACAGAAACAATATCTCCGTGCAAGAATGTGGTCAAGACTGTGGTCAAGGCCTCTTCTATTTAGTCAGGTTACTTTACAGTTGAGCTTGTAAATCACTGCTGCGGGTGGCGATAGTGAGGGCGTGTGAGGACAAGTTCAAAAGACGACATCATAAACAATAGCTCAATACAGTGTTTGTTTAGGTGTCCATGGAGACTAAATGACAATAACTGGGTTTACAGCAGAGGCTGACAACACACAGTATTTATCTGTGGTCATGAGTTTGGATGCAAAACCTTGAGAATATGTCAAGAAATGGACTGTATTTCTAATTTAACAAAAAAAAGTCCACATTTTGCTGATTTGGCTGGAATTGTTGTACTTGATAGTACAACTTAAATGGCATTTTTGTATGCATAATGTTAGTTAAAAAATAATTTAAACAGATTTCAGAAATGTTACTTGGAGGGTTTTTTGTATCTGAACTCTTCATATTATTCATAAATCTTTCGTGAAGGGTTTTTCTCCAAATATTATCTATAATTACAGCACACATCACAGCCGAGAGTTTGTTGTCCACTGCCAGGAAGAATTACCTTCGGAAATCACGGTCACTGAGAGGAAAGCAGTAGGCCTGCAGAACTCTCCGGAACTCCTGCTGTTGCAGCTGACCGTCCAGGTTGTAGTCAAATAGACGGAAGGCTCGTGAAATGTTCTTTAAGTTGCTTCCAATCTATGACAACAGACATAACATACGGTACATTGCAAAGTCAGACAGAGCACTATACAACCAGTCTTATGTATATTCACAAATATAATGCAGGATAGGATAACTGCAATAAAAGTCTGCATGTTATTTTTATCATGTGTGAACAGAGTGTGTATGGACCTTTTCTTTCAGGTTGTGCTGTAGGTCGACAAAAGCCTGGTTTTGCAGATGCCCATGAGAATTAGGCACACTAAAGAAAAATAAAATAAAATATGTTGAAATAATATTAAACATATACATATACAGAACATAAAGGTCAAGATTAATGTTGTACCTTAGTTTATTTGATGGAAATGTGCAGTATTTTCTGAGGAACTCCATATAGGCCACGCTGCCATTGCCTCTCATTGGGACCTGCATCAAGGAAAAACAACAGTAGAGTAGAGTTCACTTTATTGACACCAAGGGGAAAATTAAGGCGTCTTATATTGTATATAAGAGTGACTAACTTCCCTTGATATAAGCGTGAGTCATCTAGAGTAATATGGATCATTTGAGTCCAAATAGAAACTGTCCACACCTTGGTTAGCAGCACATCAAACTGAGACTGAGTGAGGGGCACAAGAAAGTTCTTGATGACACGTCTGAATTCCATTTTGGTGACGGTGCCATTGCCCTCCTGGTCGAGGGCTTGAAATGCTGCCTTCAAGTCATCTTTCTTGTCCTCCACCTTCTGAGCCAGTAGTCTCTCGATATCTTCCAGTGTCAGGTTTTCATCTGCAGTAGACTGGACTGAACTGGCTATGGATACATGAGTAATTACAAGTTAGAATGTGTATCATTACACGCTCTCAGATAACTGCAATGGTCTTTGCCTGCCATGTTAGATACCTGTATGTTTATACTGCACTACAAAGGCAAAGTGCAGTAACTATGACAACATTGAAACGAAGAAAATGCCTTCAGAGTATTGGTATTATCTTGGATATTGTAGTTACTGCAACAATTGCCTCTCACCAGAACCAGCTCTCAGGCTGCCAGCCTTGCGATCCTTGCCTCTAGACAGAGAGGGCTGTGAGCTCCTGGTCCTGAGGGTCAGTCCCCTGGATATGGGGATCACTTCAGACATCTCAGCACGGTGGAGGGGGCCCACCAAATACATGATGACCACTTCCTGGTGTGAGCACATAAAAAGGAGAAAGCGCTACCATCTGTATTGCGTCACGTTAGATGACGCTATGACATTTTATTTTCTGAGACAAAATTATCTTTAAAAGACACAGAAAACGCTCCTAACGTAGGCTCCATCTGCAGATGGGGTTGCCAGCGGGCCTATTCACAATTTGCTGAAAATACTCAACTACATCATAACAACATTGCTATGACATTACTGAGATTGTCTAGGCTATAGCAACACTTCTTGCATAGGCCTACATAGCCTTGTCCAGGAGTCAACAATGTGTGACTAAGGGCACAGCCTCTCTGGAGATCCTCATGTTTAAATAGAATATTGTTTGGGATGAGTTGGTAAGCTACAAATTCTCATCCTTTGGGTAGCTCTGTGCCAAAAGGGTTGAGACCCCTGGGCTAGGCCTAGTTGTTGTTTAATCAAAATGCATGCTAATTATACATGAAAAGCCAATGCGCTTTTAGGCCTACACTGGGCACAATAAGGCTTTTCTGTCATCTCCACTATCATCAGTCACCAACAAGTTTCATCACCAACATCCTTCTGTGGCCTGTGACTCTATCCTGCAGCAAGGTTCAGATGTTACAGGACAACACTCCAAATCACAACTTTTTTGAGTGGAAAAAGTAACGTGCAACAGTGCTTACCTTTGCATGTGCCGAAAACGGCAGGCTATTTCCCCTCCAGATACATGAACTGCTCCTACTGGCGCGACGCTCATTGTAAATTGAAAGGTCGCTCAGAGGTTGTCATAGAGACAGCCAAGAGGCGTTCCGACCAGACAGAGCAGCGCAGAGAAGAAAAGGCAGTCCTACGGACCTTCTCCAAGTTGTATTTTTACTGGCCAATTATCTTATATTGCAGTGGAGAGTGTTACTATGTTAGGCTACAATGTAACGTGAAGGAATATATGCCAACAGTGCCGGTTTTTAGCATAGGCCGGCAAGGCGGTCGCCTAGAGCGCCATGTGAAGAAGGGGCGCCGAAATGGCGCTCTCCTATGCGTAATTTTGCGATATGAAGTTTTTTTATGAAGTCGCAATCAACAAAGAGTGGCGAAAGCGCTCCTCACGGCAAGGCGCCCCTCAGCCAATAGTAATATCTCTTCCAACTGTCTCTGGGAAGTCTGTGAACCAATAAACAGACAGTTCTGAGAAAGGGGGCGGGACGAGTGACAGCGTGCGGTCTATTTTGAATTTGGAGACTCACTCGAGAGACAGAGGGGGCAAGCGCAAACAGTAGTGCTGCTCTGCTGGATGGAGATTATTATGTTCTCATTAAACCACTCATTGCATGATGCAGGAGTTTCAGAGGGTGTTTTGGAACTATGTGATTTAATCAGCAACCGTTTGTGATTATGGAAAGCCTAATAGTTATGAGGTTACTATTTGGAATTAGAGAGAAAAAGAGCTTTGTTTTTTATCAGAGAAATCGCTAGTTAGCATGCTAACATTAGCCAAGTATGCCAAGCAATGAAATCCAGTAAAGTAGCTGTTAGTAGCCTACTCACTACTCACTAACACCCACCTGATATCATAATACTTGCTTAGGTTGACAAGCAATGTAAAGTAAGACTGGTGCAATGTTTAAAACAATTTTAGCTGCCATATCTCCTTCCATCCACATGAATTACCTGCTTGTTGTAAGCTTAAAAAAACATTAATTTCCAGACCAGAATGACATAGCCTACATTAATCATGTAACAGAACCATGCACAGCAGACAAGTGAGGCTATTTACTATATTTTGTATTATGAAATTCAATAGCGTGACAGCTCTTCTCCCTTTCTCTCACCCTGTCCCTCCAAACACATAGATAGCCCCCTTCTCATTCTCCTACTCACAAATGCACCACTATTTCCAGTCCAGAAATGAAATTGGTTTGGAAGACAGCACAAATGTGTAGCTTATTAAAATTGTTATGCTGCCATGCTTTGTGATGCTGTAGATAGTGTAGATCAATGCAGACCTCCTTGGTAGGCTTATTGTCTACACATGCATTTTACATGCAAATGTACTGTATCACTCTCCTGGCATTTCAATTTCACGTTACAATTCAAACACATTGATAACCTCCCTCTCATCTGGGGTTGGGGGCACCACCACCATCACATCCAACACACCACACAGTGAAGCTACTTTCATGCGACTCAATCTGATGTGTTGGTCGCCTGTCAAAAAGAACCACAAATCCATTTGATGAAAAACGGTTATTGTTCTTGATGCTATTTAGTTAAGCTTACTAAGGATATTAGTCTTGTGTTCTGTGAGGTATAAGAAAGATTTTTTTTTCTTTCAAAGGTGGGGGGGGGGCGCCAGAAATCAAACTCGCCTAGGGCACCAAATAAGCCAGAACCGGCCCTGTATGCCAAATCGCATTCCATAGGCATAGGCAACCAACTGCAGGGACCGCCGTTTTCTCGCGTAAATTTGGAACGTGGATGTAGTTGTTAGAATGAATGTCCATTCTAGTCCTGTGCGCGGAAAACGAGATTAAATTGATGAAATTAACTTTATCTAATTAGACGTATAATAGGAATACAGTTGACTTGTTGTGTAAAGTTGACGAGGTTAAAGCAATGCCAAGAGGAGAGATAGCTGCAGCAAGAGCTGGGTCTGCTGGTCTTTTTAAATTAAATGTCAAATGGGTCATTCATTTGAGTCAGAACAGTTGGATGTTAGCAGAATGCATAGCCTAGATGGGCGCTGTTTAATTGTATCTATGCTACATATTTCTCGGCATACATCTGCGTAATACATCTGCGTAATCGCTATTGCATGCGCAATCTGCAATGCAATCTGACTGATCCAGGTGCTTGACCACGTGACGCCCTAAGCAAGACACTTTCAATTTAAACAGTTGTGCAACGTATGCCATGATAGCCAGCCAACAGGGGTCCAGGGTCATTGGGCTAAGCAGCGTAAATGCAACAACTCTGGGCAGAAAAACAAGTGTCTCGACTCACCCAACGTGATCTCAAAGTCTATTCTGTGGTAACCAACATAACGCTACTCCAAGGCTTGTGCTCTGGAGAAGTTTCCTTCTGGTTGGCGGCTAGAGATAGAATGGCCAGGTATGAGTCGAAAACCGGTTGGAATATATCCTTTGCAGGCTGTGGTTATATGGGAATCTATTACATCGGAGTTGGAAGTTGTTTACTGGAAAGAGCCAGTTACCTACTGGATGATGCGTCCAAGATTGGCGGGTCCTCTTCGGGTGCCCTGTTTGGAGCTTTGGTTGTGTGTAAAGTATCATTGGGTGAGTAGCCTTTGATGCACAATAATAAACGTTTCATCTGTGAAATGTAGACTATCCACTGAGATTGACTATTGTTGGTTGACAGGACTAAGAATTAATTTAACGTCCACGTCACAGCATTTTGTTTGTGCACTCGGAAGTAGGCCTATCTAGAATAATAAATAGAATAGAATAGAATAGAATAGAATATAGAATAGAACGGAATAAAATAGAATAGAATAGAAAGCCTTAGTGGCCCTTCTTAGTAGCTACTATGAGTTGTAGAGATTACCATGAAGTCCACTCGTAAATAAACATAGAAACAATGGGTATGCACAATAAAACTAATATGAAATTTACCGGTAGAAATAATTGTGACTACCTGTGTGTGGTTACTTCACTGCTCTGTCAAAGCAGGGCTCGTGGTATAAACTGTTCTGATGTCAATGAAATCCATCAAACTCTGGAATGGATGGATGGTCTATGTCTACCTAGCAAATATAAAAAAGATGTGATGAAACCATGATGCATTTTGTAAGCCTATTGTGATAAGCACATTGAATGACAATTGCACATAGAACAATTGCATAGTGAAATAAAAATTGCACATGGCTGACAATTTTGCTTACAAATACAATTATTTTAGAACAGTGACTTTGTTGTTAAGAAAAACAACTTCCAATCTGTAGCCCCATAATGAACGCCTCCTGTGGCACACTGTAATAGTCCTTGAAAAGTTAACTACCATAGTACTACACTACTATGACATAACACAGGGCCTTTAGTAATACACTATGACTTGGTCATTGCCATTCTGGTAACAGCAAGTTTATGTGTCTGTGTCTCTTAACGGGTTAAAGCCAAGACGTGTGGCATGATGCTGATGATGACAAAGGAGGCTCGCCGGAGGAGCATCAGCGCCCTGCATCCCACCTTCAACCTGCTCAAGGTCGTCCGGGACTTTCTGGAGGTCGAGCTGCCAGACGACGCCCATCTGCTGGCGAGCGGCCGGCTGCACATATCCCTGACGCGCGCCTCGGATGGACAGAACGTTCTAGTATCCCGCTTCGCCTCCAAGGAGGAGCTCATCCAGGTAATGAAAGTGAATTGAAAACCCAACTCCCATTGTAATTGTGACACAGCACTCCACAGCACAAGTGACCACTGCACACTGCACACAACGAAATTGCATTTATGCCTCACCAGTGTAAGGGGGCAGCCCCCAATGGCGCCTGAAAGGGAGCAGTGCGGTGGGACGGTACTATGCTCAGAGTACCTCAGTCATGGAGGAGGATAGGGGAGAGCACTGGTTAATTACTCCCCCCAGCGACCTGGCGTGTCAGGAGTCAAAATGGCAACATTTGGGCTACAATCTGATGCCCTGACTGCTTACCCATGACGAGAGCTAATGGTGGATCTAGTGGAAGCCATGGCCTAATGGTTAGGCGGTTACATTTAGCCAGGCCGTGCCCTTCTAGTGACGCAACACCTTTAGCGTTGCAACTAGTCAGGTCAAGAGCAATGCAAGTACATTCCGAGTGCCCGAAAATACGGGAACTCCTTTCACTTTGTCGGGAAGTAAGCAACCATAATCAAATTAAGGGAGGCGGGTCAACCATGCCATTTGGGAAATGTTAATTGTTATGCTCTTGGTCAGACCAAGTCTCGAAGAGATTTGAACGTAGATGATAATCAGGCTAGGTTACATTAGCAGTAGGGGTTAACACACATTAGCAGTAGGGGTTAACACATAGAGTTGGATAGTTTCAAGTTCAAATCCCCTACTGGTTGGAAGAATGAGTACAGTATGGTCTCCCTACAGCCATAGACAGTACAAAGGAACCTAGAAAATCTATACTGCACCCATAGACGTTGGAAAGGAACCTGGAAAATCTTTTCTACACTCTCATCCATGGCTACATGGAGTGCCCATGAGCTAAGGACCTCACTTTGGATAGGTCAGGGACTGTAACAAACCTAATTGATTGTACCTAACTGTAAATTACACCTAAATTACTGTAGACGGTGAATCACTTTTAATATCCCTAATCCTACATTTTAGCACAAGTACTGTACCTGCCAAGTGTGAGCTTATAACTATTTCATAAAGGACCATAAAGGACAGCATCTCAACATAATTCACCTGCCATACATATTCTACAATTAAAACTTAAAAAATACTGCACTGAGTGACTCTTACTATGTGAAAGATTAATATATGTGAAAGAATATCCATGTATGTATGTAGTCTATGCTACTAGACGCCTTCATTTCCTTTGGGATTAATACTTTTTACTCTACTCTACTCTACTCTACTCTTCTCTCTATTACTCTCTCTACTCTACTTTCTGTTGTCCTTGCAGGCCCTCATCTGTAGTAGTTTCTTCCCCCTCTACTGTGGCTGGATGCCTCCCACCTATCGGGACATTGTGAGTTGGACACCCTGATTGGGTTTTTTTTACGGTTTGACTGATAATGGTGAGTTTCATAACAAGCCAGTAAAGTGTGACATAACAGGCTGGAGTGTAGAAACATAACAAACACAGCAGGTGGGAATAGCAGTAGCAGTGGCAGTGGCTGCTGCCCTGTGCAACGGGACGCTAATCTCCTTCACATGCTCCCCTGTACTGTGTTTTGCAAGGCTGCTTTAAATGGGGAGGCATGGTGAAATACTGAGAGTTAGCAGAGTTTCACAGTTCATTCAAAGTTGCCAAATTTGCGTTTATATGAATCCCTTTGCAAAGAAACAATGTTATATAACCTTACTGTCACCAACATTGTAATGACCAAGTCTTGTTTTCGTAAGAGTCTCTGTAATGTCATAGCAATGTTGTTATGATGTAGTTGAGTCTGAGTGAACGAGTCGTCTGCAGGTACATGTGCACAAGGGGACACTGGACTGTAGTTTCTGAGATGTTATTTACATCTAACTGATAATTTACTCCAGCCACAGATTTACGCTGCTCTCAGAAGAGACTTAATTGGGCTAAGTATACGTATATAAGCATTGTTCTGTAGTAGTGGTAGAGTAGTTGTAAAAATAATTATAATCGCTAGCAAAAACGTAGTTTTCTCTCTGTGTTTCTGGTAACTCTGGTCCCTTCACTGAGCTCTTGCCAGTGAATTATGTGACATCTGTACTAGGAGGATACATGTTCAAGGTTGCCTCAGATAAGAAGCATAGACGAGTCCTTCTCTCCACCGACCTTTGTGACCTCCCTCTCTTTTTTGTGCTCCTCATTAAAAACAGCCGTACTGGAAATAAAAGGAGAGACAGAGAGACCAAAGACGGCAAGCGAGGAACATGTTTTCCAGGCCTCTCAATCTCTCTCCTTTCGCAATAGTCAATTGTAAACCTGATCTGATTGCCGTGGTCTCGTTGTGTATTAAGGAGTTTTCATAATAGTGGTACATGAGTGAGAAAGCCTTAATGCACGCCGTACCTCCTGTGGCAAGCTGTAATAGACATTGAAAGGTAACATAGGTTTATAATGCTGTGTCTTAAGGGGTTAAAACCATGGTGTCTAATGATCTAAATAAATGTTTCCCCTTCGTATCTCTTCAGAGGTATGTAGATGGTGCCATCAGTGACAACCTGCCCTTCTCCTCGCTCAACAACACCATCACTGTCGCCCCGTTCGCGGGAGAGAGTGACATCAGTCCGCGCGAGAATCCTTTTTACTACCATGAAATACACCACAGCAACGTCAGCATACGACTGAACTTAAACAATATCTATCGAGTGACCAGCGCCTTCCTGCCTCCAGAGCCACAGGTAAGGTGTAGAGTGTGAAATCGTAATGTTTGGTCATTTTGAAATTCAAAATGTATGCTGTCATGCACAAATTTGATCTTTACATGAATATGTACTAAGTAATAAACTAATACAGTATTTACTAGTCTGACAAGACCAAAGTACAGTAAGTTTTTCAGCCAAAAATGTCTTTGACTAGTAATTCAAAATGGTGTACATAGAGAAGATCCAGTAACACTTTATTTTAAAGGTTCACTAGTGCAGTGGATCACACAGGAGTTAAGTGTGTGGTGTCCCTTGTGATGTGTTTTAAAAACTAGTGACGGTGTATTCCAGGTTCTTGCCCAAGTCTGTCGGGATGGATACAGGGACGCGCTGAGATTCCTGTACGAGAACGGTGAGTGTGGTACCTCTTATATAAATGATGTCCTGTACGGGACTCGTGCAAGTCTCTGGATTTATTATATGCGGTACACTTGGTGTCATGACATGCCAAAAGCCTAATGTCATCATGACTGCAGTCTTATAAACATCAATAATGTGTCACATCATTCTTACGCTGGTCAGTCTCATGGACTCACCCACATGTAGACCACAGCAAATGAAGTGTTTATCCACGTTCTAAATCCTGTACCTATATCCTATGTCTTATATCCAAATAAAGAGTTACCCACTTTTTAAATCCTTTACCTATATACTATATCTTACGTCCAAAAAAATAAGTATTTCCCACTTTCTAAACCCTTTACCTATATCCAAATGTAAGAACTGTGCATGTGTGGCTTGCATTACAATGTTATTAGTAGTGTGTCTTTCATCAGTAAAAGACGTGATGTCCCTCAGACCTTTTGAAACTGGACCTGTTGCCTGAGCTGAGTTCTCCTGATGGAACACGGATGCCCATGTGCAGAGACAGAGAGGAGCAGCGTCATGGCAATGAGAAGAACGATGTGAGGTGTAATAGCCTACATAAGAGGTCGGCTGCATGTCAACACAGGCAACACTGGAGGGAAGAAACGACCACAACCCTTCCTGCTCCCGTTGAAAGAGGTAGAAAACGTGTCTGTTTTTTTTTACTCGTCTTGTGCTGACGTGACTGACTTGGTGGCAGAGGTGTCAAAAGTAAAAGTAGTAAAGAAGGTTTTTTTTCCCAGTAACAACAGTCTAGCCTCAGTAGCAGGGCTTGACACTGGCACCTGCCAACCGGCCAAATGCTGGTAAAACTTGCCTGTGGCTGGTAACAATTTCAGTGTCATTAGCCAATTTGGCAGGTAGAACCAAGCTCATTCTATGGTAGGACATATCAAATAGTGTATCTGCGCTTTGCCCCTCGTGTATCAATTGTTTACACTTAAGTTCAAGATAAAGCTCAGTTACTCAGTTTCTATTTGTTTGTTTTATTTCCATGTAGAAACCCATGCACTCATCTTCTTGCTTTAAGCTCCTCATCTTCTGAGGTTAGATGTACAGCGTAATGATATATATATATTTTTTACAAAAATCCAATTTCTGGCTAGTAGAATAGCTGGAGGGCTAGTGACTCAGGAAAACCACTAGCCACAGTGGCCTGCAAATGAAATAGTTAATGTCAAGCCCTGCTCAGTAGGTTCAGTGGAATAACTGTAACAACTATGTACTATCATGTAGGCCTACTGGTGTTGTACTTACACCATGAATTTACTTCTACTTGTACTTTGGGCATCTCTGTCTTGGTCAAAAAGATTGAAGTATTGCAACTATGCTGCTCATTGAACTCTTACTAAATAAATAAACTAATATTTCCTAGTATGACCAGTAGACTAAGATTTGCAACTAAAATGTTTATTCTGGAAATTCAAAATGGCAGACAAGATCCTCCTTTTCATGTATGAAATGTCAATTTTTCCCAGTCATAATGAATACGTCGAATTTGATGGTGGTAGTAGGTATTCATGAAAAACGTAACATTTGCAAATGTAGGCACCATGAATTCTGGAAAGAATATTAAAATATTACACAGTGCACCTTTAATAATGCATTGTTTCTAAGGGTGCGCTGTTTTGTGTGTTCTCCCTAGTGATTTCCAAGTGGTGTGAAGAGAGGGACGGGTCGTTTGGGGCAGCGGGACAGCTTTCTCTTGTGAAACTGTTGATCCAAACCCTGATGCTGACCATCCTGCCAGTACAGTGGGTGGTGGCCTTTGTTTACAGGTATGCCCGCTACACCCTCAACACATACTGATCCGAACAACAAAACCCTAATGATATACTTAAAAAAAACAGTGATTCATTTAAACATTGTAGCCTCTTACCAGACACCGTCCCGTTACTGCGGCGTAGTAATAGTCGCCTATCAACTAACCAAAGTACTACGGCACTGACAGTGCACAGAGCCTTTAGTAATATATTACAACTTGGCCATTCTGGTAACAGCAACATTATAACATGGGTAGTGTCTTAAGGGGTTAAAGTGACTGCATTACTTTGACTAATTGTACTATTTGTATTATTTATTTTCCGTTGAGCAGATGGGTGCATAACAATGTTAGTGCAGCTGAGTAGGTTTAGTTTTGTTATGAAGGGAAACTTGCATGGTTATCACCAGACCTAATCACAAGTGAGATAAGGTATGGAGACCTGCCTACTGTGAATCCCATAGGGGTTCTTTATGATTGACGATGGCTGTTTATTGGGCGTTACGAATGTATCACTGATTCTTGAGAAAGTGGCTAAAACAGGTTGTAATCTTGAAAGAAAAAAACGAAGTGAATTACAAAATAATATGGTATATTCTCGTAGACAAAGGTCTTGGCTTTTCAGAAATGCACAAGGCCAATCTCCCCATTTTCCATTTTTTTCAGAAATCATGTTTTTCTCCGATCATACCTTGTTTTTTGTCAACACCGTCAGACAAAATTAAAAGCAATAAAAAGTGTATTGATTTGGTTGCATATGTATCTGGAGTTTTTAAGTGATTGTGTGTGTTTTTTGGTTCACACATACGCCTTTTAATGTTGAAAATTCACTTTCATTCTATTTTAATACTGCTTCATGTGTTCTAATTTAAAAATATGTGCTGTCAGACAATGCTTACTTAATGGCTAAATAGATCAAACAATTTTTTGTAATTTCACAAATATTCGTGTAGGCTTAAATTTGCTATTACTTTGATAATTCAACAACTACAAAGGAAAATTTTGTAAGCACATTCATTTAAAATGTCCAAAACTCCTTCTTACGATGGTGACTTAAGAACTGACGGTGGTGACAGTAATCTGAAGGTGGTGAAAGTGCCCTAATTATTACCTACATTTAGCAAAATAAATAGCCCTCTCAAATCAATGACATCTAGCATAAACACTTTATTTTTGTGTGTGCACAGTATGCTTGTGCATGTGTTTTTTCTTCATTTGTTAGATACTCTAGGAAGTAGGCCTAGATTATTGAAAATGTGGCATAAACAGGTTTTAAGTTGTTAAAATCCAAAATATAGAGGTGTATTATCATAGATGAACGTCTTGGCTGTGCAGTGAATGTATTGGCCAAGCTCCCCATGTTTTACATTTTTCATAAAATGGGCTCTTTCTTGGTTTTGTCACCAGCGTCAGACAGAATTAGAAGTAAAAAAATAAGTTTACTGTATTTAAGTGAATTACTTTTACAATTCAACATAATCGTAGATACTTATTGGAAGCATATTCTTAAAACTTGTCAAAAACATGTAAAACACATGCTTTTTTGTGAACTACATCAGATGTCACCACCGTCAGGTTTTGTGACAAAAAACCCTCCAAATGCACCTCAGTGGAGGCTGGAGTATAAGTTTGGGTCACAATTATTACTAACATGTCTGGTAATGTTTCATTAACCAGCACCATTTAGTAAAATATGGAACAAGATGATGAGCGGAACAAAATCTGACGGTGGAAACATCTGACGGTGTGAGACAAAAAAAACACTCTTACATATTGTGCATTTTTTGCTCACATTAGGCACTTCATTTTCGCTGTTTCTTAGGAGCTTCATGACGCTTCTGGAAAAGTATATATAATTAACATTAATGTAACAATAATACTATTAAAACCCCCGACGGTGTTGACAGTTTATGGTTGGGACAGTACCAGTGTCCAAACAAGTTATCAAATTGAGGAGAAATTAGTAAACTTACAGGAGCTTCAGTGATGGTGAAGTACTCAGTAGATCTATAGGTTTGAAAAGGGGTCCTAAGTAATGACAATGACCTTGTGCATACCTGATTTTATTGTCTTTTTTAAAAAATCTGACGGTGGTGACTAATATGCTGGACACACTTTGAGCAATCAGAAAATAGTAGTAAATATTGTTTTACACGCACTATGTGCATATCTGCAGAACCACTTCAATATGGACTTTCACATCATGGTGATATTATTCAATAATATCAGTGAGTTTTACATTTTAAGTCAATTGAAATGATGATGTTTGTCCTTGGGACAGCTGTTTTTACAGGGTGTGGGCAGGTTTATAGCCATGAAAAGTAATAAAATTACACTTAAATATTTCAAACGACTGTACATTTATGTAACAGACCCCTGTGTCTTTACCTGGATTCATTTTGTTCATGAAAATTTAGTTTATTTTCAACAGAATTGGCAGTTTATTGCAGAGACATGTTTTAGCCGCTTTCTCAAGAATCAGTGGTATATCATTTGGTGTAGCCATAGCCAATCGTGTCAGTTGTATCCAAACAAACTGCAGTCATCGCCTTTCCACGCCTACCTGCTCTCTGATTGGAGAGAGACAGGGACCATGATCTGGTACCTTTGCTGAGGGTAGACTCCATGCTGTCTGTCAGATCGAAAGATTGTGCAAAGCAGCACGGGATATCCCAGGCTAACAGGAAACTTTTGGAAAGAAGATTGAGAGAGATGACTCGGCTCTAATAGCTGCTGTTGTTTATTTACTTAGTAACTTATTTGACTTCCTCTCCATTCATCTTCTTTGTACAATGTTCTTATCTCACTATGTTGTGAAAGGCATATTTGCATCAGGGTTTGCTGGTCTTGACCCCTACCAGATCCAGCACTGTTGTGCAACATTCCCTGCCCATTGCGGCATTGCTCAACCTGAATACACTGTACATATACATGAAAGGTAAACATGTGTGTATTTTTTTAACCTTGACTCCTTCTTGCCATTGAGGGGCATAAGTCCATTTAATTTTATAATACTAAGGGGGGGTGGGTGGGTGGGTGTAGGGCTTATGATGAGGTCAAGGGGGCGTTGGCAGGATTGTGATGAGGCCAAGGGGGCGTTTGTTCAAAAAATGTTGAGAACCACTGGCTTAACCTGAATACACAGTATACACTGCCATGGCCGTAACTACATTTGAGGACACAGAGGTCATGTCCTCAGTATTTTTTTTCAGTAATGTAAAATTTATCTATGATGAAAATTGATGTATGATCAACAATGATAAATTCATATCATTATGAATGTCCTATACACCACCCCCATGTTTTCTCAAGGCAGTAACTAATGAAAACAAACTGAGGAGTTTGACTGAAGTGTTTGAAGCATTCTAAATGTACAGTATGCAGTACAGCACGCAGCATTTGACCTCGATATTTGGAAATGTCTGGTTACGGCCTTGAAGGGTAAACTACATGAAGCTACATGAAGGGTAAACATGTAAATACTGTATGTTTTAACCTTGACTTCTTGCTTTCTCAGAATGATCGAGTGGGCTCCAGAGATGTGTTCAGATCTGCAGTGGCTGTGCAGTCTAGCGTGGGAGCTCTGCAAACGAACTCTGTCAAACAGGTACGTATGCAAACGTCCTTATACCATCCAAATATAATACCATTGTGCGTGGTTACCAGGGTCACCGCTGGGCATAAGCAAAGTAAACTTTGCCCCCAAAATTGTGGCCTACTAAATTGAGATTGACCAGAAAACATATTATTATTATTATTTAATTATGAGGGGGGCTCCTGATCTAAGGGCCTCCATAAACCTTGGCAGTGGCCCTGGTGGTTATATAGTGTATATGAGTTTAACAGATGGATTATGAATTGTTTTTCCACCTCTATATTCTCAGCACAAATGAAGGCCACCAGAAGAGCTCAGCTGATGAGCAACTGTTTACCTTTGAAAACCTTTCTAAGCGGGAAATATCCTCATCGTATCCTACACCGCCCACCACACCTACACTGCCTGCAGCTACCTACTATCCATTTTCTTAAAGCCTAACTTCAAGGTTACCATTCGTATTGTAATCCAATGGCAGCCATGGCCTAAACTTGTGCCCTAAACTGGTGGATTTATTAAGATCAGAATGTTGTGGCCCTACCGTGGCTCTAATGGTAGGGCACTCGTCTGCTATGCGGCTGACCCGGGTTTGATTCCGGCCTGCGGCCTTTGCCAACCTATCCCCGTCTCTCTCCCCACTCGCTTCCTGTCATAATCTTCACTGTCCTATCTCAAAATAAAGGCAAAAAGCCCCCCCACCCTTATCAGTCCTCCCATCCATGGCTGAAGTGGTCTTGAGAAAGGCACCTATGCCTACATTGCTTTAGAGACTGTAACCAACATACCCTGTAAATAACTGTAAGTAGCTTTGAATAAAAGTGTCAATGACGTGTAATGTAATGTAATCCTGAAATAAAACACACACAGCTGAAAGCACTGTTGCAAGTCATTGTCATTCCATACTTTTTGGGTAGATCAGGGGAATATCAACTTGGGAATTCCCCTGTTGCCTTGTGTGCTCTCCCCTATCGGAAGGACAGCATGGAAAGCCACGCTGGATTCTTCAGACGAGATTCAGAAGCCATTGCCAACCATAGAACTGGGATGGAAGGCAATACCTATCATCATTAGAGAAACGGAAGCTTCTAGTTTGTTTAGAGATCCACCATGTCGACACCTGATAAAAAATAAGCTTTCCACCAAGCTTGAGATAGTATTTTAAATAGTTTAGACCAGGGGTGTCAAACTCAAATTGACCTTGGGCGAAATTCAAAATCTGGAACAGTCGCGGGCCAAACTCCATATTCTTGGGGGGGGGGGAAAAAAACGGACTAAAATTGTACTTACACCCACTTATTACTCATATTTAAATTTCTCAAACAGATTCCCATCATAGATTAAGTGTGCCTGCACATATTCCATTGCATATGAGTGTGAGCTGTTTCACTGGCCTGGGCCCATTCATATTCCTGTCACCAAATGTTTGTCTTATTATGCTATACATTAATGGTGTATGTGGGCCAACCCTAATACAGATTTGAAATGATCTCGTGGGCCAAATAAAATGACTCCGCAGGCCAGATTTGTCCCCCGGGCCAGAGTTTGACATCCCTGGTTTAGACCGACCTCGCCCATACGAAAATGAATAAATGTACAAACTTGATGGTTCCCAGACTAACTCACTTGCGATATAGTCTGGCGATAGCCAGGCTAGAGGAATATGGTTGTGGAGAGATCAGGATGGTCACTTTCATAAAGCACAGCTCTTCACTTTTTCTGTTGTTGTTGTAGTTGTTGATGTTGTTCAGAATAGCGCCTCATTGTACCGCTTACATGACCTAGGTTCAAGTGTGAGTTCACTGTACCTTTCACTCTTCCCACACCATTGTATGTGTTTGTGCAGGGGAACTGATTAGACCAGGGGTCTTGGACCTCCCCAGCACTGAGGCCTAGCTGAAGAGTGACAATCAATACTGACTGCAGTGGTCACTTGTAGTCACTTACATTGCTTACATCCCTTATGTGTGTGCTAATTTAGTGTTCAAGTCAGAACAGACAATAAGTATAGGACAGTACTGTATAACCGTATATAAAACTGCCTTTTGTTGCTTAGTTACATTAGAGACAAATTTGTAATGAATCCAATAACAAGAAAAGTTCAGTCAGACACAAGATTAGCAACTGCAATAATAACACTGGTATGCAAATGGAAATCTGCATTTTAATAACAAGTAAAAACTCAAATGAGGGGAAAAAAATTAAAATAATAATAAAAAAAAAATAGCACCAAGTGTCGGGAGAACCACCGAATGCTTGCAGTCTAAACCAGTCCACTATAGCCGTCGTTTGTAACGCAGGAATGATTACCAGTGAAACACTGCACTCTAGAGGCAGTGAAGTGATGTTACGTTCACACTGCATGTTCCACAGCAGCATGAGTGAAGTATCCAATGTTCATAGACCAAGAACTAGCCAACATGCTTATACTAAGAAGCTGGTTCAGGACTAAACCAGGTTAAGTTAAGAGGTAAATCATCTAATAGAAGAGCCTGGAGTCCTGGCTTCTTAGTATACCCCTCTGAAGATGTTATACAGACATGATCACGGTTCACAATACAGTTCAGCTCATCTTACAGTACTTTTTCTCCCCCTTAAAAAACAAGATGACAATAAGAGCATTGTTAAATTTTTGAGTTGGCTTTTGCACACCTCTTGTGTGGGTTTAGGTTAACGAATATTTCGAACCACTGCAGTAGGATTGGCTTCACTGCTTATGACCACTGTAGTTCAATGTCACAGCAGTTCAATATTTGAAAGGAAAACTATACCGCTTCTGTTCTTTCAAATCCACATTTCTGAGAACTGGTCGATTACTTCAGCATGAAAAAGGCAATTGTAATTCTTCCAAACCTCCTACAGCCTTAGACTAGAGTTGGGCTCTGATTACACTTTAACCAAAGCCATAGCCAAAAAAAGTCACAAAATTAACCTACACTTTTCCTACAGTTACAGCGATCTAGTTGCATACTAATAAGTGAAAATACATTTTTTTCTTTTGTATTTAGTCCTTGTAACATGTCACAAAGTTTGTAAGCATACAAATTATGCTCAACCTTTGCTGCAACCAGAAAATAAAACATTAAATGCAAAACTGTCATTTAAATAGTGGACATTTTCCAAAGAGCGCAAACACAATCAAGTACTATTATATTCCCTGATGTTAAAACATAAAAACCATAGCAGTGCTGAACCAGCCATAGACAAACCAGGAGAAATCTTGACACCGTAATCAGGTGAACAGAAACATACCATGCCAAATCAAAATAAAGTATTTCAATACTTTTAAAAACGGGGAAACCATTATCTTATCCTTTTAAAATATTGCTTTCCTTTCACTGATTAAAAGCATGATCATTACCCAAAGACTTTGTTTTAAACCCCCCAAAACTGAAAAAAACCCTACTTTCTAAAACGGGCTACTTCAAATCCAAGGTAGAAATTCATCCACTCCTGTGTGAATGTCTGATGTGTATGTAAAGGGGTGTTTGTCCTTTTCTAGTCCACCCAAGACTCTTCAGCTGGTGTTTACTGAGGTACAGATACTTTAAAAAGTAAGGAACATGTGAGGAGACAGCGTTCATATAGCTCCTCTTAGTCTTGCTCCTGGATCGAATTGTGTAATCCTGCTGATCATGTACAGTAAAACATTGCAAATCAGTTAAACAAAAAAGGCAGGTTGCCCTGCTGCCTTAAGTTCGTAAGTTGAGTTAACTTACAAACTTGAGGGAGCAGGGCAACTAACTTTTTTACGTTTAACTGGCCGCAATGTTTTACAGTGTGGAGACTCCTGCAGAGGGTCCAGTATTGTTCAACAGATCTATCAAATAAAGTCAAATAAAAACTGATCCAGGGTCCATGAACGACCCCAGCATGATTGAACTCAGACCAACGTGATACTCAGAGCTGGGCAGAATGGAGCAGCACTTCATTATCGAGAGGAGAGCAGGGCGAGGCGTTTCCCCTAAATGATTTGCAAGCCGATGCTCCAGTTCAGTCTGGTTGTGTATGAGTCGCTCTGCTCTGCTCCGAGACCCGTGTGGGATCATGAGGAGGCTGTGATGTCGGGGATCTGATCATGAGGAGGCTGTGATGTCGGGGATCTGATCGTCGAAGGTCTGGGTCATCCACTGGCCGTCAGGGAGGAGTCCTTCAGCAGCACCAGCCGCAGGGGCCTTCTCTGCAGTGTCTGGAAAGGGGAACACACAGGGGGTGAGCTGTACACAGTGGCAGCCTTGGTCTAATGGTTAAGGAGATGGGCTTTAGATCAGAGGGTTGCAGGTTCGAATCCCACCCTTCCACTCTCTCTATCTCACTCCATGGCTGAGGTGCCCTTGAGCAAGGCAACTAACCCCACACTGCTCCAGGGACTGTAAACAATACCCTGTACTGATAATAACTATAAGTCGCTTTGGATAAAAGCGACAGCTAAGTGTAATGTAATGTAAACAGTGGGGAAATGCTATCCACCACACCAAGCAACATTACTCTCTGTTTAACTCTTATTTCATGAACAGAAATGTGACTTACTGCAAGTAATCTTACTGATGCCTATCCGAATCCATTCTTACCTGCCGTCTCTGCGTTAGCTGAGAAGGTGCAGTGGCCATTGCTCTGTCCCGCTGGTCCCGCTGCTTCGGAGCCTGGCTCAGCGTACGCGCCCCCGTAGGCCGCCTCGTACCCGGGATCATACTGCTCCTCCTTCACTGCCATCCTCTTAGCATCCTCTGTGGAAACACAAGCAGACCAGACCACCATCAGAACAAAGCCCTCAATATTGTCTCTGAATATTCACATTTAATCAATGTCGTTAGTTGTGTAGGCAATAAAAAGTTGTTTTTTTGTTGTATGCATTAACCTTTTCTATTCAGCCTATTTAATAACCTTATTGTTACCAATTGGTAATGATGATATGTTAATGTGTCTTCTCTGTAATGTCATGGCAGTGTTACCATGATGTGATCCAGCTTTTTCAGGACATGGTTAAGTGGATTGCTGGCGATCCCATCTGCATGAAGTGAAAGGACCGTAAGGGCCTCCGCACACCGGCTCCGACAAAGTTCCATTCCATTGTTTTAAATACAACCCTGCACACCGGCTTCCATGTCCGCGGAAGTCGGCTGAAGGTTCTAGTTTGTCGGAGCCACCCATTGATTATCCGTGCTCTGCTGTGGTGAAATTGTGTGTGGGGGTCGGAAATGTGTCAGAAGCGAAAGTGCTCCGCAGGGCTGTAGGAACCGATGTGCGGAGGCCCTAACACCAATGTGCGGAGGCTCTAACACTGCACCAACTTGTAGGCCAACGAGCGTCCCTCTCTCTCACCTTTGGCCAATCCCAGGTCGAAGCTGTAGCTGAGCTCCTCCACCTCTTTAGGTTTGGCCTGTCCCTTCAGCTCGTCCCGCAGCTCCCTCAGCTTGATGTAGAAGTGCACTTTGTCCTGCGCACGCGGGAACTGCGCACAGCGGGCACTAGAGGAGGGCATCAGATACAGAGCCTGCAGTGTCAAGGCAGAGAGGATACGGAGTTAGAGGTAGAGGAAGTCACTAGTTTATTTATTTCCAGAATTCTCCAGAATTAATGCTGCTCATTCAAAAATACCTTTTTCATTTTTCAACAGTACTTACCACCGCCATCAAATTCTAAGTATTCATTATGACTGAGAAAATGACACTTTTCTTACATGAAAAGGTGAATCTTCTCCATGTCCGCCATTTTGAATTTCCAATAATAGACATTTTTAGCTTCTATTATTTACAGTTACAATGAGGAGCACTTTGCACTTAACATACCATATAAACAACGTCCACTGTTGATTTTGTTATTGTGAACCAAAATATTTTACCGTTGTACAGTCAGGAATCCGTTGAGGCTGAAGGCCAAATTCCAGTTTCTTTGGTTTCTTTCCAAAGATCTCCCTGCAGAACATCTCAAAGATGCCTTTAAAGAAATGAACACCGGGAAGTTGTGTAATTAACGCAAAACGTAAAAACATGCACTTGCACCATAAAATGAGAAACACAGTACCATTATGTATCATTTTTTGATGAGCACCCTTTTTCACATACTTGGATACATGACCCAGTGAAGCATCCCCTTCTCTCTTTTTGGTAACAGTACCAATACTTGTCATTCGACATCCATGCCTATTAACAGTACATACATACATAGAGTTTTGACTTTTATTCACGGATGGATTGCACTTACATTTTCCATTGAATACCGCTATAAGAGGGCTATATTGCTTGAGTTTTTCAACCAAAATTTTGCCTCCTTCCCTGAGTTCTTTTCTGAAAAATAAGGTGCGAGAGAACAGTATGTTAGCTCTTATTTTCAAAAACACAAGCACATACTATATTTATGACCTTCAAATGCAACCTATGACCTATGTTAAGTAAATGATAAATGTCCACAACACTCTTAACTCATTGATGCCTAAGGCACCTGCAAAAAAGGGGTGCTGAATGCCTGAGCCCTTTTTAAGAAAAACTGCATGAACAGTGCTATGGACATTTATAATTTACTCCAGTTACTGTGCCACTGATGTGCACGCATTCTCTGCTTTCCTGACCGATGACCTATGAGCTGCGAACTCACGTGGAGAGGTCTTTGCTTCCTGGCGTTGCCCTGGCGACCATGTTGGTGAAGCCGATGCCGTATTTTTCAGGCAAGCTGGTGTCTGCCATGTGGTTCAGCAGCTCGTCCGTGAAACCAGACAGGAACAGACACTTCCCTGATGAGAGAGAGAGAGAGAAAAACACAAATAATCACTTTCGTAGCCCCTTACCAGACACCGTCCTGCCACTGGAACATTGTAATAGTCACTGAAAAAAAACACAACTACCATAGTACTACACCACACTGTGACACAGTGTGCACAGGGCCTTTAGTAATACTTTACAACTTGTTCTGGTATTCTGGTAACAGCTAATTTATAACAGGGGTGGTGTCTTAACACTTTGTGAAAGGAATATTACTCTTCCTGTTCTGGGATAGAAAGGCACAACTTACAGAAGTGGTTTCCAGGCCCAGGGAACCACCTGCCTATGAAAGCTGCCACCAGTCCAGGATTGATGCCAATCTTCAGGAAGTGACATGAAATGCAGAGCAGGAGAAAACACACACACACATACACACACACACACCCTTAGTCTACAGATCATTTTATCTGATACAGATTGTAGACTTGTGTAGGTAAGAATAAACATGTATGATTAAACCAATGTAGAACTTGGGTGCAAATATAAACTCATGTACATCTAAATAATATGACCACATGTAACTGTGCCTGCAAAACCACAGCAACCACATGTTTCCATTTGCAACTTCATGTAACGGATTACTATGCAACACAATTCAGACAATAACTTTTGCCCCAATGAAATATGAATGAATGAATCAATCAAGCAATCAAGCAACCTTATTTATATGGCACATTATCAAACAAAACCGACATTTAAATATGCTCTACAACACAGCAATCGGGTGCATCAAATCATCAGATGGTGTGCGACTCACTATAACATAATCCAGATTGGTCTTGATGATGTATATGGTGTGAGACTCACTATAACATAATCCAGATTGGGTTTGGGGATGTATATGGTGTGCTACTCACTATGACGTAATCCAGATTGGGCTTGAGGATGTATATGGTGTGAGACTCACTATAACATAATCCAGATTGGGTTTGGGGATGTATATGGTGTGCTACTCACTATGACGTAATCCAGATTGGGTTTGAGGATGTCTGGTAGTGTCCTTTTCATGACCTCCTCCTCCGTCATGCCTTTGAAGCGATCCACCTTCCTCCTCACTTTCTTGAAGGTCTCGTCGATCTTCTCCTGCCCCTCTCCTCCCTCTGGGGCGCCCTTGTCCAGCTTGGCCTTTTTGGGCTTTGGCCCTGGTTTGGCTTTGGGTTCAGCCTTGGCCTTAGGTGGGGGTTTGGGCTTCGGTTCTGGCTTCGGTTTGGGCTCTTTAGGTGCTGCTCGCCCTCGCTTCTTGGCAGGTGCTTCAGGGAGAAACAGAAACAGCTATTACAAAATATTTTACTTCCAGGAGTTTTTAGAACGTTATATTATAACAAGTGTGGGGCAGCCATGGCCTAGTGGTTAAGGAGGTGGTCTTTGGATCAGAGGGTTACATGTTCGAATCCCACCTGATGTCTTCTTTCACCTCCATCCATGGCTGAAGTGCCCTTGAGCAAGGCACCTAACCCCACACTGCTACAGGGACTGTAAACAATAGCCTCTAAATAACTGTAAGTCGCTTTGATAAAAGCGTTAGCTAAGTGCAATGTAATAATAATAAGTCATTCTACAAGACAAATGTAAATGTTCAATGGTATGCAGCCTTTTGTAGAGGGGATTACTGGCCATCCAACTCACTATTTGCAGAAAAAACGGTAACACTTTACTATGCTTTCGAGAAACACACCCTGCTAATGTCCTGACAGTGTTGTTATGAGCACTTTGAGTTTTTTCGTTAACACTTTACTTGACGCCGGTGTCATAAGCATGTCATTACAGTGTCATCATGGCACAGTCATAGACAAAGTCAAACATTATGTTCATGTTATTGTCTTTAGAATCAAAGAAATTGATGCAAGGTGCGCCCCCCTTTTCTTTGATTCTAAGTATTCATTTGGGACAGCACCCTTAAAAGGTATCAAGAAACCTGAGTGAAGCCTGCTACCTACTTGATTAATGTTATTGTCTTTGCCATAACCGTATGTCACTTAAGGCCAACAGTCATAAAATGTTTATGACATGGACATAATGTTTATGACACGTGCATAACTGTGCCATGACACTGTTACGATACTGTAATGACATGCATGACACCGGCGTCAAGTAAAGTGTTACCGAAAAAACTCATAGTGCTCATAACAACACTACCAGGACATTAGCAGGAGGGTTGTGTTTCTCGAAAGCATAATTGTTAACCAGTTAGCAAATTGGGCAGTTGCTAATGGGAAATTGCATGGCAAACAATAAGTTAGCATTGCAACTATGGTTTTGAATGCAACACCCCAGAATTGGTAATAACAACGTGTTTAATGAAGGCCCTGCATGAAAAGAGTTCAGTCAATCTGCAATCATGTGTTTTAATTTTTTTTTTGGTCTTTTATTAATGATAAGACAGTGAGAGAGTGACAGGAAACGAATGGGGGGAGAGAGAGACGGGGAAGGTTCAAGGACCCAAGTCGGAATCGAACCCGGGTCGCCGGCGTAGCAGTCCAGTGCCCTACCCTTAGAGCCACGGTATGGCCTTAGTTTGTATCATAAATACAATGTCACCTTGTTAAGCCAGAGAGACTGGATAAGAGTATACAGTATATACCCTTAGAATCCCTAAATAAACCATAAATGGGTAAGCGGTTAGGGCGTCAGACTTGTATCCCAAAGTTTGCTGGTTTGACTCCCGACCCGCCAGGTTGGTGGGGGGAGTAATTAACCAGTGCTCTTCCCCATCCTCCTCCATGACTGAGGTACCCTGAGCACGGTACCGTTCCGCCGCATTGCTCCCATGGGGCGCCATTGGGGGCTGCCCCCTTGCAAGGGTGAGGTATAAATGCAATTTCATTGTGTGCAGTGTGCAGTGGAGTCCTGTGTCACAATGACAATGGGAGTCGGAGTTTCCCATTTGGGCTTTCACTTTCACGGTTTCATAAATGCAATGTCACCTTGTTGTGGAGCCTGCGGTGCGAGGGCCTGAGGGTGAACCCCAGCGCCGGGCATCTCCATCATGCCGCCGTTCTCCATGCCTCCCTCCATGTAGTGACCCCCGTGAGCCCCGTTAGCCAGGTGAGGGTACTGGGCCTGTAACGTCTGCAGATGCTGCTGTGCAGCTGTAACCCTGTTTACACACAACACCACACACACAAGGCAAACCACCACCATCAACAACCACACTGGACTTAATCCCGGTAGAGAAAATCTGAGGCACAAACGGTTGCAATGTTTTCCTTTTTATTTGGCTACAATGCCCAATGCCATTGTAGCCAAATATAAACTTTTTTTTTTTTTACTTGAGTGCCTCAGATTTTACAATACCATTAGACATTGTAGCCAAATAAAAAGTAAATAATTGTAATCTTGAGTGCCTCAGATTCTCTCTACCTGGAGCCCCTACACCGATGAGCACCACGGAAAAAAGGTGAAGATCCAGAAGCACTCCAATTACCCGTTTGATTTTAACCACACTGGATTTATTAGGTCATCTTCACGTGGTGGTTTTCGAGTTGGATGGGATTTATTTCTACGATGGTCTTTCTCTCATCTTTTCTTCGGTGTAAACTATTTAAGCCAATCACGTCATCCACATTGGAGGTGGAAATTTGGGTTTCAGAAAGTTAAGACTGTGCCTTCACAGAGGCAGAGAAGACTTTACATTGTGGTTGGTCTAGCTGTCCTAAGTGTTACATTGCATTGAATAAGCAAAGCCACTTCGAATCGAGGACATAATCATAGCCAACATCACTAGCAGATACAAAGTGCACAGGAAATATACAGAAGAACAAGTGCAGATGTAGGGTTAGTGTTTTTTGTTGATGCTTTTTAAAAGTAGAGTACTTCAGAAAAAACACTAACCCGACTCTGCACTGGTTGTTCTGTATATTTCCTGTGCACTTACTATCTGCTAGTGATGTTGGCTATGAATATGTCCTCTATTGTAATGGCAGTTGATTGTGACCAGCTTATTCATGGTTGGTTGGATCAAATTTGTGGAACCTCTGCAAGTTTTTGAACAGGCATTCTTTTAAATGCTCTGAATACAGTGCTTGTTGTCGACAAAAACTCAAAATTAAAAAGAGAGATGATAAAATATGTAAATAAATAATAATAATAATAAAAACGTCTATTCTTTTTAACAACATAACCAATATCTATTAGAGCTGTAGTACATTTATAAATCACAAGTGTAGTCAACACATAAGATTGAAAATGTAAAAATATGAGTACTCATAATTCAGGCAATGTGTTAAATAGACTTCACATTTCATCCCAATCCACACAGCACACCAGACATTTTCGTATCATATAAAATAGAAAAGGAGGTATAAGTCAAACATGCAAGTCACCACCGGCATCCAATAGTGCAAGTATAGTTGTAATCTCCACAATTCACCTAAATAATAATCATCCCCAACCCAACATTGAAACCACATTGCACGGCTCCTATTTATAAGATGTTCTATCTGTTTTCCCAAAACGTTATGGTTAGATCTTGAATTAGATGTTAGTTAATTTGCACATAGCCTACTACACACCCTTTCCAATTTTTGCCAAAGGGAGGGAACTTGCCAGTCCTGTTGACAAAGGGGGATTTAAACTCACCAATTTTGGAGATATTCCGAGGGGACAGGCACAGATCCATAAGGCCTCTCTTCCATCTTTTAAGGGGGATGTCAAATTAGTTCATAATATCCATTTATTATTGCATTATTAAGAGGGAAATTAGTATTGCATGGGTCATTACCCCGGTGCTATGTTAAAACAAACAAAACAAAAATCATAGACGCCTGATCATTCTAGGTATGATGGATATTAAGAAAACTCGTGTTTTATCTGTAAATAATCGATAAGGATAGATCATCGAATGTAAAAGGCATTTAAATACCAGTCAACACAGCCGACGTCATGATTTGGTACTAGTGTTAGCTACATTAGCATAAACGACGTAATGGAGTGGGGAATGGTACCAAATATTGTGCACATAAACTAATTTTAATGCTGAATTATTTGTATGACTAATGACTGTACGATTATCGATATATTCCTCCCATTGCGGCCAATCTATTTTTTGAGCCGCAGCAGAATGAATGAGCTTCCGTAAGGTGCCAGCTAGCTGGCTTGCTCGATAGCTTTCCAACTAGCCAAGATGCTCTTGTCGTGTAGCTTTTTAAACACACATTTGTTCAGGAAACAGTAATTATTGAAATGATACATACCGTTTCAATGGTTGATTCTACTCGTTTATGTACATGCAAATATGAAGATAGGATTTAAAAATATATATTAAACAACTAAGGCCATGTAAGGGCTAATCATACAACAATCAACAAAGAGACTGCAAGGAACAGTTCAACTTTGACACGAAGCTGTACCAAGCGTGATTAGGCCTACAGGGTAGAAACAAAGCCGGTGCTATTTCATTCTAATGTATCCAATGTTAAAGAAATCAACGATTGCGTGATTTTAAATGTTATTCATATCATATTTTACTTTTATATGCAGTTCAAAACAATATTTTGCCCTTTCCATTTTTATTATGATCACTGAGCATGCACCCCCAACTCTACTTTGGTCTGATCCACGCACACGTTTGAACGCGTGGCTTGTTCCCTATTGGCTGATCTACTATAAGAATAACACTTGGTTGTTACATTGTTACAGGGGCTGTTCACTCACGGAACTTCCTGTTAGCCACAATTGGCTAACCCTAACCACGGGACAGTGCAAAATGAATGGGTGTCAATGGAGTTTTTTACCATTATCATTTTTGTGATTTTTTATATTTTTTTGTCCTGAAATATTAATATTAAGTTCGAAGCTAGAAATAATAAGACCCCATTTGAGTAGCGTTTCGATTATTTTGCGCCACTAGATTATTATATACTGGGTCACAAAGCTCAATTTTTATGGGGCCAAACCCATAAACATTAGCGCGATGCTAGCGAGTACAGGTTGAAATCTTCTAACCTGCTGTAAAACTACACACCTGTGCGATTTGTCAATACAGCCTATTGTTAAACAACAGTCATAGTGCTTACCAGGAATGTTTTGTTGATGATATTTGTGACTGGAAATCGCAGTAGCAATGTATTTAGCATGGGTTCCCCTTTCCATTCCATACATTTTCCCACATGAAGGACTGGCCCACGCTCGTTACTGCATTATGCATGCAAAGCTAACTGGCTACAATGGGAACCAATGAGACTGAGCCTTCTCCCTGTTAGAGGTTCTCTGATTGTTACAACTATTTTGCTATTTTGTTACTAGCTATGTTTTGGTGAGCATTGATTATCTATTTCCACCAGCCAGTCTAGCAAAGTGCCAAAGGAATAATTGTGAACAATTCACATTGTGTATAATGTGATTAATTAATATTTTTTTTTAAATGTTTACTCCAATAACTTCATTTATCAGTTATATTAATTTATAATTCAAAATCATTTGTAACCACCCTCTCCTAAATACCACATCTTAAAAACCCACATGTCTTGCAGCAAGATTTTAGCCATCATAGGCCTATGATAATAATAATAATAATAATAATAATAATAATAACAATGCCATTTTATTACTTTTATTTTATTCAATTTATTACTTAAAGACTTTTTACTGGCAGAGTGAACAATTTATTTTGATAAGTGAAAGGAATTGGCATCCTCGGAAAGAAATTGCACTCAACTGGTTTTGAGGTATCAAAAAAAAGAGAAGAATAAAGAAGACAGAACAAGTCAAACACGTGGCAAAGCCCAGGGGTGATGGTCCCATTACTACTTAAAATATAGTAACAATAGCAGTATATTTCTAGAGGATAGGTGGTTGCGTGTTCAGAACTCACCCATCCTTTGTAAACATGTTACAACAGTCAACCAGGATGACTGCAATTTGTGATTAAGACAAATAAAAATAAAACCGACAATTCAGACATGTTTTCATCATGGTTGCTATCCAAAGGAGTTTGGATATTATGTCACAGTATAAAGGCTGACAAACACAAAAATTGAACTGTTATGGTCCCACTTTTCATTGATAGATTTCATTATCAGAAAGGTATCAACATATTCAAGTAAAAATACAAGTAATGTTCCACTTTACATCAAGGACTTCAGAACAAATAAAACACCTCCATTCCGTAAATAAATACAAAAAGTCTCACAAAATAAATGGCATCCATTATAGTTACAAAATCACATTTTAAAAAAGTTAAACCAAGTGGAGCAATGTATGGACTTTGCTGGCATTTCTTCCCACACCTCCAAAGCTACCAAGACATGCATTACGAAGATGACGGGAAACTTGAAAGCAGTCTATGGGGCTGTAACAGACTTGTTTCAGGCTGATTCACACATTCATTTACAGATAATGCTGCAGTGTTTCTTAACTGGTGGGTCGGGACCCAAAACTGGTGGGTCACGGAGCTGTGCGATAAAAATGTATTAATTCACCTTTTTCCTGTCAGTCAATCAATTGAAACAAGATGCGGTACTGAATGAAGGAATGTGATGCCAAAGTGACGGTGAAACATGCTTAATACTCATGTCAAACTAGTTGATAGACACGAGGCATATCAGCATACAATGCAGAGCCATGTTATCAAATGCATGGGATTTTTAGATTATTATTTGAGGATTCTGACAGTGCGATAAAATATTGGGTCACAATGTGATGACCATGGAAAACTGTGGGTCCCAAGACTCTTCCAGTTAAGAACCACTGTGCTAATGAACAGTTCTTCACTAGCTTATGTGAGCTCCGTTGAAATGTGTGTATGCTGCGGATGAGCCGGGCTGCAAGTGGTTCCCGTGTTGGTCGTACTGATAAAGTGCATCTGTTACAAAGAGAAAAAAAAGTTGTTTTCTGTATTTATTACTATGCACATGAAATTGCCATTATACTGTGTGAGGAACATGCTCTCTATTTGTTTATGGTGCGTTTCAACAAACAACTTAAAATATATTTTGCTGCTGGGTTTTTCTTTTTAGAGCCTTGATTAGACGGGAGGGTTAAGAATAGACAGAGAGCAGGTGGAAGAGAGGAAGATGGGACAGGGTTAGGAAATGACCCAGGACAGATTCGAACCGGAGTTCCCATAGGCAGTCATGGGTAAGCGGTTAGGGCAGGGGTGTCAAACTCAAATTGCCCGAGGGCCAAAATTAAAATCTGGAGCAAAGTCGGGGGCCAAACTCAATATATATATATATATATATATATATATATATATATATATATATATATATATATATATATATATATATATATATATATATATATAACAAAAATGGACTAAAATTGCTCATGTTTAACCAAATAGTTAAAATATGCCTGCACATATTCTGTTGAATTTGAGTATGAGCTGCAATGGCCTGGGCACACTCATATTCCTGTGATATAAGCATTTTCATGTTCAACTCTTTATAAACTACACAGTTGTGGTGTATGAGGGCCACCTGTAATACACATTTGAAATGATCTCGCGGGCCAAATAAAATGGCTCCGCGGGCCAAATTTGGCCCCCGGGCCTGAGTTTGACATCCCTGGGTTAGGGCGTCAGACTTGCAGCCCAAAGGTTGCCGGTTTGACTCCCGACCTGCCCGGTGGGTGGGGGGAGTAATTAACCAGTGCGCTCCCCCATCCTATTCCATGACTGAGGCACCCTGAGCATGTTACCGTCCCACCACACTGCTCCCTTGTATTTTTTTCGGCTGCTTACCCATATTTTGTGCGAAGTACTGGCTGGTCTCTTGGTTTGCTCCCGTCCAGGAGCCACATGCGTTTTCGTACCCTGGGTCTTGCTTTTCCTCTTTGATCGCCATTCTTTTGGCATCCTCTATATTTTCAACAAGAGGAAAACAATTTACATGTAGGATGTATAATATAAACTTAATACATAATACGCTTTAAAAACTTTAAAAGACTCAAAATAAAATCTTCCTACCTTTGGCCAATGCTAGGTCGAACGAGTACTTAGTTTCCTCGACTTCTAACTTTGGGACAACGCCCTTGATCTCATCCCGTAACTCCTTGAGTTTGATGTAGAAATGCACCTTGTCCTGGGCACGGGGAAACTGGGCACAGCGTGGGCTTGATGATGGCATTAAATAGCACACCTGAAGGGAGAAAAGAGTGAGTGGGGTCAAATAGCACACTTACAGGGAGAAAAGAGTGAGTGGCGTCAAATAGCACACCTACAGGGAGAAAAGAGTGAGTGGCGTCAAATAGCACACCTACAGGGAGAAAAGAGTGAGTGGCATCAAATAGCACACTTACAGGGGGAAAAGAGTGAGTGGCGTCAAATAGCACACCTACAGGGAGAAAAGAGTGAGTGGCGTCAAATAGCACACCTACAGGGAGAAAAGAGTGAGTGTGTCTGCAGCTCTGTCCTCCCACATCATCCTTTTTTCCTAAGTAACAACACAGTCTTATCTCAGCAGGCTGACTGAGTAGAATCAGTGGAATAAGTAGTGTAACAAATATGTAAGAGCATGTACTGGTGTTATATATTTACACCATGGGTATACTTCTGTTTCCTTTTGACAGCTCTGGTTAGATTAGATTGGATTGGATTAGATTAAAAAAAAACGTCATGTCTGTTACACATGAAACAGAAAATTGTCTTTGGCGTGGCTCCTGTCATTCTCACAGACATTAGACAAGATTTGGCAAAACAGGACAAAACAAGACAATACATGTATGCTGAGGCTTGATAGCTGGTCATTGTTCATCTTTTGTTGAGGAGGGCTACAGCTGAGGGCATGAAGGATTTCGTATATCTGTTTTTGTGTGCTAGTGGAACATAAAAGCGTCCGAAGCATGCCATCCTTACCGTGTCTGTATCTGGAACTTTATATGGCTGAAGGCCAAACTCAAGATTCTTTGCCGTAATTCCAAAGATTTCTTTGCAAAAGATTTCATAAATGCCTGTAAACAAAAAGAAAGCAAGACATGCTCATTTGAAACAAAGACAGTCTTGCCTCACAGAACAACAAAGGAAATCCAATACCTAAAGCATTTATAAACAGTAGCATTATCCTACTGTACCTTTCCCATTGAAGGCTGCAATCCTCGGCCTGTATTGCTTCAACTTCTCTACCAGCTGTCTGCCACCCTCCCGAATCTCTTTACTGTCAAAGATTGACATACAGCACGACTCAGTGAAAAGCATTCGAACGGCGAACATGGCACTTTGTTATGCAGTACATTTAGGACAAATTAAGGCTCACATTAAAGAATGGTTCATCAGTTAGCAGCAGACCATAACACAAGGTCAGATTAAAAAGTTCTGAAGCAGTATAGTGTGGTTGAGTGCAATGTGTCATAAATGACTTATTACTGATTAGAATAACATGTAGACATAAGGCTTTCGCAGACATAGACTGGCAGTGCAGCACAGCAGAGTCAAAATCGGGCACCACATATCGATCAAGACCCACATGTACAGTACTGTACATGTCAATGGATGTATACACAACACTTGCACTGGCCCAATGTTTTTTTATCCGCAGGCTCGCAGCACCACACAATGCTACTTGGTCTGAGGGAAACACTGAGACATGTAAAGTGGAGGAGACGCGTTCACACTATTGCCTAATTATTAACACAATTCTTAACTGCATGCTGAATCATTCTTTATTTGCCTACGAACGTTTCGGGCAGGGCCCTTCTTCAGCGTGTAATGTGGATTGCAAGAAGGGCTCTGCCCGAAACATACGTGGGTGAATAAAGACGGAAAAATCTGAAGTGTGCTGTCCTTCGCTTCATTCATAAACACTGCGACATACGTACCTTGAGAGATCCTTGCTTCCCGGCGTGGTCCTCTCCACCATGTTGGTGAAGCCGATGCCGTACTTCTCTGGCAGCTCTTCGTCATGCGTGTAGTTCAGCTGTTCATCCGTGAGGCCAGAGAGGAACAGACACTTCCCTAATGCCACACGACATCAAAGACACACACGTCAGAACGTGGGGAAACTACTTACACACTTAGTTCATTCAATACATCTGGATAATTTTGAAATATTTAGTCAATAACATACAGAAGTGGTTTCCTGGATTTGGGTAATGATGACCTTTGTAGGCAGACATAAGTCCTGGATTGATTCCAATCTGAAAAAAGATTGTATTGTCATTGTCATTGTTCTTCAGAACTATTCAGCGATCAACATCCAGTAATTGGCAAAAAACGTCAAAGTTTCAATGTAACATGAGCATTAACGTATTACTTCATCACCAGCCAAAATGGCTAGTAGCTGCTGATCTTAATAGCCTAACACACACTCACTAATGGGTCAAGGTGGCTAGTAAGTTGGCCTTTTCCACTGGCAAAACTGAAATTTTACCATCATTTGGCCGGTTGGCTAGAGCCCTGAACATTCATGAGGCTGTGAAGGTTGATTATTTGAGTACATCCACAATTAATAACTTACTATTAATATATCTAGGTTATGGGTGATGACATCAGGTAAGGTCCTTGACATCACTTCTTCAACAGACATGCCATTGAATCGATCAAGTGTCCTCTTGGCCTTCTTTGCTGCGGTCTCGCTGTCCACTGGCGCATTAGGGTCCTCTGTTTTGTTTTTGGCCGGTCTACCTCTCTTCTTAGCAGGGGACTGCTGTGGCTGGACTGCAGGAACTGCTGGAGACAAGACATTGCCATTTTGAAAGTGATAGCCCAGCTGGGAAACTCCAACCCCATTGTCATTGTGAAATAGCACCCCACAGCACACAAGTGCACACTGCACGCAATGAAATTGCATTTATGCCTCACCCGTGCAAGGGGGCAGCCCCCAATGGTGCCTGAAAGAGAGCAGTGCGGCGGGACGGTACCATGATCAGGGTACCTCAGTCATGGAGGAGGATTGGGGAGAGCACTGGTTGATTACTCCCCCAACCAGTCTGGCGGGTCGGAAGTCAAACCAGCAACCTTTGGGCTACAAGTCTGATGCCCTAACCACTTACCCATGACTGCCCACTGAAATGCTGAAATGTAACCGTTGTCTTTGACTGCATACAGGGCCGAATTAATGCACAGGCTAGATATGGCTGCAGCCTAGGGACCCCTAGCCTGATTATAATCGACGTTCAAATCTCTTCGAGACTTGATCTGGCCAAGAGCATAACAATCAACGTTTCCCAAACGGCATGGTTGACCTGCCTCCCTTGGTTTGCTTATGGTTGTTTGCTTATCGACAAAGTGGGAGGAGTTCCCGTATTTGTGGGGACTCAGAAAGTACTTGCATTGCTCTTGACCTGACTAGTTGCAACGCTGAAAGTGTTGCGTCACTAGGAGGGCACAGCCTGGCTAAGTGTCCCCCCATCTGTCAGCAAACTGTAGCCTATTAGGGGCCCTGGGCCACCTTAATCCGGCCTTGACTATGATATTGGTAGCCACAGAAGATGCAAGTACCTGTCTCTGTGTTCTGCTGTTGTGGGACAGGTGGGGCAGGTGCAGGAAAACTGTATTCTGCAGGTGCAGGGAAACTGTGTTCTGCAGGTTCCCGATGGACGGTGAGCTCTGCCATGTCCCTCTCCTCTCCATAGTTGTCCATGCTGTGGTAGCCATTGCTCATGTGATGATACTGAGTGGCTTCAGGTGCATGGAAATATGGCTGGCTAGTTTGATACCTGTCAAATGCACAGTGGAAAACACAGACAGAAGAAGAAGAAGATGATGATGAAGCAAATGATGGAAAAGGCAGACTGGACAACAGGCAGGGTAAATAACATCATCCACCAATAGCTACTATCTATCAGCAACAATTTACAAGACAACTCACCAGTATTGAAGGTAATCCGTGGGGTGAGTCATTGACGCATTCGTTTCTTCCATCTTAATGGTGGTTTTACTTAAATAGATTAATATTCATGTTGGGGTTACTAAAGATGTTATCTGATCTCGCCTGTATGCAGCCGGTTTTCTTTGTTGTCTGCTAATATAATTTATTTATATACCGCATGTCAGAATTTAGAACTTTAGTTAAGATTCCAGTTGCTTGTCAAGGATATAAAAGTCGGGCAAACAAATGTTATTGTCCAACAGTAATGCTACGTGTGACCCTCTTCATTGGTTGTCCAGAGTTAAATGGCTAGAAGGACCGGTCTTTGCATACAGTCACACGGAAGCTAACTGGCTAAAATTACATACAATCAGTTATTTGTAACACTGTAGGCGTGTTTCTTAACCTTTAGCAGACAAATACTATTCCACCACTTACCTGAAGAGGTTATAAACGCTATAATTGTGTGTTCATCGGTAGATTTCTATTCAAAGACTGCCAGCTAATTCTAGAGAAACACTTCTTTGTTATTTGCCAGTATCTTTGTGGAACACTGCTGCCCCCCACAGGAAAGGGATGGACACTGTCCACATCTTTTCCATAACATTTATTGCTGTGTTATTCTTGTATTTTATTATGTGTTGTTACAGTGTTGTTACAATGTTTTCCCAATCACACAACATCAGACGCAACCTATACATTTTTTACAATGAGATAAGTTTGATAAAGGTTCAGTGAAGGGATTTTTTTCTCAAAGAAAAGCTCTATTCTTCCATCAGCACACGTGGTGGCAGTAATGCGCCACATTGGTCAAATAAAAAACGAAGTCACCACTGCAGAAGAAGGCGTCAATCACGTGGTTTCCCCCCGGTTATGACAGCAGAACTTGTGTGTGTTTACTGTTCGGTGAGTTTAATGTGTTGTTCATCTTTCTCAGCAGCATGCTCAGATTTACAGTAGGCCTATTCTCAATTAAATCAGTGTACCACAATACCAATGATCTGGTCAGTGTAGTTGATCGACCACCGTTTCCTTAGTTTTCCTCAGCTCTTGGGGCGAACCCATGTCCTCTGGCCATCACTGACATTCACAATCGTGTCAGTCGTTCAAGGGTTATCATGATTTTATACTAATATACTATTCCTAAATAATTAGATAACAGTGCATTTCTCTTTGGAATTTTGCTGCAGATTTATCTTAGCCAGGATAAGTGTTACTAGCAGTGATGGGCAAAATGGATTCATTCGTTACAACGTAGTGCCACATACTCCCTGATTGTCGCTCCCAACCACGCAGGACGCTCCCCTGTCGGCTCGCTCCCACTAGCCAGACTATCGGTCCCACCGCCATATAACGGAGCTAGTTATCTTTTTGATGTTAGTTTTTTGTTTCTAACCCTAACCTTAACCCTAAACCTAACCCTAACCCTAACCCTAACCCTAAATTGCTTGTATGTGGCAGTGTATGATAATACGTGAAATATAATCGGGTGGGTCCGGGAGTGATAGAAACACCTGGGACCACCCGTCCGGGAGCGATCTCAGTTGGGAGTGTCCATCTGCCACCGGTGCCGATTCACATACTCCTAAAAAAATGACCTTGTTTTACCTGTCCAATTCAACCAGGTGATCATTAAACCAGCCAATCACCTGGCTGAACTGGACAGGTAAAACCAAGTCATTTGGAAAATGTGGCACTGGATTGTAATCAATTCAATCAGTTTTGCCCTTCACTGATTACTAGTACCCTGCCCTGTCTGTGCATGATCACTCTTATACTGTCTGTATAGTGTGTTGTTTGTTGCCCAACTTGCCCTTGTCCATGACAGATATTCATAATGATTCCACCTGTTTCTACTGCCCTTTTGTAGGCTCTATCAGCTAAACCAGACAGAGGATCATGCCGGCTGGGGTGTCATGGCCGAGATACCTGAAGATGTTGGGAGCCAGTATTCTCTCCATGTTCGCTGGAGCACAAGTTGTTCATCAGTATTACAGACCGGACCTGGTAAGTGATCTTGTCAAATTCCTTTTTTTGTTCAGTATCGTGACAATGGTTGTGTATCTTCAGAGGGAAGATACCGCACACTCTTGTCCATCCAATGCTGAATTTTATTGAACAAACAACGTTTCGGCCAAAACTTGAGAAAGGCCACACTTGCCGAACACACTGGCCGGAACTTTGGTCTTTAAAATTCAGCTTTGGATGGACAAGAGTGTGCGGTATCTTCCCTCTGAAGTGAACAAGTACCCACTACCTGCACCTCGAAACTTCTGGTGTGCGTTGGCTTTTTCCTCCAACAATGGTTGTGTGTTACTGTCAACACATCAAACATTTTTTGTTTTGTTTTGTTTTTGTTTGTGTTTCCCTCTAAGACTATTCCTGAGATTCCACCCAGACCTGGAGAACTGCGGACCGAACTGTTAGGACTGAAAGCTGAGGAGGACAGCAGCGCTGAAAAGCAATGATGACCATGCCTTGTGATTTTACATGTATAGATATGTACAGTACCTATATTGTGTAATATAATGTACATACAATATGTAATGTGTGTTTATCATGACCTACTTCTTGGAAACAAATGTGTTAAATATATTTCTTGTGCTTATCTAACCAGGCATTCATTGTGTTATTTTTGTCAGACAGTACCCATTCAAATCACATCCATTTTTAATTGGCCATGCATAGCTAGAGGGGTTTGGTTTTAAGACTTATATCTCAAAGGTTGCCGGTTTAACTCCCGACCCAGTACCCCCCATCCTCCTTCATAACTGAGGTACCCTGAGCATGGCACCATCCTGCTGCACCACTCCCTTGGGGCGCCGGTTGGAGCAGCCCCCTTGCATGGGTGAGGCATAAATGCAATTTTATTGTGTGCAGTGAGCACTCTGTGCTGTGGTACTGTGTCACAAATTCAATTACAATGGGAGTTTCCCAGGTGACTTTCATTTCACTTCACTTACAACTTGGAAAACTTAGTTTGTGAAATTAGATGTGGAATAAGGAATCTTGACGTCTTAGGCAACGCAATGTGTTTGAGAAAATTGGGGGTAGAATGTTGATAGGCTCCCAGGCAAGAGGACTACAACTAGATCCATACCTGATATTTAAGGCCATGGTTTAAAGAAAAATAAAACAGAACACTTACCATGCTGGAGCTCTCTGAGGCATGATCCAGAGGTTTTCCATAGTGTTCAATTGTAGGCCCTTGTACTTCAAACATGTAGCTTACAGCTCAATTTCTTACAACTGCACAGTTGTTTACAGCTAAATTGGGTTGGACCTGTGTGGATAAGTTATCTTACACAGGACCAAGATTCAAGAAAGTATTGTTATTGACAAAGCAGTGGAATTATTTTTGGTTTGATGTAAAGTTATAAGAAGCCTGTGAAATACAATATATTATTTTAAAGCCTCTCATATTTTACAGGTAGGCCTAGTCCCAGACACTATTGAGGTCAGCCATCATGACACCAAAACTTAAGATTAATAAAACCCTGTCGAATCTCCAAAAATAAGTCAGTACTTGCTGTACAGAACAAATGTTATTCTCGCTCCTCTCCCTGTTATAAGGTTGTGAAGCAGATACTGAAAAGTGAAAAGTCATTGTGTGAATGAGAAAAAAGAACTAGTGGAACCAAATGAAGTGCACAGCTGCAATATCCTGTGAGTGGGCCTAAAGTGCTTGACAGCAGGTTCTATTTTTTCTGTGAAAGTAATGAACACAACAGCTGGTCATGTGACATAAAAATGGCTAATCTTATTGGCCAGGCCCTCCATATGCATCAAATTGCTTGTCGCCTGATTGGCTGATGGAAATCCAGGAACTGACGTGTCGGGGCACTCTTTCGAGTTAAGATGCAGTCCCAAACTATGGGCAATAACCCCAAATGTATATCATTGGTTAAGACACGTACGCCGATGCTTATTGGCTATTCGCCCGGATATGGTGTACATTTAAAGACAACATGGCGGGTGAGTACGACGTAAATGTGCTGTCATCCGAATTGCAATGTATTTATCGTACGTTTATCATATTATTATTTATATTTAAGGTGTACGATCATGAGCATTGACGTATAGCGGCTTATTTTTCCTAGGGTTCTTCTAAACAATGGCTTGTGAACTTTGATAGCTTCATGTACAAAAAATCTCGTGAGAATCTGCATTGCTAAAATTTGTAGCTACACGACACTAACCTGTCTAAATGTTATCTAATTACTGAACTCTATGCCTGCCTAGTATAACCAAACGTGTGAAATGAAGATAAATTACATATACAATTGCATAGCGTAATATAGACTACCAAATAATAGCACAGAATTGTATTTGTCTGAGTCACGAAAGAGACCAGGCATGTATTTGAGTTTAGGTGGCTATTGGCAAATGCTATTGGGAAATGTAGCCCAGGTATACGAATTCATGAGGCGCATTTTCATATTATTTTATTTGATAGTCTGCATCACCTTACGCACCTTGCGCCCTCCCCCCTCCCCTGGTGAGGAACAGAAGAACATCGGTCCTCAACCACTGCCAATGAAGACGGCAAGGTAACATTTAGGACTACAGTAGAATAGCATTACACATAAATACTATATTCACAAAGTTAACCTAAAACGCACCTTAAAAAGGTGTATGGCTTTGTCATGTTTAAAACATTACATTCTGTTAAAAGAACTTAGATGGCCATAATCATCACTGTTATGGCCATAGTCTCAATTTCTTCTGTATTGGCTTGTGCATTTACCATCACCATGCTCTTATTTTCCCATGTGCTTACCACAGACAGTTGTTGTCGTGGTACACAATGACCTGGTTCCAGAACGTGCTTACGTTGACAGGTGTCCCACTGCCTCCTCTCTGGGTACACTGTGACAGGAGTGACCCCCCTGGGTACTGTATGGCTTGGTGCAGAGCCCATCTCCACTGTCAACAAAGTCACTGCTATCAAGCTTTACACTCTTCACAGCAAAGGTAGGCTACTTAATTAGCTTCTCTGACTAGTCGTGTACATTTGACCATAATCATACTATGGGCAGTCATGGGTAAGCGGTTAGGGTAGCAGACTTGTAGCCCAAAGGTTGCTGGTTCGACTCCCGACCCACCATGTTGGTGAGGGGAGTAACCAACCAGTGCTCTCCCCCATCCTCCTCCATGACTGAGGTACCCTGATAATGGTACCGTCAGAGACGTTTAGAACAGAGAATCTTTGGTACCGTCAAAGAAAGTGGATGTAACCAAGAAGCGTCATTTTGTTTCCTTTCCGGTATCCACTTTATGTCGGGTGAACGCCCCTTTAGGAGACCTTCGGTTAGGAGACCTTCGGAGTCCTGAGGTTGAGAATCAATGAAGTCCCCTTAGCGCTGTAGATGGCGGTAGCGCACGTCTTGCGCAAACACCTCAAAAAGAGAAGAAGAAGTAGGGGACAACGCCCCCTTAGGAGACCCAACTTGAGCACACGCTTTTGCATTGAGTGGGCGTGGTTTGCGATATCTTTGTTTGATTCAGTATTTTTGAGGGGCGCCATTGAGGGCTACCCCCTTGCACGGGTGAGACATAAATGCAATTTTGTTGTGTGCAGTGCTGTGTCACAATGACAATTGGAGTTGGAGTTTCCCAATGGACTTTCATAATCTGCATCTCATTACTGGATTTTCATTGAAGATTGTCATTCATCCAGGTCATTTTAGGCAAAAGATTTTAATTGTATGTCACTGAACTTCTTTTTGAAGTTTCAATTACTGGTGGACTTTATTTATTTATTTGTCTTTTTTGTTTTGTTTTTTTACTTTATTTATGACCGGACAGTGAAGGTGATGACGGGAAGCGAGTGGGGAGAGAGACTGGGAAGGGGCGGCAAAGGACCCTGGCCGGGAATCGAAGCCCGGGTCATCCGCATGGTAAGTGACAAGTGCAAGTGACAAGTGCCCTACCGTTTGGCCATTGCAGGGCCTGCTCTGAAGTATTTATTTCCGTGTCTGAGAAATGAAGGCACACATTTTGTCACTTCTGTCTTGAATGTTAGGGAAGCATAACAAAGACTTAACACCAATGGCAAATGACACACACTGTTAGACCAGAGACCATATTTAACCCATTTTAGGATGATGCTGCGTATACGTTGTTTGAGCTTTGGTGCCTTGAGCGACATATACAAATTATTCAGGCTCTTGAGATTTGAGCTTTTTTTTTATTAAAAATGTGGATATGTTAGAGCTGACAATGCACACATTCTAATGCAAGATGAGGGCCCTAGCTTTTAAATAGCTGAGATCTTTAGGTCGTAGCCTCTTACTGCAGCAGGTGTGGGGCTTAGGCATTCAGTGGATGTTTTTTTGCAGGTGCTTTAGACTGAAATGCATTAAGAGAGAGAGACTTTGATTAGACCCAGAGTTAACCACCCTTAGCTTATCCAGAACAAACTTACAATTATTATTTCAGGCACATTGAGCAAGTGGGGTGAGAAGCCTTACTCAAGAGAATCTCAGATTTTCTGACGATCACAACCCCTTTGTATATCTAGGTCAATGACAAATTTGTAGTAGTAGCAGACATAAGGGTAATGCAACTACAGCTATTGCCACCTTTATGAATTAAATGATTTTTGTTTTTACTGGATTGTCTAAGAAGTGCATGCATTACCTGTACATTAATTGCCAATTACTTATTCGTTTATGAGCATTAGCTATGGTTGTACAACCTTACATACCGGTAAGCAAATAAAAATGTCATAGACCCATCTGCATCATACCCAAGTCTGAGTAGGATAGGTTTGCAGCAGAATAAGGGCAGGGGCAACTGAAGACAAGTCATCCTTCAGAAGCTTGGATAAACTGATGAAGATGCACCAGAAGATATATACATAACTTTTACCACCAGGATCTTTTAATTGAACATCCAAAGATATTTTGAATAGCAAAGTTTTTTTTCCAAATGGATTTTGTGATTTCAAGAAACTATTGCCACCCCTCCTTTACAGGTTGATTGCACACAATTAGACAGCAATGGCAGCCTCCAAAGGTTTTAGCCACTCTTTCTTTGCAATATGTTCATGATCTTGAAGAGGTATAGGGTTGTTTTCAACAAGATTTATACCCGGAATCATTGCCTGCCAGTTTAGAAGTGTGTTCTTTCATTTTACAACCAATCCACTTTGCTTGTGGATGTGTGCTTTGGGTTTTTGTCTTGCTGGAGTACACATGATCCTCACCTCAAACCTAGTGTTCTTGCACATGGTTACACTTTTGCCGATAAATGATGATACCTGTGATGCGGTCAAAGCCTCCAACGCCTGATACAACAATGGGGTGACATAATATTATAGATCGAACACCATGCTTGATTTTTGGTTGGGTGTCCTTTTCCTTAAAGGTACACTGTGTAAGATTTTTAGCTGTTAATTTCCAGAATTCATGCTAACGTGTGTAACATGTGGTGCTAATACTAACTGGTGGCGCGGTTTATATTTTCTGAGTCGGCTCCTATAACGGTCCTCCTCTCCTCTCCCCCAGAGTTACTACCTGAACACAGAGATGGACCTCCAAGAGCCGGTGACACGCATAAAGAAACTGCACCACCACTGGAGATCGCTGTGATCTGCAGCACCTTCCCCCACCTGCACCATGAGGGCCTCCTCCCATTCACACAGTGAGTGCGTTACAATATGCGACCTTGCTTCCTCCACTTGTTTCCTCGTACCAGGAAGTAATATGTCACGATGACATCACTGACAACAGCATTGTATTTCAATATCTTGCAAAAGCTCAATTGTAAAGTCTTTTTCTCATTTGCAATTGGGATGGTGAATGAAAAACAGTCCCTCAAAAGTTGTTGTGGCTAGGCTGACTGCTGGGAAACTTTATTGTTTTCTCCACAGAGGAGGGGCCAGGAGTCGAGGCGAGGCCACAAGCACAAGTGGAGGGAGCAAGGTCGCATATTGTAACGCACTCAGTGAGTTCAGTCAGTAGAGCCCATTTGTCACAATTGTGGGGCTAGGTTCATCTTTTTGGACGCTTCATTGGGTATGGGACACAAGCTCAGGCTTGATAACCCTCTAGCTACCCCCCTTTGATAACGTTGTGAAATGTCAAAAGGCTGAAACATCCCCAGTTGAACGGTACACTACTGGCAATGTGTCAAGTAATGGACAGCTACAACTCCCATGCCACTCTCAACATCAAGGCAACTTGTGTGGTTTTTTTTAGCATACTATGGCACAATGGGAAGTTTTCCATCTCATCTTTTGTTTCATTTATTTATTTAAAAGAAAAATGCAGGCATTATTTTAAAGAAATATAGTCAAGTTTTTTTTGTCACACAAAGGGTTCTAGTATGACTGTCTTTCACTGTCTCTTATTGTATGTCCTTACTTTTTATATTAAACTGTCATCGTAAATCTTGACTGTGTCTTGTAGATCGTGCTTGAGGTACTACAAAACCAGGCCTTATGATTAGGAACACGTCTTTCAGATGGAAATCAGACCTGTCATGATCAGCAGCTTCTACCAAAAGTAAGTTTACCTAATTTTCATCATTCTCAGTCATGACTGACTCATGGCTCATATAATAGTCTCACAAACGTATGTTTTAAAATGTCCTTATGTTCAGAAGAGTTCAGGTTCAATACCCATGTGTTTTAGATGGTGTTCAGGTGTTGGCTACAGTACTGAGCAGTGTACCGCAGTCCGTGACGCCACACAAAGAGAGAATGGTTCCTGCCCACAGGGCCTGTCAAGACATTGGGTTCCCTGTGCGATGGTTCCATACACACACTACTATGGCTGTCTATTTATGCAAATTGTTAAATTGTTCAGTCAAAGAAGCTAAATTGCAATCATGACCTGGACTCTTCACAGATAGAAACCTGTAGCATCATAATATACTGTGCACGTTGGGTTTTCATATTTGTCTTGCAGTTGTAATTGTGGTAACGTTTCATTATTAAAGCCTTTATTTTGTGTGTGTGTGTGTGGGTGTGTGTGTGTTTGGGTGGCCAGGGCTTGTGAGGGATGTGGACGTCCCTCCACCTCAGCAGCCAGCCTCTGGTGAATCATGTGACCTTACACTTCAGGTGAGCCCACAGCTTCATCCACATACAATCGGGGCTATAGAAGCTTGTGTCAGGGTTTTCTACCAGCGTTCAGTTATATTGGCTGCCTTGAAAAGAAACACTTCCCACTTGGCCTAGGCACCCTAAGAAGATTAACATTTTGTATTGCAAATGTAATTTCTGTTTGAGTTCACTTTTAACAAAACTGTTATGCTGTTTATTTTAGGGGGCTGTTAATAACCTGTTTGTTTTCCGATCATATTTCATATAACATAGCCTTTCCAATGACCGTGACATGTCCTTGATGTCAGCTCAGTTGTTATATTGTACATTTCCATATACAACCAGTCATGACAGTTCAGATTTTAGGTCAGGGAAGTCATGGAAAAGTCAAAGAATTTATCATCAACTTAGGAATGGGAACCCTGAATGTGAGCTTTGTATTATCCTCCACGGTTCAACTGTGGCATTGTGGTTAGGGAGTTGGTCTTTCAATCTGGGGGTTATACGGTAGGTTTGAATCCCACCTGACCTCTACCTACACCTTAATCCATGACTGAAGTGGGATAGGTGGACAGTGGGATATTAAATGATGCACTATATAATTTCTGTGTAAGTATAAAGCATACTACACCTAATATAATAATAATTACACGACTATACATTAATTTACATTTTTGGTGCTGTTTTCACGCAACTCTTATGGTGTAAGTAACACAGCCATCCGTTGGGTGGAAGATCCAGGTGCAAATCCTGGCAAGAGTGTCATACAATGCAGCACAAAAATGTATATATTTATTTATATAGTTTTTGAAAAGAAAATACAGTTGAAAACTTGAGTAGAAGGACGTATAAGCTGTCATATTAGTCTGTATGTAAACAGAAAATAAATTCTCTCTTTTCCTCTCTTTTCCCCTTTTACCCCTCTCTTCCCCTTCTTTCCCCCACCGAGGCAGTCCATTATGCCCCATCTTTGGCCGAGTGGTTAGAGAGTTGGTCTTTCAATCTAGGGGTTGCCGGTTCGAATCCCCCCTGACCTCATCCTACACCTCCATCCGTGGCTGAAGTGTCCTTGAGCAAGGCACAAGCAGCTCGCAGCTGAAACGGCTTGCAACAACATCAACGGAAAGAGCTTTCAAAGAGTTAATGTAGAATTAAGTCACGACAGATATTATGTTAGTAAACCTCACTCTCAAAGTCTCATATAGTATTGGTAGCACTGAGCGTTGACTGGCAAGTTGCGGGTTTGAGCCCCGAGTGGCAAAATATGCAGGATGACGTTGATTACTGCCACTCTGCTGCTGTTGTACTGTTCATGTGTATATCGTCAGAATTATTCATGCCATGTTACATATGTTTTTTTTGTTGTTTTTTTTCAGGTGTAATTAGAGGAGCAATCCGACAGCAAGAAAGAGCTGCACCATGAATGGCCTGGCCCAAAGCCTATCCAGCTGCTGACAGCCTTGGCTGGACCCTGGACATGTCATTCATCTGCCACCCTCCCACTAGCAGTCTTTTGTTTGGTATTAGAATGTGGTATCTATTTTGTAATGATAGACTTGACATAGTGTTGTGGGAATATAGAAAGCACTTCTGTGAGTCCGGTGTTGCAAACATCTGTGTCCATTCCAGTGTGCGTGCGTGCGTGCGTGCGTGCGTGCGTGCGTGCGTGCGTGCGTGCGTGCGTGCGCACACACACACACATACACAGGTACACAGACGCACACCGCACTTTCTACCTGCACTAAACACACACACACACACACACACACACACACACACACACACACACACACACGCACGCACGCACACACGCACACAAAACACATACAAACACACACACACACACATACTGCTGCTGGTGTATTTAATAAAAACCTTTTTTTTTAATTATTTATTTCTTCAAATGCTACTATTACTATGTCAGAACGCTATAAAGGACTTTTAGAAAAAAGAACAACAAAATACCTCCTCTTAATGTATGTTCTCTACAAGTCTTCTGTTGTCCAGTCTTGCACTTTAAATGTCTGTATGAGCAATGTCTACGTCCATACTGTCTATGTCCATGTATGAGTACTGTCTATGTCTATACTGTCTATGTCCTTACCTAGATTAGTCTATGTCTGCATGGGAGAGCAAGAAACGCAATTTCAAATTCTTTGTATGACCAGTGCATGTAAAGAAATTGACAATAAACTTGACTTGACTTGACTTGACTTGTGTACTGTACAGTAATGTGGATGACTGCTTTTTCCTCTTGCAATAGAATTTGTGTATTTGTGTTTGCTGCTGGACACCATTATTTCCTTCTGTATTATTAAAGTTAATCTAATCTATTCTACCTTGAGTATTTCCCATTATTTGTCCCAATACATCAGAAAATTGTACATGATTTTATGTTAATTAAGCACTTAATTTGTGTAATTTTCATCATGATGGAAGGGTCACAGTGGCCCACATTTTTGTATTTTCCTTATTGTGAATAATATAAGGTTTACACACAAGTTATCATTTGAAATCATATATTTGTTTTGCATTTTGATATTTTTATATCACGTTTTTGGAACTAATGAAACAAGTTTGTGTTGACGCGCACAACTTTAACACTTAGCCTAATATATGTGTCTTTATGTTGTGCTCTGACAGTGTGCACCTTGGTCAAGGTTAATGAGCTTCGTAAGGCCAAACTCCAGGATGGTCAAATTAAGCATAAGTGTATGGGAGCAAACAAAACATCATTAAATGTACTGAAAACACTGAGAAGAAAAAGATATGCACATTCATGAATAATGCTTGGATAGGACCTATACATATATAATATGAGAAAATCAAAAAAGGGTGGATGGTAACTACAATGTATTTATGGAAATTCAAAATGGCGGACATGGAGAAGATCCTTCTTTTCGTGTGTGAACAGTGCAGTTTTCCCAAGTCATAATGAACACTTGAATTTGATGGTGGTGGTATATATTGGTGGAAAAGGTAACATTTGTTAAAGGGCACCATGAATTCTGGAAATAAACTGCTACAAATATTACACTGCACCTTTTTTAAGAAGTGTAATCTACTTGCAATTTATGTACTGTAGGCTCTGTAGAACTCACCTAGTTATGCATTTAGTTTTACCTCCAGTCCCTGGCATCAATCAAGCAGCCAGAGATTTCATACTTTTCGGGGCAATTTATGTTGTCTCCGACGGCAAAATCTATTCCACGTGCCCATTTTTGCTTTCAATAACTGGGTGAACTAATAGGCCTACCACAGCCAGGGGTGGGGAGCCTATGTCTCTTGTTTTATTCAGCCCCCCGGCATAATTTTGATGTTGAGCAGCTTCACATGAAATCTGACATATTTTGTAAAGGAATCTTAGAAATTCCATTTGAAATACAATTTAACTATGGGGACCAAGAGAAGGTGTGGTCTGTGTAAAGGTGCCTTCCATATACGCCTGAAGTTCAGGGGGAAATCCTAGTTTGTATTCATAGTACGGCCCTTGCAGGACTTTTACAGCCCTTGAAGCAATTTGAAGTGGCCCTTTGAATGAAATAGGTTCCCCACCCCTTCCATAGGCTATCCAGCCTATGGGATTTGTGAGCCTTAGGGTTAGGGTTAGCATCTCTAACTTTCTTTCATCATAGGATGACAAGATTTGGTATGCGACATCAATGTGTCACACAAAACATGGGATAGGAGTCTAATTGTTGATTACTCATTGTTTAACTCAATAGCGCCCCCTAGAAATTCATTTTTTCCATCTTTTAGCGCCACCTACTGGCAACACACAACAACCTGGCAATACCAAATGTGGCATGTGACATCTTTGTATCTCACATAATAAGAATGTTAAGTCAAATTACAGCTTTCATAGTCACAGGCTCCATAGCGCCCCCTACAATTTCATGCATTTTCTCCATTTTTTACAACTTTGGCCACACCCCCTTGGAATACAGAAGTACATACAGACTTCAGATTGGATATGTTACTTATTTAAGTCACATTGAACATATGAGTACAGTCAAAATGCAGCCAACACATTTGCAGACTCAGTAGCGCCCCCTAGAAATTCAATTTTTTCGCATTTTTTCACATCTTTGGCCCCTCCTACTGGGAACACCTAATGAGGTAGACGCCTGAAATTTGGTATGTTAGATCTATGTATCACACAGAACAGCAAAGTGAAGAAAAATTACAACTTCTATGTTCACAGACTCTATAGCGCCCCCTTGAAATTCCACGTTTCTGAACTTTGGCCACGCCTCCCAGCAACATACAAGCACGTAGAGGCCTAATATTTTACAGACAAGTTTGTCACTATAGACTCTATCAAAATATGTGCCATATGTTGACATTCCATGAAAAAAATGGCATTTTGCATTCCAAGCCCAAAATGGCTCGGCAGCTCTTTCACTGGTAGTTTTTTAGGATGTCTTTGGACTCAGCATTGAAAAAGCATAGAAAATTGATACAATATATACAATTTTTTTAGATTGCACATTTCTGCATCAATATAACTCAAAATATTGATGTTTTGATATTTTTTGCACAATTTATCGACTGTTAACCATTAAAAGTCATAACTGTAGCAGGAAAAAATGACGTTTTGCAAGCAATTCTGTTGCCCCACAGTGGCTAATGTAAGTCAAATGCCTGAAAATGGTTTGATTTAAGCACAGCACACATGAATCTGTCAATTCAAGTACTTATGTGGATGTATGAGTGGATTTTTAGTGATTTGTGTACTTACAAGTCTAAAAAGTCATAGTAGTTTGCTGCCAAAATTATGTATTTCCAATCATCTCTGCTGCTCCACAGTGGTCACACTGATTCCAATGACTGGGAATTGTTTTATTTTAGCCCAGTACACATAAATGTATCAATTTATGTACAAATGTGGATGTTTAAATGGATTTTGAATGATTTATTAACTTATAAGTGCAAGAAGTCATGCAAAAATGATGTATTTCCAAACTTCTCGGCTGCCCTTCAGTGACTACATTGAATGAAATGTCTGAAAACTGTTCTAATTCAGCACAGCATACCTAAACTTGTCAATTCTAGTAAAAATGCTCATGTTTAAGTTAGTTTTCAATGATGTATTTACTTATATGTATCAAAAGGCATAGCCCTTCACTGATGCATTCAAAATGATGCATTTCCCAACCATCCCTTTAAATGTCTGAATTTTTTTTAATTCAGCACAGCACACATCGACTTGTGAATTGAAGTACATATGTGGATATTTAAGTGGGATTTCATATAATGTATTGACTTGTAAGTACTAAGTAATGGTTGTTTGCTGCCAACATTTTTTCCAAGAATCTCTGCTTGGAAATAGGTTCATATTAGCACAGCACACACCCACCAATTAATTTCACTAGAATAGGGATGTTTAACTCGATTGTGAGAGAAGGTTAGTGGGCATAGCAAAACAAATAAGTGAGAAAAACTTGCCAAAATGTGTCATATTTCACATCAAAATACTGATTAGTCATTGATTTCAGAGTGGCACACATCTATTATGCCTAACTGCACAACTCAAAATAAACATTTCCAAGTAGGTTTTGAGTTATCTGGGGAGTGAATATAATCAGTAGCAAAAGCAGTCTGCAGGCTTCAGTGGGCCTAAAGTAATTTTACTTCTGTAGCCTGCCTGTTGGATGCCAAAGGGGTATTTTAGGTACATTTTAGGTCTCTTCTGCCAGAGTCAACTCACAGTTTACTTCAGTCTAAATAGGCCTATGCTTGTTTTGAGAGATTGAAGGCATGTAAAATTACACAAAAAATATGTGTGAAATATGACCTACAAATAGGAAAACACACAAAAATAAACCCTGAAGAAGGCTCTGCGCCACTATGCATGGGTCCCTGATCATGTTTTTAACTTAAAATAGCCATGTTTGAATAAAAGCTTTTTATATTCTTCGGACAAGAAGAGTTCCTTGAACCCTAAAGACTAGCTCAATCGGCCAATAGCATGGTTTTAATCGCGTGATCCGGCCCTTGTGACGTGTGCTAAACAAGGATTGATCAGACCAACAGCCTATCGGGCCCATGCCCAGGGTCAAAATGGCAATGGCCCAGAAGTCCAAGTTTCTACAGTCCTATTTCCATTCCTATAGTGCCTTTAATTGCATTTTATCTGTTGTCTGGCTCAGGGGCTTATGAAGTCATATTCCCTGGTGCTGAACTACCACACATGTCATTTAGGAGGATGCGGTCACTGAGAGACCGACTTGTGCACACTTCAGACAGCAAAATGTGTTTGGGCAGGATCCGGGCCAGATGTTGGCTAGTGTTTGGGCAGGATCGGCAAAACAGATCTGGCCCAGTGACTTGTTTACAACTACCCAGCACTGGGCCGGATTTGGATTATGGATGAAGAATGGATGAGGGCCACAACTGGCCTAGATCAGCTAGATAACCTACTACAACACATGGAAAAACATTTGGCCCGGATCTGTGCCTGATCCATATTATACATTTGGGGCTCATCTGGCCCTGATCCGTTTCCTATCTGGGGCTCATTTGGCCTTGATCCGTTTCCTATCTGGGGCTCATTTGGGGCTCATTTGGCCTTGATCCGTTTCCTATCTGGGGCTCATTTGGCCCTGATCCGTTTCCTATCTGGGGCTCATTTGGCCTGAATGCCCTCTGGGAGGCTGTAGAACCCCCATTGGGAAACACTGCAGTACAAAGAAGGCCTATATGAAATTGGGGACCAATTTAACCCAGAAAAGTGTGATCAAAATGTGTGATCAATATCACGGCAACATCTGCATACACTTAGAAGTCAAGTTTCATATGTAATCAGTGTAGAAAAAGTAATAAAAGTTCCGGGATAGAAGTGAAAATAATCAATTTATTGAGATAGTCTCCTCTCCTTCACAAGGACACAAGGACACAAGGACTACCTCCTCTCCTGGTGCCTCTTCTCCTGTTAGGTACATGCATGTCTTAGTGTTTGGGATTATCTTAGTGAACAATATTGAAGAAATCGAACATGGTTTTCATACTATTTTGAGCATGGTCCAGCATGTTTTTTTTTTGTTTTTTTTTTACTGTGGTTCAACTATGGTTTAACTATAAAATTAACCATGGTTTAACTCTGAAAACTAACCATGGCTTTACCACGGTTTATAATTATTCCTTAAATTACACTTAGCTGCTGCTTTCTTTATCCAGCGCAGTGAGCGCACATACTGGTGAAAGTCCTTGTTCAAAGGCACTTCAGCCACGGATGGAGGTGTAGGGAGAGGTGAGGGTGTGGTTCGAACCGGCAACTCCCTATGATCTTTAGTCCATCTCCCTAACCACCAAGGCTGCGAACAAGTTTTCATGTTTTTTGGATAACCATGAAACACAATTAACTATATTTTCCCCCCCATAGTCACAAATAATGCTAAAAAAAATAGAAACCAACAAAAAAACATGAAAACCATGAATAATCATGATCCATGGTTAGTCAGGGCCACGGTTTCCATGGTTACCCCAAAAAACCATGGCTGGTTCAGAGTACTTAGAAAAACCATGACATGTCATGAGAAAACCACTACAGTAAAACCATGGTCAATTTTCGTATGGGTTAACACCATGAGTGCTGGCGATTACGCCTCGGACTGATACAGACGTTCCATCATATCCTAACAGAACTGGGCTAAAAAGACAGTAGGCCTGGGACCAGCTTTAGCAGACAAAGATGGGGCATAATGGACTGCCTCTGTGGGGGAAAGAAGGGGAAGAGAGGGGGAAAAGGGGGAAAGAGAGAAAAGAGAGGAAAAGAGAGAATTTATTTTCTGTTTACATACAGACTAATATGACAGCTTATACGTCCTTCTACTCAAGTTTTCAACTGTATTTTATTTTCAAAAACTATATAAATAAATATATACATTTTTGTGCTGCATTGTATGACACTCTTGCCAGGATTTGCACCTGGATCTTCCACCCAACGGATGGCTGTGTTACTTACACCATAAGAGTTGCGTGAAAACAGCACCAAAAATGTAAATGAATGTATAGTCGTGTAATTATTACTATATTAGGTGTAGTATGCTTTATACTTACACAGAAATTATATAGTGTATCATTTAATATCCCACTGTCCACCTATCCCACTTCAGTCATGGATTAAGGTGTAGGTAGAGGTCAGGTGGGATTCAAACCTACCGTATAACCCCCAGATTGAAAGACCAACTAATCGTTTCCCAACCTATCATAACACTGACCACTTGTCTCGCAACAAAAACAATATCCCTTCAGAATCTGAACATTGGCAAGTTTCACTTCAAGGGCCAAGTAGACAAGTAGATGCTTCCCAATATAAAAGCAGCAATACCAGTGTCAACAAGCAAGCCAGCCTCAAGCAAAAAATGGAATTTGTCCTGAAAACAAGGCGATTTTCCTCAAGTCTTCATCTGAAAAAGAAATGGGGTAGGGGCAACAAGCAAAAAAGAGTAGTAGTTCATCACTGAGCAGCACAGTTGGGATGATATATGCACAAAATTTAGGCAACAATTAGCAAAAATGTAGGATGTGGAGGTTGCGTCTATTCGACAACGTGCTTCTCAGTCAGATTATCTGTCACATTTACATCATAAAATACTGTAATTTACCTTTCATGCATAGGAATGTTGCTGTTCATCAATGAATCTGACTGACTAGTGCAAACATTTCATAACCATATTTACATATTTGCCTGTTTGCAGACATAATCTGTCTTTACTGAAAGTTTTGAAGATACTACAATGGTCATCAATTTTAGGCAATTTATTATTTATTTATTTATTTACAACTCTACTAACTACTCTGACCACAATCCTATAAAGTGCAACTTAAGTACTACAGCACTGTCAGGTGAAATAAAAAATTGCGCTTGATGCTCATTGTCATACCCAATGGCAAAGTTTACCTAAAGAATATTATTCATTATTAGAATATAAACAGTTGGTATGTTTAGATGTAGAAATATAGCAATTACTACTTATCTGTTGTATCTGGGGATGATACTGTCATTCATTGCGAATAGGACAAAACCGCTCTATTGCTCTAACTGAAAAATGAGAAACATGTTGCATTAGGCACTTACCCTGGCACATACACACTCACAACTACAAGATAACTTAAAGCGGCACTATGTAGGATTAAAAGGTTAATTAATAACTGTCCCGAGTCAGCCGGTGCTCATAGACTCAATAGTAAGTGAATGATGACTCTCGCGACCACTTTTACAGTCCGCTGATAGAGAACCCCGAATGTAACTTGACAGAGAGACCCGGTCGAGTGTAGTGGGAAACACTTCTCATACGAAATAAAAAACGCTTACAGATACATATCCACATTTGTTCTACCAACTGCTGGCATTCTGTGATGAAAACATCACAGCAAGCTTAGTTAAACATCATTTTTTCATGACTGTGTAGATTTTGGGACAGGTGTGCCATGGGCACCCGGCAAACTATGCGATCCTACATTGTGCCTCTTTAAAAGAAATTAATAAAAATAAGCCAGAAGCATCATGCTGGAATTTAGACCAATCGTGTCAAAATAAAGGTCCAACCGAAATCTTGTGATAAGGCAAAGTAGACATTCGGTTGGTTACCACCAAGCCATGTCACAGTTTACCATAAAATAAACTGAAGTTGAGACTTGTCTTTGATGCCCGAAAGATGTATTATTACAATGTTTGTGACATCAAATATTGCTGCCTGGTCAAATGATCAAATTTAAAAAGATACGGAAGGGGTATGCGTTGGAATGGAAACATTTGAGGGCATCGTAGGTGTCATTGTAATGTCACAGCGGATTGGAAAAGTAACAATGTTCTACTTGCGGAGAGATGTTACAGTGAATCTAAAGTGACAAACCTCATTGCCATCAGCATTGGGCATTAATAGTGCAACAGGCAGTTATCGAGAAATAATCACATCCAAATGTTGAGAAAGCGCATTTTAAGTGAATGGATGTTCTTGCAACTTTGTATAGGGCTGTATAATAATTACTTGTACATTCATCATCAAATTTCCAAGCTAAATGGACTGTAACTATGGAAGAGCTGCACCTATTGAGGTATGAGAGTAAAAGCATTCTGAAGCATTCCAGAATTCCTAAAACTACAGCTCACAAGACCTCACAAAATATGGCATATTGTAATATTTTGATCGAGTGGTGTGAGTTACTTTACTTAGTTAACTTTTTTGTGGTGGATATACTGTATATTTGAGCAGTTTTTTTGTGGTGGGTATACTGTATATACGTGTATATATATATATACTAATTCTAAATATTGAATTCATCAATTTTAGGTGTGTATACATTTTCAGGTGGGTATACTGCATATACCTGTGTTCTATGTAGACTGTACCACTGTTTTGACCCTACCCACTTCCAATTCCTTTTCATCTCTCTCAAACCAATTGAAACCCAGGTGTTGATCCCTGAGTCCTGGAGTAATTCTTGTTGGTTCATGTTGGTTGGTCCCTTCTGGAAGGCAGTGGCAATGATAAAATGGCTATAGACAAAACAACCACACAGCCAAGTCAACATTACACTTACTGTGGTTGGCAGCATGCATTTCTATGGTCTTGGTTATGTAGGCACACTTCATCTGAAAATTACACCTGGAAATCTGCGAAATATGTGTATGTGTGATGTGAAATGTGTTCTACAGTATAACTGTTCAATGTAAGACAATAATATTATAGATGAGACTCTCTGGTGGACAGAAACACACATGCACCGCAAACTAACCGACAAATGAACACACAAGAAACTCAGACTATCCCATATTTCTCTTTGATACAGGCACCTAAATATTGTATTTTAAGAATGATGGATGGTCTATGTATTGTGATGTATGAAATGACAGGAGAGTCTACCTCCTTGATGAGATGGGGAGCAACTGGTGAAGTTGGCTGAAGGGATGGGGTCATCTAAGTCGATGCGCCGTGGTAATAGAGAGCAGTCGACAGAAGGATTTTAGACGTCTATCGTACAAGCTGAGGGAAGTAAATGAGTGAATGACATAGGACATTACAAACATTTTGAGACATGTTATTTTTACATAATCATGAATATCCCCCAAAACAATCATTTTGGTCGTTTTGATGGTTGATATGTTTTCTTGGTGCCTTTCTCCATCTAATGTAAGAATCAGACGTTTTGAAAATGTCAGTATTTTGTTATTATTCACAATTTACCTTGTGTCCCAACTTCTTTGGAGTTGGGGTTTGTATCTTTAATTGACTAATAGAGGATGAATGGTTCAAAACTAAGTGTAAGGAAGTATACCAAGACCCAAACCTTTTTTTAAACCTGCCTACTCCTCCTCCTCCTCCTCCTCCTCCGTTGAGCCTGGTGGGATTTAGGCTTCCCATGTAGACCTGTGAAGAAACCAAATTTGGCCGGATGACTACAGGACAAAAATCATTGTACAACACATACTGTGCTGTGTGCTTCACAAAAAACCCAGTAAATTGTAACAGGTTTGTGTTTGTGCATACTGGAGCCTCTGGCTTACTCCCTGGTCTCCTTCAGGACCTGATGGGTGGACTGCCACAGCCAGACACACACCTTCTGCTACTTCTGTTGCTGCTTCTGCTCCAGCTGCAGAGAAAGTAGCCGTGCAGAGGTAGGGGGAGAGAATGGTTAAAATGTAAGTGGAATCAAAATCTGAATGAAAACAGCTTTTAGTATGGGTAAAGAACACTACTGTTTACAAGGAATTAGTCTTGCTCACTGCTACATCGCACACAACACATGTCACCTTGGTTTCTTCCTTTTCTTTGCGTTTGTCCGTGACCAGACAAAGTTGCAGGTGTGGTGAAGAGTAGCGAGCTGACAAACAAAGTTCCCTCTTCAATAATATACTATTACAAGTTACAATTTAACTTGTAATAATTCATTATTGAAGCGGGAACCTTCAATGTTAGATGCACCTAAATGTCCAATGCTAAAATGGCAGTCCAATCAAGTCCCAAATTAAAACCCCAGTTTGTGCAAATAGAGTGCAAGCAACTAGAGGAGCAAACGAACACCCAGCAGCAGCCAGCGAGGGAAGCATCAGTAGAAGCAGCAAGCGAGTCAGCAGCAGAAGCAGTGAGCTTAGCACAACATACCCAGGTTACCGTCCCTTCCAGCAGTCGGTTCCTCCTCCTTACTTCACTGGCACTGGCCGATGCCTCCGATGTGGGAAAGACAGAGAAAGGGTCTCAGCAGTGGGAAGAGCCTTCACAGCCAGCAGAATGTTTAGTACGCTAACTATTTTCAAAAGTGTACTTGCGTTGCCTGGGTGTGGCTTAATCACGACCCAGATGGAGGATTGAGAGTGTTGCGTACACTGTGTGGAAACCACAATTCGATGGCGTTCCCTCTGTTCTGTTCCTCCTGCTCTGCTGTGACCTCTCTGCCGTGCTCTCTCTCCTCTGGCTGGTCACATCTGGTCTTCTCTCTGGATCCCTATTAAAGAAAGTAGCCACAACTACCCCCATAAGTAGCACATTGAGCCTACCAACATGTGTCTTAGAGTTTGCAATGGAATCGCTTTGGCATTATCCGATCCTTGGCACCGGCAAGTAATTTGTAAACACAGCACCCCAATTACAAGACACAGCAAACAAGCATTTCACAGCAGAAGTGAGTGCACCGCAAACCACTGAAAAATCGCAGCCAAGTCAGATCATTGTTTCCAATCAGTCCAATCAGCTGGTCACTGTGTCCCCCCCCAGGAAACAGCTGAGGGTAGTTGGTTATCAAATGGAAATTCACACGCAAAACAAAAATCAAAACAGAACGTGAAACCAAGCACTGCACACAACAGGGTAAACACAATAGGCCTACTAAAAAAATACACATGGTCACACATGTAATATCATGTAGTACACAATTCAACACACTACATATATACACAATACAACAATAAATAAAATGTAACAATACAAGACTGTTGTAGAACACAGACCGCAATGCACTGACACACAATGAGTACGGGAGCTTCCAGAGCTGGTGTGTGACTGTGGAAAATTGTATGTGTAGTTGTGATACTGCACAGTATACATGTTGAATTGTACTGTAGTAATTGGTCAGTTTACAAATTGTTCACTACTAGTGTGTATATCATTTAGTTATAGGTTAGGTTTTAGGCTTTAGGGTGGCAGGCTTATTACATTGTCTCATTACATTATATTGCCCCTTTCCCATTCAACTTTAGAAAACGATGACAACATGGTTTAAAGCTGTAAAATCAATCGGAGCTCTAGATCTAGTTGAGAATTAAATATTCATATTGGCATGACATGCTGGCTAGTAGTAGCCAGTACCAGTTCTGTACAACAAGGTGGTCAAAACATGTATCTAAGACACAAGGGTTGCGCTTGGAATACGACACCATCTTATAAATCCCATTATACGGTTTACTATTTGCAATGACGGGGCTGAAAATGTGATTTATGTCCCATTTGAATGCTATGGTCTGTTGACATGAACACTAGCTAGTTAGCTAATAATAGCAGATTTGTATTTAACAATTAAACGTATACACAGGGATAAAGCATGTCCCTCTATATGCGCGTGTATGTGTTTATTGTTGTACACACACCACAATATTACAAAACAATAAAAACAGATGAAAACACCGTGGGGATAATTTAGGACCTACCACTGTTTTCCATGAGGATCGCAGGGCTGGCGCTCTGGTCGAAACTCGCGCGACTCGCGTGCCATTCACCTCTTCCGGTATTTCAGCCAATCATAACACTGATAGTCGTACAAACCAATCATATTCATTTGGGGTTATTGCCCATGTTCTGGGTATGTGTCCTTTCTCCTTTTTCTGTTTCGGCCGATCGCGCAGCTCATCCCAATGACAACTTGAAAAGTGAGGACCGAAGTGGACCCATGTGCTGTGTTTCTGGTCAGTTATAGTCACACACGCAGCGCAGATCACAGGCGAATCATGCCGCCCCTATCGCTACCCCTTATGAGTATTTTTAGACACAAAAACAAGGATGGTTTTCAAAGGCTATTGACATGGTGCAGTACCATACACACAGACTCTGGAATATGGTCACTCGGCAGTGTCCGATTCTCAAATAAGGCTGGGTGTTTGAAGACAACTGATCTGGCACGAACTGCCCGGCAAGTTTGGGGACCTCGGGCCACACCATACATGTGCTTCTCAACCACTTGCGGCGAGGATAGGACGGACTGGCTGTGGTCAGAATACAACAAAACAAAATCGCAAACAGAAGGTAGGCTATGGGATTTCAGGTGGTGAGCTTTTGTCCACGGCGCCAACCACTACACTACTCTTACATTCATGCATTTTTGAAAGGAAAAACAAGTAGATTGGCTTGCTGTGTGAACACAAAGTAGCTTGGCATTTTGCCCTTTATGTTAACTGATGGCTTCTGTTACTGCAAGGTTAAAATGTCTTGTCATGCATGTCATAGATGTTTGAACGGTGCATGTCTATGCTAGGCCCACCTTCATGTTTTTGTTTTGATGCAGTATTGTAGCCTACTAAACGTTTGCTAAACGTCAGCTCCAGCCCAGCAGTCTCCAAACCTTTCTCCTTTTCTGATTAACCAGAAGGTAAATTAATGTATCTAAGAATGGAATGTTTAACAGTAGATTGCTGGGGTTGTCAGGAAATGGCCTGGTTGAACAGCATGGTCCAACTGTAATGCATGACTTTGTCCTTGTTTTTCAGCACTCATCCCTGATATATTGAGGAATTCAGTGAATCCCAACACAATATTTGCCAACAATGAAACCAGTCTACAAGAGATTGAGATATATGGGTTTGACTATGACTACACCTTGGCATTCTACTCAAGTCATCTTCACACTCTAATTTTCAACATCGCACGGGACATCCTCATAGAAGAACACAGAGTAAGTGAACTGTTCATCTGGGTTTTAGATGAAGGTGTTTTCCCTCCAACAGATGTGTGGTGACAATGACATAGCTGGGGAATGAGAGGGGATACATAACTGGTGGCATAGCTGGGTAAATGAGGGGAGGGTAGAATAAACACAAATATGTATTGGTTGTATGTGGAGGAGAGGAATATATAGGTATGAAGAGAGGAGTGTATAGTGTATGAATAGATGTGTGTATATGTATTGTATGTGGATGTCTTAGGATGTTTATGTGTCTGTGTGAAATGGTGTCTACACATATATGTATAGCAAATGAGATGTGTACTACAAGATCTAACCTGATGGGACTGAACAGTCTGATGTGAAAACAAATATCCCTATGGGACAATAAAGAATCTAATCTTATCAGATGTGGTGGAATGCAGAAGACAAAGGATGCACTTTTAAATTCTCATCTATCATCTCATGATGCATTAATAGAAGGATATGTGTGTTGTGATTTGTGTTTTGATTCTTGTTGTGCACTTTAATCTCTGCCATTCCAGTATCCTGAGGGGTTACGAGAATACGAGTACATTCCTAATTTTGTGATCAGAGGACTTCACTATGACGTGCAAAAGGTGAGAGTCACACAGTATAGTGTTTTACTACTACTCTATCTACTTCTACGTCACACTTGCATGAAATAAAAGGGAATGGACTCTGAAGCCTGAAGGCATCCAAGGCATGAAATATATTGTTGATGTCAGTGTGTCTGAACCTCTCCTAAAATATTCTTTTGTGAAAAGTGGATCTAAAAGAATACAATGAACTGGGTCATGGTCCTCAATCTGTAGTTATATTTATGCAGATAAAAAATGTTTCTCTGTTTTTATAACGTGACAAACCTCCATTGCATCTGAGCATCTAGGGCACCAGTATGGCAGGTTGGAATTTTATCCATGAACTTAAAAAACTCAACATGAACTTGAGATGTTTTTCAGAAACATGTCAGTCTGATATTGCCCAAGAAAGGGCAGGCTTCTCCAAGAGAATCCACCAAGATGCTTAGACAGATCCAGTCCAGCGCAGTGCACTGCACCCTTCACAGGAAGAATGCAATCTGGGGCAGTGCTGTCCAACTTCACTGCTGGATATCAACATACTGTACTTAGACTGAACAATTGGCTTTCTTGGTATTGGGCAGGAATTCATCTTTAATCTCACATTATTGAAGTAATATTTCATACAATATCTGGTAACAGTGTATTAGAATACATTTTGTATTAACATTAACCTTATAAGACATGTATCCAGTTCAGCTTGACACTAGCACCGGCCAACCGGCCAAATGCTGGTAAAACTTGGCTGAGGCTGGTAACAGTTTCAGTGTAACTAGCCAATTTGGCAGGTAGCTTATTCTATGATATGATATATCAAAATAGCATATATTCTGCACTTTGCCCCTTGTGTATCAATAGTTTGTATTTAAGTTCCAGAAAAAGCTCAGTTACGGTACTCAGTTCTATTTGATTGTTTTATTTCCATGTAGAAACCCATGCACTCATCTTCTTGCTTTAAGCACCTCATTTTCTGAGGTTAGATGAACAGCGTCATGATAAAAAATAAAAAAAATTGTGGCTAGTAGAATAGCAGTTTCCCGTCTTTTCAATCCTGTTGTTTTTGTTTATTGTCTAGGCTTTGCTAATGAAGATAGATGCCTTTCACTACATCCAGCTGGGAACAGTGTACAGGTATATTGACAAATTATTACATGAATAAACTCACTATCATCATGTCCAAATAATGCATTTAAGTCATATTCATATTTATCCAATATGTAGTGGCTAACATTATCTACATTATTCAAGAGAAACTTCACCAGTTAAGCTCTGCGTATTTCGTTCCTATAGGGGTCTTCACCCAGTCCCTGATAAGGAAGTGATAGCCATGTACGAAGGCTCCCATGTCCCCCTGGAGATCATGAGTGACTTCTATGGCAAGGTAAGCACACATGGCAGTCTAAATGATTAGCGCCTTCTATGGCAAGGTAAGCACATGTGGAAGCTGAAATCATGAGTGACTTCTATGGCAAGGTAAGCTCACGGGGCAGTCTCAAGACTTCTATGGTCTGGAGTTGGCGTTGAGATGGAGAGGTTACAGGTTGGAATTTCATATCTTTCATGTTTGAAGTGCCCCTGAGCCTGGCACCTAACCCCATATAGCTCCAGAGACCTAAACCAGTATGCTACACGTAAAGAACTAGGTCACTAGTGTCAGCTAAGTGTGATATACATACATATGTTTTAGGCAGTTCTGCACTGGGGAGCAGTTGCAGTAGTATGTAACCTGTATAGGCTGCTTGAGGATGTTCATATTCCTTTTATTACAGAATGGCTACAGTTCATTACAGACTGGCTTCATGTTAATCACAGAATGTGAACATTATTTGAGAATGTGTAGTCAAAACTGGTTGCAAATCTGCTGATCTCAGCTGTTGAAACGGTAAACCCTGAGCTTGCACTCTGGTTGTCTTACTGGTTGTGTTGTTATTGTCTTACTGGTTGTGTTATTGTCCCCTCAGAGCTCCCATGGCCACACCATGAAGCAGTTCATGGACATCTTCTCCCTGCCCGAGATGAATCTTCTCTGCTGTGTCAATGACTACTTCATGAAGCACAACATCGACTATGAGCCAGTCCATTTATACAAAGATGTCAAGGTAATGTAGTCATTCGTACGGTAATGGGTTTTCGAAAGGAGCCCACACTACCTGTTAACCCATTGATGCCTGATGTTTGTGTTGCGCAACATTGGCCCTGGCGCCTGGAGCTGCATTACGCAACATTCAGGCTCATGAGATTTGAGACAACTGTATTAAAATTTGTATTTGTTTGTGATGAATGAACACATTCTAATGAAAGATAAGGATCTTAGCGATTAAATGCAACTTAGTGCATATTTTTATGTGCTTCAGAAGCTGAGATATTTAAGTTTTTATAGGCTGAGGGCAGCTTTTCTTAAAAAGGGCTCAGGCATTCAGCACCCTTTTTTGCAGGTGCCTTAGGCATCAATGGGTTAAATGTTACATTGTTTATGGCATGTCCAGATTAATTAATGTCAGAAGACTTTATTCAGGTGATAAAGAACATTGTTCTGGTTCTTAGCATCATAAATGAGGTTATTGCGAGATCAAAGCGGTTGTTGATTCATGTTTTCGCTTCTTCCTGGCCGGGCTTTGAACAGCTGTAATTGAATGTAGGCAGGCTGGTCTAGCTCCATCGAACAGCAGGCTGGTCTAGCCCCATCAGACTGCCCTCCTGTAGGCCTGCTTGTTATCCATTATTAACCCATTAAAGCCTAAGGCACCTGCGAAAAACATCCGCTGAATACCCAAGCCCTGGTTGGGAAAATGTGCCCTCAGCCTATAAAACCCCAAATATCTCAGCCTCTGAAGCACATAAAAACATGATATAGTTGCATTTAAAAGCTAGGACCCTTATCTTGCATTAGAATGTGTTCATTCAGCTCTAACGTGCACACATTTTAAATAAAAAAAATCCCCTCAAATCTCAAGAGCTTGCATTCAGCATATATGTCACTCCAGGTGCCTAGGTCAATGCAGCGAATACACAGCATCAGGTTTAAATGGGTTAAAGCAACATTATACTTTTTTAAAGAAATAAGCTCATATCCCAGCTCCTCTACAGTTGAATTAGTTTTACCTTTCTCCTGTTCCACCCATTCAACGAGTCTGGCAACACAGTTTGAACCTCCAGGCATTTATCATTGAACCAGGCGGGGCCAGCTAACGGCTTCAAGGATACATGTTTTCTAGGAACTACTGTTGGAGTAATATCAGACTAAGAGAACGGCTGGAATACCAGGAGAAAAGCCAAACTCAGTTATTAACCTGGTGAGGTGTAAAATAAGCATGTCTCCAGAAATGGCTGAATTGTGCTCTCCTCCTCCAGTCTTCGGCCATGCTTGTGCAACTTTGCTGTAAAGAAGAGCACAAACTACATAGTGTATTGTACTTTGTTGTGCCGTGAAGAAGAGACCCCACTACATAGTGTATTGTACTTTGTTGTGCCGTTAAGAAGAGACCCAACTACATAGTGTATTCTACTTGTTTTCTTAGGAGGCGATCGGAGATGTCCATTGTAAGGGTATAATGTATCGGGCAGTTGAAGCAGATATTGGTAAGATTACAAACTGAGTCTTCATCTAAACTATAACTCTTTTTAGTATTTCTTTATGTTGCACATGTAACTGCTGTAAAAGACTTATGAGACCTCATTTCTTTCTGCTTCTTCAAGGAACATATTCTTTCTTTGTCTTTTATCGCTACATGATGTGTTTTCCTGGACCTTTCATGTGACCTTCACATCCACTTGTATGACCTCTGATTTCAGAGAGGTATATCAGCTATGGGGAGCAGAGCAAAGCTGTTTTGACAAAACTCTCAGAAAACGGGAAGAAAATGTTCCTGATCACAAACAGCCCATTTGACTTTGTGTAAGTTAATGTAAATACCTCTTAAAACGAGCTGTGTTGATTGAGGGAAAAAAATCTATACTTGCATGAGAAGTCAGAAAGTATCCATCATGATGTACCTTTAACTGTGTTTTATTAATTTATAGTGATCGAGGGATGAACTACATTGTGGGGAAGGACTGGCGAGATCTGTTTGATGTGGTGATCGTGCAGGCGGACAAGCCTGGCTTTTTCAACGACAGGAGAAAGTAAGCATGATGTGCCCTCACTTTAACCCATTGATGCCTGATGTTGCGTTGCTCAACATTGGCCTTGGCGCTGAAGCTGCATTAAGCAACATTCAGGCTCATGAGATTTGAGACAACGTTATTAAAAATCTCTGTTTGTTTGAGATGAATGAAAACATTCTAATGAAAGATGAAGGTCTTAGCATTTAAATGCAACTTAGTGCATATTTTTATGTGCTTCAGAAGCTGAGATATTGAGGTTTTTATAGGCTGAGGGCAGCTTTTCTTAAAAAGGGCTCAGGCATTCAGCACCCTTTTTTGTAGGTGCCTTAGGCGTCAATGGGTTAACTTACCTACAGTATGTCCTTTATAAAGTTTATAGTGCTTGGGTTGTTCTCAGCCCAAATACTGTGGCACAGCTACGAAACATGATGTTTCTCAACAAATGAGTAAAACTCTGACAAAAAAGCATGTGTGTACGGCATAGTGGTTAGGGAGGTGGTCTTGAGATCAGAGGGTTGCAGGTTCAAATCCCACCCTTACCCATCCTCCCTACTCCTCCATCCATGGCTGAAGTGCTCTTGAGCAAGGCACCTAACCCCACACTGTTCCAGGGACTGTAACCAATGCCCTGTATCTGAAAAGTTGCTTTGGAAAAAAAGTGTCAGCTAAGTGTAATGTAATGTGTGTTGTTTGTTTTGTGTTTAAAGGCCCTTCAGACGTGTTACTGATAAAGGCGTGCTGCTGTGGGACAGGATTCATCGCCTGGAGAAAGGACAGATTTACAAGCAGGTGCGTCTATTAAAATGATTCGCCTTGGGGGTGCTGTGGCATATTTCCCAGCCCTACCCTATCTCTCTCTTTCTCCAGCCCTACCCCATCTCTCTCTCTCTCCAGCCCTACCCTATCTCTCTCTCTCTCCAGCCCTACCCTATCTCTCTCTCTCTCCAGCCCTAGCCCATACCCTCTCTCTCTTTCTGTCTCTCACCCCGTTGTTTTCCTGTCACATCTTCACTTTCCTGTCATAATAAAGGCACAAAAAGGCCCCATATGTGAAACGAATTAAAGTGATTAATCTTTTTTGCACAAAAATGATATGCAATGTTCTTACTCTATTCAAGTTACCGAATTATTAATAGTTAGCGTTATTTGCATTGCACAAATTACATTAGATGAAGATGAGACAACGCTGCTATGCATACCAAGCATGATATGGAATTTAAGTATGTATGATCTCATGTAGTGCTCTGCTTTTCCAGGGCAACTTATATGAGTTCCTGAGACTCACAGGCTGGGGCGGCAATAAGGTGCTGTACTTTGGAGACCACATCTACAGTGACCTGGCGGTAAGACAACACATGCTGTCCCACCCTCACTAGGGTGCATCAAACCCCCCATGACAAAATATTGCCTCGGCTGTGTAATAAACATGTTCTATGCCCAGTAAAAACATAATGTGCAAAATATTTGGAATGAAATCAAATTTGGATGAACTCAACTGGGTCCACCTGGCCCATGAGAAAGTAAAACAATGGTGATGGTGTTGGGCAACCTGGATGTGGAAGCCACAATGCTGTGCCACATATTCCAAATGACAGTGAAAGTAGATTGTTTTGGAACAGGCTGACCTTGTTTGGGAACAGCCAAGAGATTACACAGATTAACCCCACTGACAGGATGGGGTAGGCCGGCGGAAACTTCTATTTCTTGTCAAAACGGGAATAGAGTAGAGTTGTAACTTCAGTCTTGGGTCCCAGGTACTGATTATCACACCTACTGTACAATCAGAGGAAGGATTCGAATGATGTCAGATAGCACTAACGGGAGAGTCTTCACTGCTGCCACTATAAAGCAGCTTCGCACATTCAGGACCCCTTGTCTGATCTGTGGTTGGAGGGAATGATGGCTTTCTACATTTTTTGGTTACTGTGGAAGTGGGATTAAGTAGTGACGTGCAAAGCTTGATGTGTCAAGATAACCACCCATTCTACAACAGGAGCCAAAGGCACCTTCTACCTACGTAGGTGCTTCACAGAAAGATTTAGGAGGCAATTTGTTCCTGCAGCACTCAGACTTTATTTTTAGCAGTGCATTGGCACTGCCCTTACAATTCGATTCGATTATGCTTCGGGAGGTAACGATTCAATTCGGATCGATTCAGTCCGATTCTATGATGCATTGTGATGCATTACATTTCTACTGAACGCAAGGCACATTTTTCATCACTCATGAGGCAATACAAGCAGTCAGATTTTATTGCCCTTTTTTGTGTGTATCACTCCTGCAGTTTTCAGTGCTTAAAAAAACATTTGCTCTGGAAATTCCAACAGAAGTAACTGAAGCTTGAAAAATCTGTTGCATCGATTATGGCATTTGCCGAATCGACTATTGAATTGCCCATGCCTGCATTGCAATGCATTACCGAAGCAATTATTGCTGTCACCACTCACTCACTCACTCATTAGTGCCTTCTCCCCCATCCCTCCCCATGCAGGACCTGACCCTGAAGCACGGCTGGAGGACAGGAGCCATCATCCCAGAGCTGTGGAAGGAGATCAAGATCATGAACACCGAGGAGTACGTCCACACCATGACCTGGCTACAGGCACTCACGGGGCTGGTGGAGAGAATGCAGGTCAGTTAGCATTGCATTGCATTGCATTGCATTGCATTGCATTGCATTAGGCCAAGTTAGTATTGAGGTAAAGTTGAGTTGGCTTTGGAGTACGTCCACACCATGACTTTGGTGCAAGTGCTCACAGGGCTGGTGGAGAGAATGCAGGTCAGTAACCATTAGCAGGTCCAGCTCCTCCCACCTACTGTCTGCAGCCACACACACTTGGCCATGCTGTCATCATCTGTTTAATGTGCTGCAGACTGCTGTGGCACGTTTGTATCGGGGTAGGCAGGCTGGTCTTACGAAATGATGATGATGAGAGACTTCATTAATCCCCAAAGGGGAAATTGAATGCCACCTGGTCATCCACACAGCACATTCCAGACACATACACAAACATATAATAAATAAGAGCTAACAATAAGCAATAAGAACAAATAAACAGTCCATCATAAAAACACACAAAGAGTCACCACAACATATAAAAACACATGAAACCAATAAAACCAATCAGCAGCTGTTGTTAAAAAGTCTGGTCGCTGCAGGGATGGAAACATTTTTGGGAACTTTCTAGGTTCTACGTTTACACCCTCTCTGTTCTTACTATGTATACCCTTGTACTTTACACTATAATGTGTGGGTGGGGACATGACCATTGAGTGGAAGCTCATGGATGGCTAAGGCCAAGCTAGTACAGTATTGAGGTAAAGTTGTGGTGGCTTTTGAGTACGTCCACACCATGACATGGCTGCAGGCGCTGACGGGCTGGTGGAGCGAATGCAGGTCAGTTAGCAGTGGCAGGCCATCCGGCTCCTCCCACCTACTGGCTGCAGCCACGCACACTGGGCCCTGCTGTCACTGGTGTCTGCAGTATCTCTCCGTGCTGCCCCACAGTGCTCAGTGCCATGTTTGTATTGGGGTAAAAAGCTGGGTTAGGGTTTTACATTTATTTGTTTCAATGACCCATTTACCGTTTGTCTTCATGTAGCATAGTGAAACACTGTGTACTTACACTATACTACATACACACCCTACAATACTGGACAATAGTGGACAACAAATGTTGCATAATACACAATCATAATCATCCGCATCATCCAGTATTTATTGACTATCAAGGTCTTTCACCATGATATACAATTCAAGAGAATCTGCAAAAAGGTATAGTGAAGTGTAAGGTGTTACATGTTGTTACATTGTACTTTGTCACACTTAATGATGTAGTAGCTACATTGTAACTGAAAATAAACTATTTAATTTTTTACTGTACTATTACAACTTTAGCCTAATGTACTTTCACTGTCCAGTTTATAGTGACAGGATTACAACTAGAAATGCTCTTGTTTTGTATATCAATCTTGCATGTTTACGGCAGAGCAATAGAGCCAGAGTTTTATATTTTATTTTGGAAACTTCTGAGAATAAAAAAACATTTTGAAATTAAAGTCAAACTTTTTGAGGCAAAACCCTAAAAAGCTGAAATTTTTGAGAGAAAATTAAGTCAAAATTGGTGAGCGATTTTTTTTTTAAATTATTATTGTAGAAAGTGGGCTTATATGAAATATGGGAGTGACACTCACTGGTAGCCAGCAGTAGATACTGACACGACACCACCTCTTCAAGGTTCAGATAGAAATTACCATATTTCGGTTATGTGCCAAGACTGCAAGGATCTCTTTGTTATTAAACCCAATCCCGAAATAACATTTAATTTTAAAGTGAAAGCTGATCATGATGTATTTCTAGTAAAGTGCCACATATTTATCTATTGGCTTTCTTACCCTACTACTCTGTTGTTTTGATTTTCGCTACTGTTATCTTGTGATATTCCAACAGGTGTACAGAGACCCGGCATCTCAGGCTGTAGTTCAACAGTGGGTCGAAGAGAGACAGGACATAAGGTATCCCAAACCAGACTCTAACTCTCAGTGTCTAACACAGTCTCACTTAGATTTCACTTCACTGATGAAAACATTACGGTATACATGTTTATTTAGTTTCCACTATTTCTTTCTTTCTTTTTTTGTTTTGATTTTTGTTGACTTATTTGACTTGGAGGTTATTAAGGAGTTAATTATTCATTCTTGATGTTCTCTTGCACGTCAATCAATCAATAAATAAATAAATCATAGTGACTGGCACTTACGTACTATTCTCTTCTACTCCCTGACAGATCAAGGACAAAGGACATATTCAACGCTCAGTTCGGAAGCCTATTCCGCACCTACCACAACCCCACCTACTTCTCCCGTCGCCTCATGCGCTTCGCTGACATCTACATGCCCTCCGTCAGCTGTCTCCTGAACTACGACCTCCAGCACACCTTCTTTCCCCGCCGCACTCCCCTGCAGCACGAGTCCCCCCTGTGGCCAGAGCAGAGTACTGCAGTCAGGACGGCCACACCTCACCCAGCTTAACCCTTTGAGGAGTAAGGACTTTTTCCCAGTTCTTCTAGAATTTCACTTGAACACTCTACAGCTCCCATAGAACTCTGTGTTAAAAAATCCCGCAAAGTCCTTGTGACATTATAATGAGAACTCAACATTTTGGCAAAATTCTAATCACGTATTTGTGATGGTACACCTCCTCAAGATCAAGCATGGATTCCACTTCAACACTGCTTATTATACAGTCTGATCTCAGGCTGCGGTGACACACCACTGCTCATTTGACATTTGGAAGTACTGTAGGTCCCACTTTGAAAAGCAGCGTGTCAAGACGGTGTTACTGCTAAAGGGAGCAACAATGCGTTTTAAATGACATTCAGACAAAAGCCAAGACTGGCCAGCTTTTTAAAAACTACCGTAGCTATTTATTTTGACTTTTTATTTTATTTAGACTGTTGTCTCTTGAAGATTCTGTGTTCTGCAAATTTGACTGGAATTTCGAATTCCACTCAGGCCTTCACAAACAACCGGTAAAGGGACTGGCTTTTAGCAGCATGCACTGTACAGTATGTAGGGTGTTGAAAGCAATACCACTCACTTCTTCACACAACTTGTAGGTCACTGATGTAACAAGTTACAATTTTAGGCATGAAAAGGCATCCAACACACAGGACAAGCTCAGTGTCTGTCTGTCACCGTGTCTTGCAGAGTTATACTGTACATTTGCTCTCAGTGAAGCGTAGATTTGGGAACTGGGTGAACACTTGAAATCCTGTAAAGCCCCGTCACACCTGGTCTGGCTTCTTAAAATCCTGCTGAAGGTGATGATGCAGCCTGTGTGCAGACAGTGATGAACAATGGATCTTGTGATGCGGTTGTGCACAAGATGCTGTTCCTTCTTCTCTGTAAATGCCTTATATGGTCTCAACAGATATCACTTCCTCCCAGTCTGTCTTTAGCAATACAATATTCTGTGCTGTGGCAATAAAATGATGTTCTCTTTAGCATACATACTTCAGACCTCTTGCTTAAGCATCACTGATCACTGATCGTGAAATACAAAATAACCGAACGGATGAAAATGTGGTGCTTATGCATCTTCGTGTTACAGAGAAGCGAGGCTTACTATCTATATTTTATAGCATAGACACAGGGTTTATCAGTGTACTGAAAAATAAGTGCTTGTGGCTGTGTCAAGGTTTCCTTTGTGTCTGAATACTTTTCTAGGTTTTAAGGTATTAAGGTTTCTATTGGTGCACTTTGGATCGCAGAGACCTGACTTGTATGGGTGTGTTGACGTGCAGAGTGTTTTTTGACTGTTTTAAGGTTTGATATTGGCTCCAGTTTGTTGGAGGAAGACATAAAGCACATGTGTAAACACATGGATATCTCATGTATATAGTTTTTGTTGCTTGAAAAACCTAAAACTTGGTACTGCAAATGATAGTCTATTTATCTAGTGACAGGTGTTGCACTAAATGTCTTTGTTCAAATGCGTGGCATATGTACTGTATTAACCAAAATCTCAGCAAAGCAATACACAAGATTAGACTAGACATCATAACTCCTGGGGCCTATACTAAGAAGCTGATTCAGAAGTAAACCAGGTTAAGAGGTAAACCATCTAACAGAAGAGCCTGGAGTCCTCATTTTCTTAAAAGCACGAGGACTCCAGGTTCTTCTATTAGGTGATTTACCTCTTAACTTAACCTGGTTTGCTCCTGAACCAGCTTCTTAGTATACCCCTCTGGTGTAAAGTCATCTTTTGTTGTGTCTGGGAAGGGAGCTCTCAGGATGCATCAGGTTTTACTGTACAGGAAATGAATTGTTTTACCAGGATCATTTGGTGGAACGAATTATTGTATCAAACCAGAATAAGGACATTGACTCTGTATTTCACAGTTCCTCAGAATGTAACCCCTCATCTCATCACACATTAAAGCAACTTTCATTCTCTATCAACGAGGTGTAATGGACGTTTTTCCACACTGACAACCTTATGGCTCACAAAACATGAATAGTTTTCAGACTGGCTCAGTTCATAACTAGCTATGATCATATGGGTGACATGTCACAGTAATTAAATACCTGGGAGAGTGCAGAGATCAATTCCCACTAATCCATCGGCCTAAGCTGCTTTGCTCCATATTGTAAGACAATAAATCAGATTGCTCATAAGAGGAGCCATGACCAATCCTCTCAGTCATAAAGCTGAGCCTTTCCCTGCTCTCACTTCCTTTGTGGTATTAGATATGGATAATAATACAATCTCTAATCTCGCCACTTGGCAGCAGGGCCAGATTAACACACAGGCCAGATATGGCTGCAGTCTGTGTGCCAAGGGGCCCCTGAGAAGCCAAAAGTGAAGAAAAGCAGAATTGTGAGAAGATGCAATATTCAAACATTCATCTGTCGAGATGAGTGCAGTTGGTAGACATGTTATCCTTAATTCCTCACTTGTAATTATGACATTGTCTATGTAAATGTATTGCAAAATTCGCCTTGTGTGGGGGCCCACAGCAATGTGTAGCCTAGGGGCCCCAGGCCATCTTAATCCAGCCCTGCTGAGCAGTATTGGGCCTGCAGGGTTCGAGTGAGGAAGCTCAATGCCTCAGTGCCCCTCCAGCTCCGAGCCTGGAAGAATGAACTCCACGATGGTGGAAGCCGGCAGCCCCAACCCCAACGTCACCCCTGCTGCTACTGCTGCTACTGGCATGATGGACCTGTGGACGCCACAGCAAGCCCCTCTGACCCCGGACATGGCGAGCCCCACCATCTTCCCCCGGGTGGGCTACAGCATCATCTCCTACCTCATGTTCATCAACACCCTCCTGTCCGTCTTCAACAACACGCTGGTGATCGCCACCCTGGCCAGGAACCCGCAGCTGCTCAACGCCATGAACGTGATCATCATGAGCCTGGCGGTGTCCGACCTCATGATCGCCTGCTGCGGATCCGCCATCGTCACCCTCACCAACTACAAGGGATACTTCTTCCTGGGCAAGGAGTTTTGCATATTTCAAGGATTTGCCGTCAATTACTTTGGTGAGTTCATTTTTTGCATCTGTGACTTCATTTGACATGTTCAGTCCACAGTGCGACACTGTTGCATAGGAAATTGACTGATCCAATATCTTTAATATCTGTAATGGTAGGATAGGTCTGATTGTTGCCTTGGGGGCTTGGCTCCATACAGTGTTGCAATAGGACAGATGAGAGTATCATGGCATGAAATACAGTAACTGTTTGGATGTCATTTGTTTACCATCTGAACTCTACGCTGACAACATAATCTGTATATCATCCTCATATTACTTCTAATAGTGAAAGCATTTTATAAATATTTTTATAATGTAAATGTTTAGGTGTGTTGGTGACATTTCACTTACGTATGTGTGTCTGTGTTGCAATAACAATTGCTATGCATTTAAAAAAAAAAAAAGATTCTAATGTTAAATGCCATTGTATCCCCAAAGCCATAGCCTACCTCCTTTATATATATATATATATATATATAATATTATATGTATATATATCTTCCCCAATCAGTTCACGTGAAAAGTAGATGCTCTTCCTAGCTTAGACCATTTACCACAATTAGGGACACTTAAAAGCACTTAAAAGTTTGGAACTCATGAAAGATTGCAGATTTAACAAGGCAATTCAACTACTAACAGAGATGAAAATTCAGAAGACACAGCATACGGCTTACTGTTCTTTTTTCTTACTTTATTTTTTAGAGCGAAGTTTTTGCACTTGGTAGTGTCAAGCCCTTAATTACTAAAACAAACTACCCTCACCTGTCAAGGATCCTGGGATTTAAGATACAAGATACAAGATATTTTATTTGTCATGTGTATATATATGAAACATATATATATACAATGAAAAGCTTCCCTGCTCTGGGAGTCCCAAAAAAGGTTAAAAAGAATGTTAAAAAGGCAAAAAAAAAAAAAAAGTAGGAAAAAATGTGGAGATGTGATGAGTGGATTCCTTCCTATGTTGGTGTTTTTGAATTCAACAGTCTGATACATTGAGGGAAGAAGCTGTCCCTGAGTCGGCTGGTGTGAGCACGTAAGCACCTGTATCTCCGGGCAGATGGTAGAAGGGTGAAGTGTGTGTAGCTGGGGTGGTGCGGATCAGCTATAATTCGTTTGGCCCTCCTCAGACACCGCTGATTATAAAGATCCTGGATGTTGGGTAGATCTGATTTGATTGTCCGTGAGCAGATTTGATGACTCGCTGGAGGTCTCTCCTGTCTTGGGCAGTGGTGTTACCATACCAGGCTGTGAAATTACCAGTTAAAATGCTTTCTATTTTACAGCGATAGAAGTTGGCCAGTATCCTACTCTCCATTCCATATCTGTGCAGCCTTCTCAGAAAAAACAGTCGCTGTCTAGCCGTCTTAGTGATGCAATTGATGTGATGAGACCAGCTGAGATCCTCCTTGATGTTGACTCCTAGGAATTTATAGCTCTTAACCCTCTCCACTGCAGTATCAGCGATGTAAATTGGCTGGTGTGGCTGGTGTTGTATCCTCCGGAAATCCACGATCAACTCCTTTGTTTTGCTGACATTCAGGAGTAGATTGTTATCCACACACCAGGTTGACAATGCCGCCACCTCAGCCCTGTACATTTAAGGATGTATTGTCATTGACAAAGTCCAACAAAATGGCCGTATGTTCAGAGCATCAACACAGCACTGTGTATTAGCCTGGTAACAGCCCTTAAACTAAAGGTCTATTGTGTAGGATGGTGGCCAGAGTAGGTACTGAGACTATGCTGCTCATTCAAACTGGGCTGCCTATTGCCAAATTTAATTTGGTTTTGCAGCTAAAAATATCTATTTCTGGAAATTCAAAATGGCAGACGATGTAGAAGATCCCCCTTTTTCATGCATTCCCAGACATAATGAATAATTAGAATGTGATATTCCTGAATGGGCAGCAAGAATTCTGGAAATAAACTACTAAAAATATTACACCTTTAGTGCACCTTTAACCTTCCCACTACCCATTCTTCCACAGGTCTGGTGTCCCTGTGCACGCTGACGCTGCTGTCCTACGAGCGCTACCGGGTGGTCTGCAAGCCCATGGCTGGCTTCAAGCTGACCATGCGCCGCAGCTCCCAGGGCCTGCTGTGCGTCTGGCTCTTCTGCCTCTTCTGGGCCGTGATGCCGCTGCTGGGCTGGAGCTCGTACGGCCCCGAGGGGGTGCAGACCTCCTGCTCGCTGGGCTGGGAGGAGCGATCCTGGAGTAACTACAGTTACCTCATCTTCTACACTATACTCTGCTTCCTGGTGCCCACCACCATCATCATATACTGCTACGCCAAAGTCCTCATCAGCATGAAAAAGGTGCCTGTTTGGTTGTTACGATTCTACACTGTAAAAAGTGCTCATTGCTATCAATACTGTTTGAGGCTTCGGAAGGGAGGTTTACTAACATTCCACGCCCCACTCTGCTAGTTGGCCTCCGTTACATACTAACTACCACACTTGTTGTTGTTGTTGTTGTTGTTGTTGTTGTTGTTGTTGTTGTTGTTGTTGTTGTTGCGTGTGCAGCTGAACCGTAGTGTGGAGCTCCAGGGGGGTTCCTCCAGCCTGGTGGAGAATGAGCGTGCCAGCCGCATGGTGTTGTCCATGATCGTGACCTTCTTCCTGTGTTGGCTGCCCTACACCGCCCTCTCCGTGGTGGTGGTGGTGAACCCCGAGCTGCACATCCCCCCACTGCTCGCCACCATGCCCATGTACTTCGCCAAGACCAGCCCCGTCTACAACCCCCTCATCTACTTCCTCTCCAACAAACAGGTCAGCAAGCATCAGGCTTTCTCTGTCTCCCTCATGCAGCATGCACATACTACAGAAGGTATCTCTATCACTCATTCTCTCTCTCTCTCTCTCTCTCTCTCTCTCTCTCTCTCTCTCTCTCTCTCTCTCTCTCTCTCTCTCTCTCACACACACACACACACATACACACACACACTAATTATTATTACTATATTATATATATTATTATCATATGACTTGACTGGTAATAATGGCGAGTGACTGGTAGATTTTAAAATCTATCCGCCACAGTGACTGGTGGGGAAAAACTTAAGTACACACACACACACACACACACACACACACACACACACACACACACACACACACACACACACACACACACTTGTGGGGCCCATGGATACAGCTCTTTTTGTTGAACAAGCAGGTCTCTCTCTCTCTCTCTCTCTCTCTCTCTCTCTCTCTCTCTCTCTCTCTCTTTCACACACACACACACACCTGCTATCAGCATGCCTAGCTCCAGTAGTGCCCCTCATGCTGTGTGTGTGACGTCCACAGTGGCTGCCCCACGGCTTTGGAATAATTTGCCTCCAGACATCAGACATCAGACTGGCTCCCACTACCACTACTTTGAAATCAGACTCACTCCCACCGTCACTACTTTTAAATCTGGGCTGAAAACACTCATTTACCTTAGCCCTTGCCTCTTTGTTTTAAGCTTCTTCTTTCCCTTAAGACACTGCCTTTAACACCTTTCATGTGTCTTAATTGCTCTTTAACACTTTTTCTTATGATTTTATGCCTCATCTTCTTTTACCATGTGTTGGTTGATGCTGTCAGTGTTGCAAGTGTACACCGCGCCCAGTTGTCTTTGTGTGCTACTAATGTGCTTTATTACTTTGATTTAAGCTTATGTATCTATTTATATTTTTTTTATAAACAGTACGTACAGCACTTTGGTCAGTTTTCCACTGTTTTTAAATGTGCTTCATAAATAAAATGTACGTACTTACAGTTCCGTGAGTGTGCCCTGGAGGTGGTGTCGTGTGGCCGCTACATCCCCCACGGGACCGGAGTTCCCAGCAGCCTGCTCATGGCCCCTATCCTCCACCGCAGCATCCGCCTCACCAGCACGCCAAGGCAAAGCAGGATCGCCCCCGTCTGACCTTCATCTTCATCATCATCCTCATCATCACAACCACGACCCCAGGATCGCCCCTGTCTGACCCCACCTCCATCTTCTTAACATCATCATCATCATAACCATCATCATCACCACGACAACCCCAGGACGCCTCCTGATCGTCCTGTCTTCATCATGATAACCATCATCACCACAACCCCAAGCTCGCCCCGTCTGACCACACCACCACCTTCATCATCATCATCATCATCTCCATCATTATCATCATCATCATCATCATCATCATCATCACAACCCCAGGATCGCTCCCATCTTACCACACTTCCGCCTTCATCTTCTTCATCATCATCAAGAGCCCAGGATCTCTCCTGATCCTCCTCCGTCTTCAAAGAAAGGCAAGGCCGCTGTCTGACCACACCCCCATTTTCATCATCATCAACAACAACACCACAACCACCACCATCATCATCATCATCATCATCATCATCGATTTCATGATTTAACTCTTCAACCCTGTTCATGTTGATTCACAATGTACTACATGCAAAACAGATGTTCTACTGGATTAAAAAATAATAACATTGTAATTATTATAGTATTTTGTGTGTGTGTGTGTGTGTGTGTGTGTGTGTGTGTGTGTGTGTGTGTGTGTGTGTGTGCTGTGTGTGTGCTGTGTGGGGAAAAGGAAAAAAAAGAGACAAAGTTCAATTTGCTGGAAGTTGAAACACAGCAGAAGCCAGGTTGCCAGCTGTAGACGACGAGGAAATGACCACCACAAAAGCCTTATCCCACCAGGTGACATGAAGGGCAAAATACTTAGTAATAGGGCTGCACGATGATGGAAAAAAATCATAATCACGATTATTTTGATCAAAATCACGATTTCGATTATAATCACGATTACCACATACCCACATACCCCCCCTGTTGTCAACAATATTACTATTGGCTGAAATGTCTTTGTGCTGAAAACGTGCGAGCAGTGCACAAGTCTGCAGGTGTGCGCAGCTTAGATGGAACACTGGATTTCCTCCCATAAAATCGTGATTTTCATGTTTTATAATTGTGGTGGTCAAAATCGCGATCTTGATTAAAATTCGATTAATTGTGCAGCCCTTCTTAGAAATTTTACTTAAGTAGCCTGCATTTTTGGTGTACTACTAGGCCTACTTTTACTTGAGTAAATATTTCGCTGGGTACCTCTACTTTTACTTAAGTACACAACTTCAGTACTTCTTCCACCTCTCTTTAAAATACATAAAATAGACAATATTATTTGAATGCAGTGCACATTCACAGAAAATAGACACATGACATGACCCGAACAATGAAGTGTCATCTTGATGGACATACAGTACTTACTTAACCAGGGCCTTGCCCCCAGCCATATTTGCTTGACTTGTGTTGTTTATGCAATATGAAAGCCTTTATGCAACTTGGTCCAACTGGAGCAATGAAAGGGTGGGAAAGGAGCCAATTAAATCAGCCCCATTTGGAGATATAATTGCTATTATTTCAGCAAGTGCATACAGAGCAGGGCCAGCGTGAAGAGGAGTGATATCAGGGGCGTAGAGGCAAATTGTGGGCCCTATGTACAATCAGCTCCAATGGAACCCCTCAACCATAGGCTATATCTACATAAATCAGATATAGTGTGTGGGGCACCCTATATACATGGGGCCCTAGTGACTCAGTCTCACTTTACCCCCCCTGAGCGTGACACACTCAAGAGTCCCAGGTGGTCTCAACAGCTCAGTGGGGTGTTAATTGAAGAGTGCAGCATGCTGTCAAAAACACATGTTGACATGTCCAATTGCAGCACTTCCATTATTAGTAGCTCAAGCAAACAGGTGTTAACCGACATACGATGATGGATATTAGGCAGGTGGTGGCGTCAGAATTTCTGCCTTTTTGCTGAAATGCACATTAACATTTCTGCGAATGCATCGACTGGCATAGACTACGTTCACGTAGTTCTGACAGCAACCAATTGCACGTTGTTATTTTTCACGCTCTTTATTGGAATCGCCGCAAACCTGTTCGTGGCCTGGGCCGTGCGTAACCAAAAATCTCTGCAAACGTCCAACAACGCGTTGTTGGTAAATTTGGCCGTGATAGACTTTTTACGTTGCGTAATCGATTGCCCGTTTGTTTTGGAGGTTTTTCTTAACGGGGATCGGATTGGCAAAATTGGATCATTGCTGTGCGACGTACAGTTTGTCTCCTTCTCCATCACCTGTTGCGTCCAGCTGCTTACCTTGGCGAGCATCAGCGCCGAGCGTTACCAAGCCATAGCGCACCCCTTCAAAACAGCCGAGCGGCGTAAAAGAGTCACCGTATGGATCCCTCTGACTTGGACAGTGGCAGTTGCTGTGTCAGTTATGTGTTTAAGGTTTGCAATTGCTAAGGACTCGCTGGTGTATGCGAGGTGCAAGGGATTGGACGTAGAGGAACTTCCAAGTTATGACGCATTTGGAGTTTACGTTCTAGTCCCACTTTGGACTGCCTGTCTGGCGGTGATCATTGGATTTTACACTCGAATCTTTTTACTGGTCAAGGCCCACAACAGGAAAATATTTGACAAAGGAACAGTGTTCAACCCCAATGACAAGAGTCACCAAGCTAAAGCCGTCAAAAAGGACAGTACGACAATAAAGGAAATCATTACAGTGCCAGAGGTCGCGCAACAGGAGCGCGCTGCTGCGGTAGATGACAAAGTGTCTGGAAATAATGATATCCCAGAAAGTGTGTGTGCAGCTGACCAGGAATTAACTGAGAACAAACAGCATGCGGATGCTTCCAGAGCTGTAGACGACAATATTATTTCTGGACAGTCCAAAAAGGCCAACGCAGTTGTGGTGATCGACCTTGAGAAGCAAGACAGCGGTGAACTCCAACCGGCGCCTGTAAGTGACGAACCAGCAACTTTAAAACCAGACTCAGAGCTACAACCAGAAAATAAATCCACTGTCCCAGCTTCTTTAAAAGCAGAATCAGAGATACCATCAGAAGGCAAATCCACAATAACTATCCCAGCTGAACCCGCCAATCAAGACGATGTTGCAGGCGCTGTCTGCATGATGCCTCCGCGCGACAACCTGCCAGACAGGGCAAAGAAAAGCAAGGAGGGCAAATTGGCGAAGCGCTCTGGGTATATCATCCTCACCTTCCTCATCTTGTGGACACCATTCATTTTGGCAGTGCTGGTGAATTTCCTAATGCGCCGGGCCATCAACACACATGTAAGTAGGTTACAGGCTTCAACCCATGGTTTCATTAAAAGACTTTGCAGATCCAGTGTTATAAACCTATAAGTCATGTCTTTCCATCTTAATAAGCGGTTATAACATATGATGACAAATCCATAGTACAGCTTAATTAGTTTATTTTACACCTGTCTATCTATACAAATTAGTGGTACAATTCTTACTAAGCTTGTTTTTTTTTGTCCCTAGATGTCGATAGCATTGGATTTGGAAATACTGACCATCTCTTTGGTCTGTTTGACCTCTGTCACCAATCCCATCACCTACGCTGCTGTGAACCCTCAGTTTCGCACAGAATTTTATATTCTGAGATCGAAGTTTACATCTATTTGTATGACAAAATGAGGAAGTACATTCACTGAATTATACTATATCAATTATACTATGGTTTGGCTCCTAGACTGGGTGACTGTGATCCCTGTTTCGCACAAAATTGTATAGTCTGAGATTGAAGTTTAAATTTATTTGTATGACAAAATGAGAAAGTGCCTTCACTGAATTATAATATATACATTTTACGGTTTGGCTCTTAGACTATGGCTGTAATGGTTTATGGCCAACTAAGGATGATGTCGTTTTGGTGAATGGCGAGAATGCAGTAGGGAACAAAGCATCTTGTCATGAAAGGCTGAATGCATTATGGCACACCATTCCCACGACAACCATAGGCCTATCCTTGAGCCGATCATATGCTGTACAATTGTACATTGTCCTCAGTCACCATTCGATCCCCAGATTTATATAATGCATCTGAATCAGGTATGGAAAGGTCAGCCTTACGGGTTTTAAAGGGACACTGTGCCGTAAATGGTCAAAAAAGGTACTGCAACTATGCTGCTCATTGAAATTGGGCTGCCTATTGGCAAATTTGATCTTTACATGAAAGTTTACTAAATAATAAACAAATATTTTCTAGTATGGACCAAGTACAGTTCAGCTACAGCTATTTTTGGAAATTCAAAATGGCGGACCATGGAGAAGATCCCCCTTTTCATGTATGAAAAGTGTAATTTTTCCAGTCATAATGAATACTAGAATTTTATGGTGGTGGTAAGTATTCATGAAAAAGGTAACATTAGTGAATGGGCAGCATGAATTCTGGAAATAAGCAACTAAAAATCTCACACATTGTACCTTTAAATTACACATTCTCAGATAATATTTTTATGTCTATGGGTTTGTATGACTACCAAAGGGTTGCAGGTTCGATCCCCTCTCTGCCTGACCCCATCGATGTGTCCTCGAGCAAGACACTTAACCCCAATTGCTCCTGAAAGGGAATGGGTGAATGTGAGGCATCCAATGTAAAGCGCTTCAAGTGCTCGAAGGAGTGAAAGGCGCTACAGTATATGTATATAAATGCAGTCTATTTACCATGGGTTTGTCCTGGATGGTGCACCTTGCCAATGCCTGTGGTGCACACAGAAATGTACTTCACCATCTCTTCACCAAACACCAAGACATGCCTTCCTGACTGGGCGAGAGGGAGAGGAAGGCAATTTAAGATTGAGACATTTCTTTAGTGTAATGTATTCTAATTCTGTTTGTATGTAAGTTTAAAATTTGCTTCTTGTGTCTTCTTTGCACCCAACATGTCATTCAAAAATAAAGAATAAATGTATTAACAAAATGGTTTTACATTTAGATTTGCTACTCACTCCAGGGGTCTGGTTGCAAGAGCAATGGGCAGACAAGAGCAAACTTCTGTGGACAATAACAAAACACACAGGTCTCTGTACTGTATGTATTTAGGCCTTTTGAGGGCCAGGGCTATGAGGTGTTGATTAGAGTCTGGGGCCTTCACACTTTTACAGCTCTATTGAGATTTGAGATTTCTATTGAGATTTCACGCCGCCAAAAAAATAATTAAATAAATCCGTACAATTTACGGTTTGCACAAAAGGTCATAAAAATGGATTCAGCGTTAAGACAGCAAAGGTGATTTAGAAAGTGAAGATATGTTATAGTTGACTAAATCCCACTGAAGGAACAACTGCATTTTAATTTATTTACACGCCTCTCTGCAGAAGTGAAATTAAACCATCTGTTGTCATAAAAGGCTGTTAAAAAAGTGTGTCTTTCTTCAAGATAGCAGACCTATGGTAAGCATGATGAAGAACCTATTTTGGGAAGCAGTGCAAAAAAAAAAAAACATCACAATGGTTTAGAGCTGGACGTCTGGTTTATGTTCAACAAAAGAGGGTTCAGGTACAACTGTATGTACAAACATATTCTCTATGTGTATTTTCTCTTTTCACATCTACATTGTTCAGACACACATACTGTAATTATTACTACCAATAATTCATGTAATAAAATAAAACACATTTCACTTTTACATACTACAGTCCTGTAACTAATGATGAATCAGGAATGTGTCAGTTAAAACCATTTTTCTCGTAACTTTCTTACTTTCTCAGCCCCTAAATCACCTAAAATCAACTGCAAGATATTGTTTAAATCAAATCAAACAAAAAACAACATAAAATAACAAAACCAACATTTTCAAGTTACGTACAAAAAATGTTAGAAAAGTCTTTTTCTAAAGTGCAAACAAAAGTCATTCGCAAGTCATGTTGATTACAGTATGTTGAGACACTTGGGACCACACAGTTGGACTTTTCAAGTAAGGATCAAGGGGCCTAAACTAAGAAGCTGGTTCAGGAGTAAACCAGGATAAGTTAAGAGGTAAATCATATATATGTAATAGAAGAGCCTGGAGTCCTCATTTTCATGAGGACTGCAGGCAAAATGAGGACTCCAGGCTCTTCTATTAGATGATTTACCTCTTAACTTAACCTGGTTTCCTCCTGAAGCAGCTTCTTAGTATAGGCCCTAGATGATGCTGTTTGTGTAAGTGACCGTGTTGACAACTTAGCAGCCAGCAGGAGAAGGTGCAAAGTAATACAAGGCCAAGAGGATGAGGTACACCACCACCAGAGCTGTGCCTGTGGAGACCACGCATGCACACACATACACACACAAACACAAACACACACACGCACACAAACACACGCACAAACGAACCCGCGTGCACACACACAGACACAGACACAGACACAGACACACACACACACACACAAACACACACACACACGCACGTGTACGCGTTCACACACTCACAGGCACACACACACACACAAACACACACACATACATGTACACACAGACACAGACACAGACACATGCACGCATACATACACACACACTGGTAAGTTCTCAGCGTCACATTTCACAATCAACCGTAACAGGCGAACAAGATGGTACCATAATAATCCTCACCTTGGAAGTAATCAGACTTTCCATCCATGAAGATGTAGTTGACCAGAACCACACTGAAGATGCTGGCCCACAGATGCAGGTCACTGAAGATCAGCACAAAGCCAACGTCCTGAAAACAAAAAAGATCATTGCAATTCATAATAAGTGATAATAATCACTCAAGAAAGTCAGACTCTATTCAGTAAGTGTTGTAACCAGGAACTGTAGAAGTAGCCAAATAGGTCTATTCGGAGTCCACTGCTGATTTCAGGCAGTCCTTCCATCAACACACACTTCTACAGTAGTCACTTGGTAATTTGCCCTAATCGATGGCTTCAAAGCCAGACTGAGGGGCCAATCCTAAGATGATATATAAATACAGACTATACTGTAAATATAGACAGACTATACGGTACATAAAGTACATTTTTCAGTATTGTAAATGGACTTAAGTTAAGTGTTAAGTGTTGAATTAACACTGCACATTTTACTGTGGGGATACACTGGTAAGCCTACAAAGAGCCGTAAATAAAAATGAATGACACAGTGGCATGATGTATCTGAACTGCTGCAGTATCTGAACTCCAAACAAGCAAATAATAATCAGTTTGTTAAAAATTTACGTAGGTGGCAAACTAGCAAGTCAAATGATAGCCAATGTGTTTAAAACGTACGTAGATGGCATTGAAGAGGATGAGCAGGGGGATCTGTATCATACACACTTGCACAGCAATGCAGCTCCCCACCTCCAAACTAGACCAGAACAAGAAACAATCAAATCATTACTACTGTACATACAGTAAACAGAATATCTGATCAAACATCAAATCAAATTGATCCGAGGCCTACGAAGCTGGTTAAGGAGTAAAGAGGTGAATCATCTGATAGAAGAACCCGGAGTCCTCATTTTCTTAAAAACTCCTGAACCAGCTTCTTACTATAGGCCCCTCGTGTCATTTAATGGTGTCATTGAACTCACCTCAAGCCAATATTATTCTGAAGCGCAAACTGGATCCCATTCACTATCTCTGGAATTTCCGGCACCATAGCCAGCACAGTGACTCCGATGAAGTACTGTTGAGACACAGAGAGAGAGAGAGAGAGAGAGAGAGAGAGAGAGAGAGAGAGAGAGAGAGAGAGAGAGAGAGAGAGAGAGAGAGAGAGAGAGAGAGAGAGAGAGAGAGAGAGAGAGAAAGAATTGTGAAAATAGTTTGAAACAATTGCATGCAGTAGAGAAAGTATACCTCTGGCCTTCTTCACTCAGTAACATCATTGTACACAGTGTTGTGTCCGTGTAGCGAGTCCCTGTTCCATTTTACTGGCAAAATGAAAAACTCAACATATATCATTACATTTCTGTAACATTCCAAGACGTGGTTACGCCATTTTTTGGGGGGCTAATACAAACTTGACATACTATATGAAAAACAGGTCTGTTTGGAGTGCTTCAGGGTGTACACTGCAAATTCATGCCGCTTTTCAGTGAAATACATCGGCATGTTTATAGCCAAAAGAATAAACTGAGGCATCAATACTGAGTGCCTTGGATCTGTTTTACTTTTAACATGAATTACGGACTGTTACCTATGGGTCTAAAATCCCAGTGATGTACACGGTACACTGCAGCAAGCGCATTCCATCCCACTGGCCACTGATGACAAAAAAAAATCTTGGTGGGGCAGCAATAGATTTCTATGCCAAGTCCAGTATAAGCATAAGAGAAGCCTACGGGGGGGACAAAGAACCACGTTGCCCACGACATGTTGAGGGGGCCCAGAAATGGGTCCTAATTACAACATAGTGGGGAGCCCTTTCAGATGACTTTGTACCGGGCACACCCAAAGCAGCATTGAAATACATCAGAGGAGAATGACTTTTAAACTTTAGGAGCTTAAAACAAGCTTGACAAGACGCTGAAGAAGGCTTAGACCAAAATGTCTGTCTGTCATGCTAACCCACCACAATAAAATACAAGAATCAGACCCAAGAGAGAGTGTCTTTTCTACAAGATAATAAGGTGTAGTGGACTGACCTGTGAGATGATGGACTGGATGTGGATGATAAAGAGGGAGGATATGGATCAAGAGGGAGGGTGGTGTGCACTATACAATGACTGTCTGCTGTTGGGCTATGGCTGTTGGCAAACTAGACTATGTGTATCCATCTATGTTTACGTGTTTTTTCTTTGTGTAGCATGTAGGCTACTGTATATGTTTCCTGTGTGTTTTCTCTAATGTATATTTGTCCATTGTAAATCACACCTTCTCATGTCCACACAAAAATTCTCTCCTGTAGAGGCAATAAAGGTAAATCTTATCTTATCTTATATCTTATTTTATCTTATCTTATAACTGACCTGTGAGATGCCGGGGCGGCTGATAGATACCAAGGTGTAGTAGACTGACCTGTGAGATGCCGGGGTGGCTGAGGATGTTAACTGACCTGTGAGATGCCGGGGCGGCTGAGGATGTTAACTGACCTGTGAGATGCCGGGGCGGCTGAGGATGTTAACTGACCTGTGAGATGCCGGGCCGGCTGAGGATGTTAACTGACCTGTGAGATTCCGGGGCGGCAGAGGATGTTAACTGACCTGTGAGATGCCGGGGCGGCTGAGGATGGTAACTGACCTGTGAGAAGCCGGGCCGGCTGAGGATGTTAACTGACCTGTGAGATGCCGGGGCGGCTGAGGATGTTAACTGACCTGTGAGATGCCGGGGCGGCTGAGGACGTTAACTGACCTGTGAGATGCCGGGGCGGCTGAGGATGGGCTGGATGTGTTCGGTGGTGAGGTCCGCGCAGGCCGACATGAGCACCGTGGCGATGATGAGGATGGACAGGGCTCTCCAGCGGGACCAGTGGACCACCGCACCCAGCTGCCCCGAGGCTGTCATGACACACACACACACAGACACAGACACACACACACAGAGTTACATATCCTCTGTGATGGGACCGCCGGTGGGCCCGTTCACGCACACACACACACACACACACACACACACACACACACACACACACACACACACACACACACACACACACACACACACACACACACACACACACACACACACACACACACTCTGCACAAAGGGGTTAAGACTCCTGCTATTGTCATAGCAATGCTGTGATGGTGTATTTTGTCTTTTTCAACTAAGGGAGAACAGGTCTGTCGACACGCCCTTCTCAATGAAGAGGCTACAGGGAGTCATTTTGACTTACCATTAGTATCTCCAATGTGGATGTCGTAGATGTGTGAGTGTGTCTTGAGGGTAAAGATTAGGCCGATGATGTAAGCCACAGGTAGGAGGCCAGAGATGCAGTAGACCAACGGCCTTGAGGGAAGAAAGATCTCAATTTACACTTTATGTCTAAAGGAATGAGCACCCAGTTGCTTTTTACATTGGTTGAGTTGAGTGCGTTATAAAACTTACTGTAGTTTATACACAGTGTTATCTCCTTTTCATAAGAAGTCTATTAAGTCAGACTGTATGGTATTTTATTCGTATGATTATGATACTTACTCAACATGGCTGTGGAACATGGTGTAGTTGTTTTGACTCTGATGGAGAAATCGGAGAAAATGTAACATTGATGTCAGTGTTCATAAAACAATGATTACAACAATGTGTGGATATACAACTTTAAAAGTGTATTTAGGGTGTTGAAAATTGAAAGCGTGAGGTTTTGTGTTTTCCTGTACTCACCAGGTCATAGTGGCAGTTGTGGCAGTTGAAAGGACCGGTAGTATTTGTGGTGGTGTTGAACCCCATGGAGGTACAGCCTTCACAAATAAGACTGCCATACGCCTTGGAGAACAGCGTCGGTGCAAACACCCCTAAAAAAACAATATTCAGGTCAATCACCCCTAAAAAACAACATTCAGGTCAAACACCCCTAAAAAACAACATTCAGGTCAAACACCCCCTTCAAACAAAGTTCAAGTGTGTGGAAAGCTATACAGCCTCATATTACATAAAGAAAAACGGAATAAACTGACAAAAATGGTTGGTAGGTGGATACAATTTGTACAAAGCATGCAGCATGTCTACCAATGATAATTCTCATTCATTGCCCTTGAGAGATGGGAGAAACCCTAAAAACCTCCAACACAATTCCAGGTACCTACAAACGAACGCCTTAGAATAAAAAGAAGCCCACCTGTGAAACTCTAATTGTCATTGTGACACAGCACTCCGCAGCACACAGTGCTCACTGCACACAACGAAATTGCATTTATGCCTCACCCGTGCATGGGGATTAGCCCCAAACAGTGCCTGAAGGGAGCAGTGCAGCGGGACAGTACCATACTCAGGATACCTCAGTCATGAAGGAGGATGGGGAGAGCACTGGTTTATCACTCTCCCCCCAACCTGGCGGGTCGGGAGTCGAGCTGGCAACCTTTGGGCTACAAGTCTGATGCTATAACCACTTACCCATGACTGAACTACTGTGTATCACGGTATACGTAGATATACAAGTGGTTATACTGTATATAACATGTGTGTATGTTGCCTAGTTACCCCCAATAGAGATGAATAGTAGGGAGGAGCTGACTCCGGCTGAGCGGCTACTGAAGATCTGCTCCTGGTGCCTCAGGCCCCCGATGATCATGCTGATGCCCTGCACAGCACACACACAGGCCATTTGACGATAAACTTTTCAAAGTATAACTTTTCAAAGATAAACTTTTCCCCACTGACATGTACACTAATCAAACAGTAGTACAATAGACTGTCACGTTACTGACAGTACTGACATAGTGGATTGCCAACAGGAGACTCTACCCTTGCATCATTTTAATAATAATAATTCAAATATGCATAAAAAAGAGCTACGTCTAGCTTAGAGTGACAGTGTGTTAGTGTTGAGACTAAGGGTTGTGTGTGTGTGTTTGTGTGTGTATGTGTGTGTGTGTGTGTGTGTGTGTGTGTGTGTGTGTGTGTGTGTGTGTGTGTGTGTGTCTGTGTGTGTGTATGTGTGTGTGTGTGTGTGTGTGTGTGTGTGCATGGGTAATCATGGCCATGTGTATGTATGTATGGGTGGGTGAGTGCACTGTATGTATGGGTGTGCTTAGTGTATCCATAGAGACTAACAGGGATGAAGAGAATGCAGCCCAGCAGGGTTCCGGTCAGGGCCGACTTGACGATCTCCTGTAGGCACTGGTTTCCCTGGCGATGACCCCTGAGCAGGGCGGTGATGTAGAAGGTCATCTCCGTGATGGAGCCAAACGTGGCGTTCACCACCGCACCCACCGCAAAGTTACTCTGGGCTGAAATGCTACAGGGGCATGGAAATAAAGGACAGTTTGGTGAATGATGATGCTTCGACCTTGCGGTCTTCCTCAGATAGACCGCAAGGTCGAAACGTCATCATGCCAGTGAATGAATAAAAAGAAAAAATAGAGTGTGCCTTTTTTGTGTTTTTTTGTGTCAAGCATCAGGGATTGTGCCCAAGCAAAGCCACACAGTTTGTTGGATCAGACATCATTGTTATCAAAAAGTCAATCGGTCGATCAATCAATCAATCAATCAATAGTGGTGTGGATCGGCACTGCCCTCACGATACGATTCGATCACGATTCGGGCGGTAGCGATTCGATTCGATTCTATGCGATCCGATTCAATTCTACAATGCATTGCAATGCATTACATTTCTACTGAAAGCAAAGCAAATGTTTAATCAGTCATGATGAGGCAATACAAGTAGTCAGATACTGAGCAACAATTTATCGGCTGTTTTCTGTATCAGTCTGTATCAGTCTTGCAATGTTTTGAAGTGCTTTTATTTAATTTAACATTCATTTGCTCCCGAAATATCCATGGAAGTAATTGAAACTTAAAAAAATTGCCGGATCGATACTGGAACTTGCCGGATCGATTCTGGATCGTCCATGCCCCGCATTGGATTGCATCGCCGAATCGATCATTGTTGACACCACTATCAATCAATCAATCAATCAATCAATCAATCAATCAATCAATCAATCAGTCAGTCAGTCAGTCATTCAATCAATCAATAATTCAATTCTGTAATGTACAGTATATATACACACCTTACAATATGTTAAGTATTACTAATTATATACAGTAAGTAAGTATTAGACAACCCTTAAATGCACTCAAGAATGATTACACTATAACTGCCTCTCATTGAAAGTATGAAATCGGTTTAGAAAAAGGAGTAAAAAGATGGAATAAATCTTCTCACCTAGCGATACCCATGCCAATGTAGTAAGACAAAGGGATGATTGATCCAATGGCTGTGGCGAATTTGATCTCTGAGCTGGCGAACGCGTTGTCTTTGTCAACGTAACCGATCACCAGAGCAATGATGACCAGCGGCAGAAGGTCTAGAAATATCTGAGGTCAAGGAAAGTCTTCGAGACAAAGTGACTAAAGCACCTGACAACTTTCACTCCAAAACAAAATAGTATTCTTACATGAAAGCAGGAGAGCACACTGAAGATATACACTTACATTTGCTTTTAGAGTGCGGGCAAATCAAACACACCAAGGAGGGCAAACATTTTTCTTCCCTGACGACATAGAGCACATACCTTTGTAAAAGAGGTTTTTCATGAAACGAAAGGAAAGGATACTGACAGCAAACACGTTGATCCCATCGACTGTGTACTTGTAGTAGTAGATATTGAAGGCATGGTTGCAGCACAGCAGTGCTGTGTCCTCTCCCGGCTGTGGCTGAAGAATGAGTCAGTGTTAATGGAATGGAATCAGCACAGCTGTCCCTTCATCATTAGCCATCACTAATAGATAGGTTTCCCATGTACAAACATTGGCACTGTGAGGAGGGGCAAGATGCTAAGCAGCCAACCATGTCTGTTATTTCAGTGACAGCAGTTTCCAAACAATCAGAGGTTGCAGAGGGACCCCTAGCTGCACACACAGACAGGAATATTTGTAAACGAGAAACCTATGCATACACTGAAGGTGGCCTGTTTAAGGCAAATAATGTCAATGTGGTCCTAATAGTTCAATGAGGCATGTAGAACAGTGAACTACTGATTTCGAACAATGGCACAGAAACAAGAACATTTGCACTTTAAGGCTGCCTGCAAATTCTGCTTATGTTTTGATATTGTATACTGGCATATTGCATTAGGAGGAGGAAGGACATTTGAGATTTGACAGCTGAACAAGTTTTGGCCAGTCTCTGTGATGTTGTGGCTGGCAGCTGGTGAATTTTTGAGTTCCCAGCTGACAGACAGTCAAACAAACAGACAAACCAATACAACTGAAAACATCACCTCCTTGGCGGAGGTAAAACAAACAAAGTAACTCTACTCCTGTACCTCCTTGGTGGGGCTTATGTGGACCTCCTGGGGTGGCAGTAGGAGGATGGAGCTCAGCATGCGGGCGTTCATCTTGGCCACGGGGATGGTGACGACCAGCAGCCAGGCCAGCAGGCAGCACAGCCCATGGAAGAGCACCAGCACCGGGTAGCCCACTAGGAGCCACACGTACGTACTCACACGCCGCTGAAACAGCACAATGTTCACAAGGCTTACTTAAAAACCCCTTAGTGCAGAGTCTATGTTATAACCTTACTGTCACCAAAATTGTAATGGCTATGTCTTAATCGTTTACTTATGGCTCGCAGTACTGTCATAGCATTCTTGTTGTGCTGTAGTTGAGTATTTTCAGCCAATAGTGAATAGGCCTGGCGGCGGGCGGCCCCATCTGCAGTAAGAGGCTACTGCAGAGCCAGATACTAATGACAGAAAAGTGTTCACTTTGTGGTTAAAGCACGATTCCTAATGTATCCTTAAGGATGATTCCTAGTGCCTGAGACCTAGATCCATGGGCTACATAATGAAGTCAAAAAACGTGTAAGGTGCACGCACATTGCAAAAAGCAATCGCAGTGGGGGCAGGATATCAAAGAACACACAAGAAAAAGGAAAAAAAATATGTGTACACCATGAAAGCTCCCTTGTTGTGATTTAATGAAAAACTGGCACAACGTTTCAACCTGCAAGGTCTTCGTCAGGTGTCAGACACAGTAAGGGAGCTCTAGTGGTGTCCACATAATGAAGTGCTGTGTCATCTCCTCTCTCCTCACCCAGTGGGAGGGTTTCTGGGATGGGCTTGGCTCCTCTGCAGAGTCATCCACAGGCCTGGGCAGCAGGAAGGTGGCGTCCCTCTTGTTGCCCTCCACCTCCTCACTGAATGCATTCTGATCATGCCGCATAGGTCTTATGATGGAGGCATGCAGACCCTGTCAAAACCACAGGCATCAAGAGAAGTGTCTAAACAACAAGCATTGGTGAATACACATTGTTTAAATTTAAGTGAAAAATACCAGTGATATTTTATACACCATTAATTCAGGGGTGCTATTTTGACACGTAGCCCCATAATGCACACCATTCCTCCAGTGGAATGCTATAATAGTCATTGAAAAGTCAACTACCATGGTACTACACTACTGTGACATAACACAGGGCCTTTAGTAATGCACTACGACTTGGTCATTCCCATTCCAGTAACAGCAAATGTATAACGCTGTGTCTTAACAGGCTAAGGTGATGATACACAGTGCAACCTTTTGAGCAATTGTTCTGGGCATGTGCACTATAAGATGATATTTGAACTGTTTATCAGCACAAACGTTTTATCAAGAGCACCTAGATCAGCAGCAGACAACTTTTCTAACTATTCCATCAGAAACTTAGGAGCCAATCATTCATGATGCTTCCCAGCAACATTGCTCAAAAAGTTGCCCTGTTTATACATTTAAAGAGTAGGAGCAATGACCAAGACATGACAAGAAAATGAACACACCTCTGTTATGGACTTCCCAAACGGCCATAGAAAATAACCAGACAATTTCCAACACAACCTGCCTACAATAGACAATAGGACACAAATAACCACATTAATCACAAATGTTGACAAGATGCTTTGATAAAAATGCTTCTGTATCATTGTGTGATTGAGTATGAAGCTGACCATAAGGGATCCCGATAAGGGTCGAGAACATCAGCAGACTGACCAACGCGTAGACAAGGGCGATCCACCAGCCAAATAACAACACATACAAGATATTGCCAAGGGAAATCAGGGAACCTGTGAAAAAAACAAACAAACACAGATACAGTAGTATCATCATACATCATACAGCTACAAACACATGTTGCTAGAGCATTCTGTCACACTTTAAAATTAGAGTAAATGGTTACAGTGTATTAACCTCATTAGGGACAGTGGAATAACTGGTGTAATATAACATAACAATATGTACTATTATTCAACTTATTCATCCACGTCAGCAGTAGGATGCTTTGGGTCCCAGTCCAGCCCATTGAGGGAATTCAGCACTTTTGCCAAGTATACAAAAAAAAACCCTTCAAATTAAATTATTTTATGGTAAATTGTATTATATAATTTTATTTTATAATTAATTAATTATGGTATGAAGATGCACAAAAATACATGCTTATTCCACAATACTTAATGAGGGAACTGCACTGTAGCAGTGTCCCCTTAAAAGTGTTACCAAGTATTCACTTAATCTCATATCAGAACAGCTGATATTGATCAGCATGTATGGCTTCCTGTCACGCATTGGGTTTTCATCTGACAGTATGAATGTGCACAAGAAACCTCACTTAAAAACACTTGACAAGTGTGTTAACCTTCACATTCTTAGATGGCTACCATCACCCACCTTGTGAAAAGTATTATGAATATTATCATAAGTACTATGTACTAAGTACTAAGTAAGTAAATTTGTAATGCCTAATAAGGTAAATGGAAACATATCCATTCACTTACCTGTGTGTGGTTTAATGACCCTCAAGTCAGAGTACAGCTCTTTCACGACCTCTGACCTCTCCTCAAAGGGCCGCTCGGTCACATGACTTTTCCACTTCCTGAATCCAAACTGAAATAGAAAAAAAAAAACACCAGACGAACAATGTCTACGGTAACTTGCTTTTCTAAAGATGAGGTATAAGCTGCATCACCACTGCTCTAAGTAAAAACAAAGGACCAAGTTTGGTCGAACTACCACAGAGGAAGGAATTACCTTGTAATTGTTGGCAAGTTTCTGTGCTTCCACTTCATTTTCCGCACTTAACATAGTCTTGCAGCGACTCTCTGTCCATGCGTCATTCAACGCTTGCAAACTGTGACCTGAAAAGGTTAAAGGTTAAAAGCCCTGAGGATGGAAGCATTTCATATTTCGTAATATTATCATATCGTATATTTCAACCATTGTGTTAACCATAAGTCTGTGTTCAATGCAGACTTATGGTTAACACAATAGTTCATCACCTCCAGTGTCTTTTCAGTATGAGATACAAACCCCTCCTCGACCAGTGGTTAGGGCTATGCTTCAACAAGCTAGCCCTACACCTGGACCAGTGGTCAGGGCTATGGACCAGTGGTCAGGGCTATGGACCAGTGGTCAGGGCTATGGACCAGAGGTTAGGGCTATGTTTCAAAAGGCTAGCTCCTGGACCAGTGGTTAGGGACATGTTTCACTCCTGGACCAGTGGTTAGGGCTATGGTATGGACCAATGGTTTGAGATATGGACCAGTAGTTAAAGCTATGGACCAGTGGTTAGGGCTATGTAGTATTGGACCAGTGGTTAGGGCTTTGTTTCACTCCTGGACCAGTGGTTAGGGCTATGTTTCAACAGGCTAGCTCCTGGACCAGTGGTTAGGGCTATGGACCAGTGTTTAGGGCTGTTTCAACAGGCTAGCTCATTTCGGGGGGCAACCGCCGTTCCGACACTTTGCCATTCCAACACACCTCCACACTTGATCATACCGCCATTCCAACAGGGGAGCTGTCCACGCGTGATCCTACACCTAAACGGTGTGCCCGGAGCTGTCCACGTGCGTGGTGCTGAAATATGCGTTTGGTCTGAGTGACGCGAGCTTACACCTTCAACGGTGTGTCCGAAGCTGTCCATGTGCATGGTGCTGAAATCTGCGCTTGCTCCGAGTGACGCATGGAGATGGAAAAATCGATACCACCATTCAGACAATTGAACGTCAATGTCGGAATGGCGACATGTCGGTATGTAACAAAGCAGCTCATTTTAACAGAACACCGGCATTCGAAATTGAATTTAACAAGAGGTTGTCAACAGCCATCTTTCCTGTTAGGACCTTACTTACTTCTCTGTGCGAATGGGAATGCAGGTGGGTAAGGTCCCGTCTGGGGGGAGGTGCAGGGGAGCGAGGTGTACCCATCGATGTTGTCGTGCTGTAGGTGGGCACCACACACAACATCACACCACAGGGCTCTGGCATTCACTCTGTGGTTGTGCAGGTCCAGTGGAGGATCTGCTGGGAGAAAGGCCTGTTACAGAGGTCTGCAGCTTTACACTCAAACAACTCCCGTGACATTCTGCATGTTCTGACATGACATCATATCTACGTCTTAATGGTGCACTTGTGCACTTCGGGCGCTATGTTCCCGTGCCTAATAAATACGCCATGTGCACTGAAACATGAACACTGAAGTGCACAAGTGCACCATTTGAGATCCAGAGCATTTGTTTCTTTCTGCTTTAGAGTGGCATTGTTTATATCTGGTACTCTGTCATCACATCTTGCATGTCAACAAACAGATTATTTGCTAAACGTATACATGGCATCAAAAGTTAATTTCTATAGGCCTACATTTCAGATAATGGAAAAAAACTTTAAAACCCCACATGTATGTGCCACAAATAGCCTGAAGTTAAGTCAACCACACATTCTCAGTTCCTCCATCACACTGGGGTGTGCAAGCACACTGTGTGCTGTTTACTCGTGATCTGTATAGAACTAGAAATGCTTCAAGGCAGTGTTCGTGATATGCCGAAACAGGTGTCGTGGCCAAGTGCCAGGCAGGCATACGCACAAAGTGTACCACTGCAACGCACACGCTTACGCACAGGCTGGCTTGTAACCTACTGTTATTTGTTGGTGATGTTTAATTAAGAAAACAAGTAAACTATTAACCGTGTTCAATTTCGGCAAAGTCTGCAGGCAGCTCTACTCTCACTTCTCCTGGCATCGGCGATATCTTTGCATGTCACGGTAGTAGGCTATGTTGGCGCGAGAACACTGCGCGCGAGGTGCGCCCTCAGTTCTGTAGCCTACTGGTTAGACACCTGCACTCCTCTGAGTTCTGCAGCCCATTGAAAATTACGAATAGAGTTATTAATATGGAATAACGATTGCATTGAAAAAATACGTGCGACCACCCCAAAGTCCAAAGTCAGAGGTAACGTGCATGAGCTTAGTTTAAGCTCATAGTCCAAATGCCTTTAAACATAATATGACCGTTCTTTCAAATCCTTAACCGTGGACCAAAATCAAGACGTGGTGGTACACAGTGATACAATGAAATGCCACAGTGACTTGCCTATAAGTTCAGTTTAGCTCACGGCAAATGCAACATTGCTAACCTATTGGTGCGTAAAACGGCTACATTGTTTCGCTAACGAATAAAACATATTACCTGTTTCATCCGAGCTGTCGGCAACAAACCTTCGCCTTCGCGTCTCGCCATCAGATGGTAAAAGCACATTTTCAGTGGACATCTCTATTCGGCACAGTCATGGATCCCCATGTGATGGATCAGTCGCGTTATCCTTGAAAGCTCCGCGAGTTCAAGTGAGCGCGCATGGATCTATGGGAGATGTAGTGGCCACACAAACTGACCAATAGCACAGTCCATGGTCCATGGTCCATGCCCAACATCCAACACTCAATCCGGCAGTTGTTGGGTACATGAATTTGCGCTTCTACAGCTAAGCAATTATATTAAGTTGTATGAATTAAACACATTCGTACAATTTCTGATTATAGGTATCTATTTGTGAAACTATCATTTAATTTTAAGAATACATCAATCATTTCCATGATGCAAACAAACACATTCAGATGATCAAACATGCCAGAATGCAAAATTCCAAATTAGTGAATGGGTGTATCTTATAATGACAACATTTGCTACATCATAGATGATAATAGGCCTATGACAACATTTACTATGATATGACAACATTTGCTCCATCATAGATGAGCAGACCAAATAGTGTCTTACTATAGCCAAATAGGAATTGAGGTGAACATTACAGATGGCAAGGACAGACTAGGATTATGGTCTGATTTATGGAATTCCTGTTAAATGAACAAATGCTTTATTTTAATAATATAAACCAGCCCTTTCTTCAAGTCATCACCTCTTCTTAGAGACTTATTATCAGTAGGGCTGGCATGGACCATTTGACCTCAGTTCAGTCCTGTCTGCCGCTACGGATTTCAGACTGCATTGTTGTCACAGAGGAAGTGGGAGTGGTGGCTTCAGTAGAACCTTCAGTAACCTGTAATCTGTAGAATTTTGCTAGCCAGGAAACTCCCATACTGCCTTTAGTTCTACACAATCGTTCCGATCTGACTTGTCACATCTCACTTGTGATTAGGTCTGGTGGTAACCAGGCAAGAATGTTGCAGTATCTGTGGTGAGATTCTTCATACCATATCCTGATTCCATCAGTCCACTGTCTATTGAAGACAGGCCCCCTCTAAGTTGTGAAGATAGGCCCCCTCTAAGTTGTGAAGATGGGTCCCCTCTAAATTGTGAAGATAGACCCCCTCTAAATTGTGAAGATAGCCCCCCTTTAAATTGTGAAGATAGACCCCCTCTAAATTGTGAAGATAGGCCCCCTCTAAGTTTACAAGATACAGTAGACCCCCTCTAAATTGTGAAGATGGCCCCCCTCTAAATTGTGAAGGTATAAACTGTGGGCCAGTATTCTGTTGATATGGGGTGCTTTGTTGAAATGAGCTACCAAAAGACCTTTAACATAACTTTAACCCCTAGAGGTGCTATCTGCAGTTCACTGAAATAGCTTTGTAGCGCTGCTCGACGGCCTGAGCTGCACATCAACACAACACCGTTGTTTTAATCCAAGAGGATTAAAAAACGACTGCATCCACCCCTGACCCACGTGACAATTCGAGTCGATTGCTGCTGAACCATCATTTCTCTTTTAGGACAGGACTGTTGGTCCACCAGGAAAATGCCCTCTCTTTGCCTAATTATCAGAGCAGGTCTGATAAGTGCACAAATAACACCGCACACCTTGACACACCTTGTATTTCTCCAGGATTTCTTCCTTTTTTTGATTCACCACCAGGTGTCACTAATTCTATACATACATGATGCAAATGTCTACTACACACTGTAAAACAATAGTCCTTTAATTGTAAAAAAATTAAATTGCCCTGCGTGGCTATTGTTTTCTTTACATTTTATCTGTGTGTATCTAACTATATAGTTACAACATTGTAAGATCCAAAACAGACTCGGACAGGTTCTGTATTATTGTAAAAGCTGTATGTTTATTTGATTAAAACAAATACTAAACATTCAAATGTGCAGATGTGAAACACCATAACTTACAATAAATAATTCTATTTAAAAAGGTTTACATTTCTTTGCCTTTTTTAACTACACAAAAACTGTTGAAGTGTAAATGAAATCCTCATTTCGCTGGGCTATTGTACTATAAATATTATGGCAGCTCTGACTTGATCAGATTTGGAGTCTTCCATCTTTGTATGTTACCAAAAATAATAACAAAAGGAGTAGAAGCTTAGAAAGGTATACAATGTACTTCCATCTGTACATGGTTCAAATTGCAATACATATCCAGAAAACATGTTTTCCATTCATTAGGAGGTGTCTTTTCTTTCCAAAACTGTGCAGGAGTAGTTGGGTCTTTGGACAGACGATTTTGATGTAAAACTAGATCTGAACAGCAGACTGCCTGGAATGCATGTCTTCCTTCAAATACCAAAATGGCTTAATAGTTTTAAGCCACTGTTGGGATTTATTAGGCAAAATAGTTAAGGAAATCCAAATTTTTTGTTTGGGCATTGAATAGTGGTTTTCTTTCTCTTTTTTTTAGTTAAAAAAACTTCATATCCCTCATAGCCTCAATAACATAACCCTTGTAAGCTTCAGAGATGTTTTTTCTGAGGCAGTCACACTTGCTGGCATTTTCTCTTCACAAGCTTGAGTTGCTGTGCAGCATTGGCAGACTATTAACAAAATAACACAGATGCACACATATTAGAAGAGTCCAGTCAGTAGGAAACCCACTCCTCCATGCTAAGGCATGCATGCAAACCTTAAAAACATTCCCTTTCAAAACTGTCTGTGGCAGGACATATTTTCTGTCACAAAGGCAATAAGAAATGTTAAGTCTCACAAAACCTCTCTGTAGAACTAACTTCAACCCTCTGCCAACCTGCACGAGGGTGAGGCCTTTTCTTAGGTGCACGAGAGGTTAAAACCTGATGGTGCAACAGACACATTCACCAATCCATCCACCTCTATATTTATAAAAGGTTTGGCAGTGGGCGACGTTTGTGAGCTCATAGGGAGCTCAGAGGACACGAAGAAGAAGAAGAAGAAGAAGAAGAAGAAGAAGAAGAAGAAGACGAAGAAGAAGAAGAAGAAGAAGAAGAAGAAGAAGAAGAAGAAGAAGAAGAAGAAGAAGAAGAAGAAGAAGAAGAAGAAGAAGAAGAAGAAGAAGAAGAAGAAGAAGACACTGCAGAGCTGAACACCTGCCATTACAATGCTGAGAAGACAACATAACAGTGCACAGGAGAGGAGCCAACAACTGTAGAGTCTGGCTGTGGAGGAGGCATAGACAGACAGAGAGAGAGAGAGAGAGAGAGAGAGAGAGAGAGAGAGAGAGAGAGAGAGAGAGAGAGAGAGAGAGACAGACAGATAGATAGATAGATAGATAGATAGCGAGAGTGAGAGAGTCAGAAAGAGAGAAAGAAAGACAGAAAGAGAGACAGTTATTTTTTTAGGTGCACAAGAGGTTAACACCTGATGGCGCAACAGACACAAGAGAGAGAGAGAGAGAGAGAGAGAGAGAGAGAGAGAGAGAGAGAGAGAGAGAGAGAGAGAGAGAGAGAGAGAGAATGTCCCTGTATTCCAGATCCATGAGCAGGCCCAGGGGGAGGGTATAGCTGGCTGGCTATGTGAGAGTCCTGGCCACCTGGGCCTTGACTTCTGGGTCGGGGTGGTGGAGGAGCAGGGGGAGGCGGTGGTGGAGCTGGGAGGACTCGTCCAGCAGCACGCAGAAGAGCGAGTCGGGCCTCCAGCGCAGGGCCTCCACCACCTGGGCAGACGGGGTCCAGGCCCGCAGGTTACCCACGAAAGCCAGCAGGCGCAGGAGCACCGGCACACTGGTGCAGCAGTCACACAGCAGCACCACAGAGGCTGGGGCCTGGACACATAATAATAATAATATTAACAATAAAAACAATATTAATAATAATAATAATAATAAAACAATAGCTAATAAGAGGAGCACCGGCACACTGGTGCAGCAGTCACACAGCAACACCACAGAGGCTGGGGCCTGGACACATAATAATAATATTAACAATAAAAACAATATCATTATTATTATTAATAATAATAATAATAATAATAATAATAATAATAATAATAATAATAATAAATATAGCTGCAAGCAGCAATGCGGGGCCAAGCAGTAAACTTGCCCAAGTTGCCACTGCAACAAAATTAACTGCAGCGCCCCCTTTAGGCCAAATCTCACCAATGTTGGTGTGCAATCTTTGGAGGGGAAGGTGATCATGTGAACCAAGTTTAGTTTGAACAGAGACATTAGAATAGAGGAGAATCTTCAGTCTGATTGGTTGCGATTGTAGCCAGTTAGCTTTGCAGTTCCTGGGTGTCCACTAGGTGGCGAACGCTGGCAAGTGGAAACGGAGTCGAAAATGTATGGAATGAAAAAGGGAGCCCATAGGGTTAGGCTAAATGCAAAATAATTGCTACTGCAATTTCCAGTCACAAATGTCATCAACAAAATATTCTTGGTAAGAATTATGGGTGGTGTTATATATAGGTATGTATTGACAATTTTTTTAGGTGTTTGGTTTTCCAGCAGGGCTGAAGATTTCGACTTGTACTCGCTAGCATTCCGCTAATGTTTATGGATTTGGCCTCATGAATTGAGCTCTGTGACCCAGTACATAATAATCTAGTTGCCAAAAAAAACGAGACGATACTTAAATGAGGCATTATTATTCCTAGCCTTGATCTGAATATTAATATTTCAGGGCAAAGCATTATACAATGAGACAAACATTGTAATAGTAGAAAACTCCATTGACACCAATTCATTTTTCACTTGGTTTTGGGTTAGAGTTAGACAGTTGTGGCTACTAGTGGCTAGTTCCGTGAGTGAACCCCCTCTGGTTTGAATCTGAGATATAAGCTGACGAGATATAAGCTGACTTCCTGTTATGCAGCTTTTCAGACACGTTTGATTGGCTGTCATGGCCAAGCAGTACGAAATGTAAATTCCTTTAAGGAGTCTTTGCACAGTAGTCCAGAGATCATCTGTACCAAGTCTTGTGAAAATCTGACAAAATTGGCAGGAAAACTAGTTTCATATAACTGCATTCAATCTGTAAATACTGCTTTAATTTTTACAACGTGTATGTAATCTGTTTTATTACACATATAATATTGAATTTCTTCCTAATGCAAGAAAATACAATTGTGCTGCCCTTGATTGTTTTTTTTTGTGTGGGGGGGGGTTGTCTTTATTTGACAGGACAGTGTGACAGGTTGACAGGAAAAATGGGGATAGAGACGGGGAGGGTTGGCAAATGCGGGGCCAAGCAGTAAACTTGCCAAAGTCGCCATGGCAACAGAAGGAACTGCAGCACCCCCTTTGGCCCAAATCTCGCCAATGTTGGGGTGCATTCCTTGGAGGGGAAAATGGGGAGAGAGACGGGGAGGGTAGGCAAAGGACCTGGGCTGGGAATCAAACCCGGGTCAGCCGCATGATAGACGAGTGCCCTACCTGTTGGCCATGGCAGGGCCTGTGCTGCCCTTGATTTATATTGAGTAACACATTTCCATTCCCTCTCAAATTAGTCTATAAAATATCAGCAAGTCATTTCTATACTTGAGAGGCTTGCTTTTTGGACAGCAATTATAATCCTCTGTGATCATTCTATTTAGTAAAATTGTTTATATGACATACAATATTATGGAAAAGAATCAGGAGCCTACTGAAAATAGATATGTCCTTGAAATCCTAAACATAAGAATCCTATAGGCTGCAATGTAATGTTGGCCAGCCTTTTGAGAGACTGGTCTGAGGAATTGGTGTATATAGAAGTAAGTGTGTGTGTGTGTGTGTGTGTGTGTGTGTGTGTGTGTGTGTGTGTGTGTGTGAGACAGAGGAACCGAGAACAACAATGGTCTCTCTCTCTCTCTCTCTCTCTCTCTCTCCCTCCTTCCCTCTCTCTCCCTCTCCCCCTCCCTCTCGCTCTCCCTCTCCCTCTGTCTGTGTGTGTGGGGTGGGGGTGGGGGGGTATGTGCAGGGGCTGGGGCAGTGGGGCTTTGGTTGACACTAGAGCAATAGCAGACTACGCACACACCTAAGCTCTCGTCTCTTGTGTGTCCAGAGACCCCCTGCCGAGAATGGTGTCAGTGAACGTGCGCAGGTGCCGTTGGCAAAGGGGACAGAGAGATGAAAAAAAATCCCTCCATTCTTTCCACAATTTTGAATGGCTGCTGAGAGCTGATAGTTTTTTCAATCGTTACGAAAATCCATACCTGGGTGCAGCATAGTGTGAAGATGACCTGTGTACCAATATTTTGAAAATTGGGAGTACGGTTCAAAAGCTACAGGCAAAAATGTAGCTAAAATTTTGACCTGCTGGTGGCGCTACAGAGTTTGAGCTGGGGATCTGATTTTTTTTTGTGGTAGGTCATGGGATAGACTACTATGTGTGTACAAAATCCCTGCCCAATTCGACAAACGGTTGCTGAGATATGACCTCACTTCCTGTTTTGCCACGTTTACGACAATTTTGATTGGCTCTCACGGCTAAACGATAAAAGATATCCAATATTCCTGAAGACCCCATGTGTAGCTCAGTCCAGAGATACTATATACCGAATTTCGGGTGAATTGGTCAAACATTGTTGAAAAAATAGCATTTTTATTGAATTTTACAAAATTCAAAATGGCGGGAAAACTATCCTGGCGGAAAATGACGTCATAGGGTGCTTTGGATTCGTCTTGGCCCAAGGATTCCAGGGATACCAAGTTTATGAAAATCGGCCCAGCGGTTCAAAAGTTACAAGCAGAAATGCACCTGCAACTTTGACCTGCTGGTGGCGCTAGAGCGTTGGGACTGGGGACCTATAAATCGCTGTGGGTAATGTTGATGCTGCCTCAAATATGTGTGCCAATTTACAGCATTTTCCTATGTACGGTTCTATGGGCTGCCATAGACTTGCAGAGGGATAGGAATGGTGACTAGAGAATAATAATGAAGAAAACCTACTAACTCTATAGGGGCCTTCGCCAGCTTCGCTGCTTGGCCCCTAATAACACAACAGCTAAGAACAGGAGCACCGGCACACTGGTGCAGCAGTCACACAGCAACACCACAGAGGCAGACACATAATGATAATAATATTATTAACAATAAAAACAATATTACAAATAATAAAACAATATCTAATAACAGCAGCATGGGCACACTGGTGCAGCAGTCACACAGCAGCACCACAGAGGCTGGGGCCTGGACACATAGAGAAGAGGAGAGTAGAGTAGAGTATCATTTATTAATCCCCAAATTAAAAATTAAAAAATAAAATATTACTATTAATAATAGTTAATAACAGCAGCACCACAGAGGCTGGGGCCTGGCCAGATGCAGCACAACGCCACATTATGATGGAGGAAGCGGGGCAGACACAGACAACTCATTCACCCATTCCCTCCTTCCAGACAACTCATTCACCCATTCCCTCCTTCCATGCAAACAATTACTTAATTGTTAATACTGTTGAGGGCAATATGCAGGATATGGCATGATGGACATTGGACATTCCTTTCAGCCCTCTGATATGGCATGTGCTAAATTCACTAGTTTGCACAGAAGGCAATTGGCACAGAACTCAAAACAATTGTTTGACATTTGTACAATATTTTCACGTCAATTTTAACCAAATTAACAAAGACAAGAAACAGCAAAACCTCTTCCTATCACTATCAAAACAATTGTCCACACACACACACATTCTCTTCCACAAAAAACTAATAGGCATGACTGGTACCCTGTGGTGCTATACTCTGTGACAACATCAAAACAAACAACAAACTGTTGTGTGTTTTGAACCCCGCTAATAGATGTTTCTATTTTTAAGTACACGACTCAAACAGCTGTCACAAAGCCTCCACCGTCACAGTAGCAGAAAAAAACACAGCTATACTACAACTATAAAAAAAATAATCTAGAAATGTTGTTCTTTCGCACAGTATAATGAAATAAAATTCCTTGTGATCATTACAGGCAGTCATAAAACTTCATAGTCAGGCTAAAATAATAGAGGAGTTTTCGTAGAGATGGTGCAAAAAAAGTCTGTATGTCATACCTAAAAGTCTGTCTCAGTGAGTCTGTTTACATTACCAGAATAATCAGGTTATTGGAATAAACAGGTTATTGGGGTAAACTGTTTATTGCGGTTTACATGCAGTATGTTGGTTGCATGTGTTCCACTCAAGTGTGTGACACTAACCTTTAATAACCTGTTTAAGGTGTATACATGTCTTGAGAAATCGGTCTATTAGCCTATTATTATATGAAAACCTCAATAAACCGGTTACTCCAAAAACCTGATTATAAACTGCTTATTGATGTGCATATAAACAGGCCCAATGACATGAAACAGTATGTTTGCCTTTTTGTGCAAATTATGTTCTTAACACTTAAAGACACGGTTACTATTTTTAGACACACACACACACACACACACACACACACACACACACACACACACACACACACACACACACACACACACACACACACACACACACACACACCTCACCTGTGCTTGAACAATATCTTCAATCATATCTGGATTTGACGATAAATTCACCAGAACTTTTAGCACCTGAACCTGTGGGCAATGAAGACAGAGGCAAAAAGAAGTGTCAGCAGCATATCATGCAGATGATTCATCTAATTATGAATGGTGAATCCAAGGTCCTGTAATGAGTTGTTGAGCTATTAACTGCTGCTGAGCTATTAACAGACAAAACAAATAAGTTGACAAAAATACAGATGCTCTACTGGGTCTTCAAAAGTTAACAGGGGGATGGGGGTGTTTCACGTTTGTAAACAAGCCCGACTGCGCACCCCTGGCTGAACAGTCTTCCACCTCTGATTGTTGGAAACTGCTGTCACTCAAAGAATGAGCTCACATGGTTGGCTGCTTAGCATCTTGCCCCTCCTCACAGCGCGAATGTTTGTTAACGAGACACCTGGACCCTGTTTCTCAACAGTGTCGTTGCTAACTAAGTAGTTAGCAACTTACTTGGTTGCAATGGAATTTCCCATAGGCAACTTACTAAGATGCTAACTACCGGTAGTTAGCAACGACACTGTCGAGAAACAGAGTCCTGTTTCCTAACGTGAAACCTAGCAGTCTCTAATAACAACTGGCACTGTACCTGAGTGACCTCGTTGCTGACGACAAGTAGCGACAGGAACAGGTTGACAGAGTGCCTCATCAGGTGTTGGTGTTCATCAGTGACTGACATGTTCGTTAGGAACCTCAGGGCAGCCAGCTGCAACTCGGAGTTGACAGGAGACATCTCGATCATCTCCAAAACACGAGGAATGTACACCTGCACACACACAAAACAAGAAAGCAGGGTTCATTAACCCGTTAAAACACGCCGTTATAAATTTGCCGTTACCAGAATGGCAATGACCGAGTCATAGTGCATTACAAAAGGCCCTCTGTTATGTCATTGTTGAGTGTTACCATGGTAATTAACCTTTCAATGACTATTACACAGTGCCACTGGTGGTACGGCGTGCATTATGGGGCTACAACAAAGATGAGACAAACAAAACAACAAAGTACAAAACAGCTGTCCTTTAAGTCAATCGGGCGCACAACATTACATACCTTCAGCTGTTGTTGATTTCTGATATTCATGCTCAGGTTGTTCATGGCATTTAATGTCTGCAGTCGAACATCAGCTGAAGTGTCTGTGAGAAATCCTGCAATAATATGAAGGCCTCCAAATTCACGGATGAGGTCCTGGCCACATAGAAACAGCAACAGGAAGAAAATGAACAGTTGAGTAGTGCAGGCATGCTGGTGGTTTAAATCAAGTGTCTGGAGGAATATCGAATCAATGCTACTTTTTTAAGTTAGTTAGCAACTTTACTGTCTCAAAACTGTATTATAAGGATTCTCACAAGCCCAAGATGGAGCTCTGTCAGATATCAATCATATATGTGGAAGCACTGGTATGGCTGCCTTTTAAGCCTGTCATGACATGATAGCATGTTTGTACATGCTTATGCATCATTGGTTCCCACCTCCCTTCTTCTCTTGTTCTTTTATTGTCTATTTTTTATATTGTATTGTGTGTCCTCTTATTTGGGCTTAAAGACTGTAGTAAAGTGTATATACATGTACCTGGTTTGTTGTGAAAGCTGCACTGTTCCCCAGTGTAATGAGGACTTGGGACCTCTCGGAAAAGTTCGGGCTGCTCTGCAAAAGCGACAGAAGCATCCCTATGTGCCGCGGCTCCAAGCAATCAGGGGACTTGGTTATGAGGTCTTCTGTTGAATGATTAACATTTCCAATAAAGAATCAGCAGCGGGTACATGATCATATTGCAAAAATTCATTCTTGGATTCACCAACTAGAGTAGGCTACTACTTTTTCCGTTATGCATGTTCATTAAATAAAAAACAAACATTAAAACCATTTGAATCAACATTACAGAACAGATGTTTGTGAAGGTCCTGATTCATAGTCAAAACACTTCAGTTGTAGGCAACAGGAGAGTCAGTTGGCTTGGCAGGTTCACATTCTGACAACTGGACTCTTATGCCCATCATTAACCTAATAAACGTAATGCTCGAAAGACAACAACGTACCAGATGAAAAAGACTCGCCTCACTCATTGTACCGTTGGTTTATATTTTCATGTTTGAGACAAAGCACAGTTGGAGAACTTCAGATTTGTTTACGTTCTATTGAACAAAGCTAGCAAAAATAGCTAGCTGCTAGCATTATTAAGTTATAGCTTATGAGAACAATAAATCTTACTTGATGCCTCAGCGGTGACCTGAGAAGGAGTCTTTGGCACACCAACTACATTAAATCCGGATACTTTGGCCATTAAGCTCCCTGGTTCCAGGCGTGCATCCCCCGTAGCTCTGATATCTAGGCCACCACTTCTTTCCATTTTCATCCTGTTCTTCTTTTCTGCATTACCTCCTATTCCACGGACAAGTTTGTATAACCCATATGAGGCACCTGCCCCTGCAAGTATCCCCAATACCGCTTTCATATTACCCAATTTGGGTACGACACTCCCATCTCCCATCCTGAAAATGATCTTCTTAACATGAAGATGTACCTCTTCTGAATTAAAATCATTGCCCCATGCTGCTATGGTAGCTAGTCAACTTCACGAATCACGCGCGCCTGGCCAACCAAAGCCTTTCCATGGGATTTCATGGCACACGTAAAGTAGACGCAGCAGCAGATATGTAAACGTCTACATGAGATATAATATTTAAAAAATAATACTATCAGAACACAATACAAGCAAAAGAGTCTGTAGTATTTGTATTTCTAAAATGCCACCATCGATCCACTGGTAGAACGATTACTAATTAATTTCCTTGAATAATTTTCATTTGACCTGCATATTTTGGTTACTTAGTAACGCATTGGCTTTTGCTTTGACAGGTGTCAACCATATTTTTGTGGTGATGAATGTGAGTAAATAAACAAAAGGCCTACCAAGCTTTTTAAATGTCATTCCAGCTGAAGAAAACCCTTCACTTATGGCTTCGGAGGAAAATTCAGAGGACACTTTCAGGGAGTACATTGAGAAGCATTCTCTGCCCCAAATATTTAAGGTGATGTTAGGGCGTGCAAACAGGAATATTTTGATATACGACAGGCTACCGTTGTTGTTGTTGTTGTTATTGATGTTGTTGATGATGATGAGATGATTGAATTGTTTTGCTTTCTCTTTTTAAAGGCTCTCTTAGGTGGCCTGTGTACCACATGTCCAGAGAACTCCTTGACTTTCATTGAGGAGAAGCTTTTGGCAATTCAAAGCAGCAGGGATAGGTACAAAGACTGGTGGGTAACAGTAACAAACAGCCTAGTTCTATATGCCTAGACTACACACCCACTCATCCCAACCAAAGTCAATGCCTGATTACATGAGTAGTCTACTGTTTTCAATGTCATTCCATTAAATACATCTGGAAGTAGGCTATGTAGGATGAGCCAATTAAGACACAGAAGGAAAACCATAATACCTATTCAGTTCATCTTCTCTCAACTCAGGAACACTTGCATAGCAGAGGATGTTGAGGAGGCAGAAGTCGATGCTCCAGTTGAAGAAAATCTGGAGGAGAGTGGGGTAAGACATGCAGGTTTTTATTAGCTACTTAAAGTGACAAAAGAAGCCATACTAGTAATCCTTCCCAAATCTAGATATCTAGATATCATTGTGTATTTCAGGGTGTGATCTACCACTAGGAACATTCACTTTTTATCTGAAATACAGTAGGCCTAATAGCTTTCGGAAAAAAAGAGGTAAGGGTTAAGTTGTGCAGTTAGCTGGGACATGTGTTGGGGTAAGTTATGACATTGGTTATTTAAATAAAACATCATTTCATATCAGAAATGGTCCCAGGTCCACCTTCTCAGATGTGTCCATCATGATTTTGACATTACTTTCTTTCTTTTCATTCTGCTTTCGGCACTGCTTTGTCCAAGCCCTGGTATTTTTTGTTGATCGCACAACAGTGTACTGTAGGGCCTATTCCTCTTTTTGGTCTAAAATGGACAATATCACATAGCATTAAAATGGCAGAATAAAATGCACCATTACAATTAAACAGTATTTCTCTATATTGTACATGTGATATGACCAATTAACAAGTCTGCACTGACTTACCCCTATGTACTTTGGCACAACTTAGCCCAAGCCCATCATTCTGGAATAAGTCCTTTTCTACAGTATATATGTTCATGCACAACAGCAAAATAATTATCACAGAAAGTTTACTTTGCAGGACTAAAAAAGTATTTTATACACTTAATACACAATATTTATACACAATATAGGCCTATTATACACTACAATATGCTTACATATCTTGCAATGAGATTCCTGAGGTTGACCCATTTCTTCTATCTTTCGGTGACCTAGAAAAAGGAGGTGGAAGTACTGGCCTCTAAGCCTGACCTACCCCAGCACTCTCCCCTACATGACATGATCAACATTTTTGGAGCCACAAATGATGACATTAGGGTACTGTATGTTGCTATGGTAGGCTATGGCAAAGTCATATTTTACCTAGAGGGAAACCAGTTCACATGTTGTACAGTAAATATATCTCTGATGTGTCTGGTTCTGTAGAAATTCTCGTTTTTTGAAGAGGCCTGTCACTTCTATCAGAAAAACCTGATGAAGATGTGCTTCAGGTACGTTTTTTTTAACATGTCACATATGACATTGACAAAAACAGAACTGTTTGAGGCTGATCTCTGTCTGACATCACACGGATGATGACCTAATAATAACATAAATGATAACTATAAACTCAACAATAAACCATCATCAGATGTCTAATCAATCATCCTCACAATATTCAGCAAAGTCATTGCATATCACACAATTTTTTACCTTGAGTAGTATTACAACTGCTTATCCTACTGTCACACTGACTAAACTGTAACTGGCATGTTTCACTTAATGCCACGTAAACTGTGATTAGCCTCCAAGTGGCCCTGGAGAATTGTGGGCTAAAAAGACTACGTATTAAGTCATCAGCCATCAGTGTAACTGCGCTGTGTGCCGTGTACCATGTGGTAGGGCTTAGTCTCCTCTTCGCTCTGGTCATTGTTTACTTGTACATTTGATCTGGTGCGTGACATCCATCTTATTAAATGAATGGCCCAATATAGCATAGGTGGAGATAACAGAGTCTTTTGTTGTGCCCAGGGCCGGATTAATGCACAGGCCAGAAATGGCTACAGCCACGGGGCCCCTGATTGGCTAAAAGTGAAAAATTGCAGAATTGTGACAAGATGTAATATTGAAAATTTCATCTGTCGTGTTGAGTACAGTTGGTAGACATGTTATCCTTAATTCCTAGCTCATAATTATGACACTGTCTATGTAAATTTGTCGCAAAATTTGCCTTCCAGGGGTCCCGCAGCAACCTGTACCCCCGGGGCCCCAGGCCATCTTAGTCCGGCCCTGGTTGTGCCCATGGACTGTTAGTAGTGGCTTGCAATTGCATGCTGTTCCTCATCAATTAATTAGAGAGCACTTTGGGGGGTCGGAGGGGCAGGGCCTGGAAAGGGTTTGTAGTGTTGAGCAAATGGAAGAAATTACAGCCACGCAAGATGGAGCTGGTCCACAAGCACTATGCCAAGAAACTCCTGCGTCATAGTTTTGTAGCGTGGCTGAAGTGGCTACAATGGAAGAAGCAGAGAGACCGGGGTAAGTGGCTTTTTTCCCCTCTGCATTTGTCCATTGTCAAAATGTGTCATTTACTGTACTGTACTTGGTGTGTTATTCTGTTTTCCATTATATTCATTTGAGCATTTTATTGTGAATAGGCGCACGACTAACAGTAATTCCATCCATGTGTATTACTAAGTCTGTGAAATTGCAGTGTACAACAAGTACAGCTCTGTTTATACAGCCAATGAATGACACTGCTGTACTATTGTATTTTATTAAGATGCAGCAAAAAAGCTCCTTAACGTGTATGAGGAGATGCGGCGTAGACGCATGCTTAGGGCCTGGCGATTGGTGGTGCAGGAGACAAGAAAAGTAGAACCACCAGACTTCTCAGAGGTAACCCATTTGGAGATGTTGAGATTTTGGATAATGTCATCTTTATCGGCTAAAAAGTCAATCCTAATTTTTCATTTCTGTTGCCAGAAAGACATTATTTCAATGTTGCCCAGCATGTTGTCAATAAAGGTAAAGTCTAACTCTCAGTACTTCATTGCATTACATTACCTAACTCTAGTACACTGGTTCCCAAACTTTTTCAGGTGGACGCCCCCTTTGGACTTAATATTTTTGCGAGTCGCGACCCCCTCACCCACCATAGTCTCAGGCTTCCTAGCAATATTAGCGGACAAACTATCATGGAAAATCTAGCATTTCTAGAAATGGCTAGAAATCCACAGGACAGCAAATACATCTATTAGCTGTTAGCTGTTAACCTGTGGATTTGATGCCCCTCTATGGGTTCCTACCTCCAGTTTGGGAACCACTGCTCTAGTACATTATGTATTGCTTTGATGAACATGCACTGTCTCTTTGAGTTCATTGGGGTTGTTGAATGGTTCCAATAAGGCTCTATGTGTTCCAATAAAGCCTTGTGTGTGTTTGTTGTGCCACAGATCTTTGAGTATTTAGAGTCAGGTGACTTGCTGAGATGTGCAGAGGTGAATGACACGTGGATGGCCATCAGTAACACGCATACTCTCTGGAATAAGGTGAGGGATAAATCAATATAATGTCCTATCAGTAACATTTGTAAAGGAATAGTTAACCATTTTTGGAAATGTGCTCATTTTACACCTCCCCTCCAAATAATTATTGTGTTATTCATTTTCTATATTGTTACATCATGTCATTGTATCTGTTGTCAGATTAATTTATCAGGTGAAAAGCACTGGATTCAAAGCCATGATGTGCAAAATATACTGAAGAAATATCGGACTTTTGTGGTCCAGTTGAATCTGCGTGGTTGTTTGTCTATGGAGTGGCCGGTCTTCCAATGCATAAGTGAGTTTATTGTCCTCTCTCAAGCTTGAGCTGAAAAATAAGACCACACAAAAACCAAAGACTTTTTGCATTCATGTTTTGTTTTGTTTTGTTTCGTTTTAATCCATCAGGTGAATGCAGAAATCTTCAGGACCTCAATTTGAGTGAATGTACCAACATAAATGTCAGTGATATATTAGAAATCAAACTGCATTCCTACTGAAATATAATCACAAGCAAACTTATCAAAACCATTCTCCCCTATCCAGGATGATGCTGTTCGAACAATAACTGAGAATTGTCAGTCCTTACTCTATCTGAATTTGTCATACACCCTTGTCACCAATGCCACTCTAAAAGTACTTGCAAGGTAATGTCATGTAGTATAAAGCTTACATACAGTAAATACTATTGTTTATATTGTAATGTCGCAATACTTTCTTTAACTTTTTGTTTACTACTCTCCTCCTATTTCCATGACATGGCTGTGTAGATGCTGTGTATACTTGCAGTACTTGAGTTTGGCCCAGTGTAGGAAGTTTACAGACAAAGGTTTGCAGTTCTTGGCCACAGAGAGAGGCTGCCTCGGGCTCCTTCATCTAGACCTGTCTGGCTGCTCCCAGGTCAGTACACAAGCCCTTTTTCCATCAAGAACATAATTCACTTTAACGTGATCTGCACAGATCTGGCGACAGGCAGGTTAGAAATGTATTGCATTGTCTGTTTTATCTTCTACAGATAACAGTGAATGGGTTCAGACACATAGCTGCTGGATGTAGCCTACTGCAGCACATTGTGTTAGACGACATGCCAACATTTACAGACAAGTGCTTACAGGTACCATTATCACTATTCATGATGATGTACTTATCAAACTATGCTCATTGTAAACAATGTGATGGGCGTGTTGGAGGAAACATACTGCACATACTGTGTGTGTAACTATGAAGGCCAGAATACATATTTTTTATTATTATTATTTACTAAGTGTTATTAATACTTTATAAAATGTCTACAAATAATATGTTCAAGATGCTACAAGTATTTGTTATGCATTTACAAAAACAAATGTTTGATAAATATAAAGAACATAACATTTCTCATACATTTCATTTTTTTTTTAAATGTTTTGTTCATCATTAGTTAATTATTTACTAGGTTTTTATATTGCTATTTATGCCTCCATTATTGTAAAGTGTTACCCATGTGATACTGCTGTCTGGACAGGAGCTGACCGCAAAATGTAAATCTCTGGTGACGATCTCCCTCCTGGACGCTTCACATCTTACTGACACGGCCTTTGAAACCCTTGCACAGAGGGCCTCACTCAAACAACTACGAATAGAAGGTCATTGTCTTACAATCTGAAGTCTACATGCAGGACTATGTGTTTGAATTTAGATCTTTAAGAGTAACATGCAATGACAGTTATCGGCTACTAACTATTGTTTGCCTTGACTAAATTTTATTAAAAAAAAAAAATACAACACATCTTATTTCAATCTTTATGTTAGACGAAAAGTACATACGGTACCAAGTCCCCTACCCAATATTTCACACAACGTTTAATCTCCGCAGGCAACAAGCATATAACAGACTTTGGCTGGAGAGCAATTTGTAAAGGGTCTCCAGACTTAAGACATCTGCATGCTGCTAACTGCCTGTTGATGTCTGATGGCAGCATGAAATACATTGCATCCCTGAAAAATCTCACTTACCTTGACATCTCAGAAAATACCAGGTAAGGTTAAATTTACAGTTCTGTGTGCATCTGCTCTCCCTAAAACCTATTTCCGATTCAGATCAGTTAGAACAGTACAAGACATGGGATTTTGTGATTTTGTTTGCAGAGGTGTCAAAACTAAACTAACTAAATAAATAAATACGTGCTACAGACTGTAGCATTTATTTATCTGTTTTAGTTTAGTTTTGAAACCTCTGACTGCAAACCTTCCAACACAGGTGACTTCACAGAGAACCTGGTCTACAGGTTCTGTAGTCTACATTACCTGTCTTACTTTTAGCTAATTCTAAGCTGATTGAATCCAATCTGTGTCAATTTTAGGTCTTTTCAACTACCTCAGTAGGTACAGCTTAATAACTGGTGTAACAACTATGTAATATAATTTACTGGTTGCCTAGTAAACTAGCCTCACCCGCCAGCGGCCAAAATTATTCTCACATTTAGTCTGGTTTATCAGGTTAATATACTGGTGTTGTGTTTTTACTCTGAGCCGTGTGTTTGTCTTTGTGTTTGTCTTTGTGTGGTGTAGGGTTAGCGATGCTGGGCTGCGCCACTTGGCTGATGGGTCGTGTGCTGCAAAGCTCCAGGAACTCAACGTGAGCCACTGCCGTGTCAACGACATCGTGGCTGTGAGGATTGTCAAGAGGTGCACACAGCATCAGTCTCTTCACAGTAGCATTCACTCAGGGTCCAAAGGGTGCATGTCAAACTACTTCCTACTGTCCTTTCCTGTGACCTTGTGATGCAAGGCTCTGCGTCATTGATGATTGAAGTTTTATTAACGCAACGCACAACTTAATAAGGGTAATTTGGAATCAGGCTGTTGAATGGGGAAAGGCCTCTGAAAAGTTGCTCTGCCTAGGTTGACAGCGGAGAAACTCTCCATGGTGGTAGCTATGGCAACGCCGAGGGGAGAAGCCACAAGCACCTGGAAAAGATGAGAGGAACTAGTTTGAGGTCCACCCTAAGTGTCTTGTCAGTGATAATGATATCTGTATTATAGCTCCTGGTAGATACGAGGCACTAAAAAGTGTGTGTGTGTGTGTGTGTGTGTTTGTGATTATTATGTCTTATCTATACAGTATGTTTAGTTTAACTGCACATTGGAGACTGGTCAAACGCAAATTCAAACTTCTGTGCTAACCTTGTTACATAGATTTCTGACAATAAAGTACACTTGAACTTGATATTATGGTTCGCTATAATAGATATGAGGCACTCCAAAGGCTGAATATTTCATACTGTGAGGGCATCTCCAGTTTTGACTTCCTGAACTCCAGCAGTCTAGTCTCTCTGGACATCTCTGGCTGCAACATCCAAGACAAAGTAAGCAACTTTTGTCACTTCTTTTCTTTTAAATAATTTAGTATATTTTCAGGGGCATTTTTGCCTGTATTTGGATAGGAAGGTATAAGTGGTGACAGGAGGTGAGTGGGAGAGAGACAGAGAGATGGGAAAGGCTTGGCAAATGACCCGGGCTGCCGGTGTAACAGTGCAATGCCCAGCCGATTGAGCCACGGCTGGGCCTTTTGTCACTTCTCTATGCAGTCAGTAATCTCAGTGTTGTATTTATGAAAACCATTAATGATGGACATTGGGCAAAACATCACATTACATTACCATGGCACCTGTACACTTGTCTATTTTGATTGCCCCATAGGGACTGTCTGCAGTGGGGGAAATTAACTGCCTACAGAAACTCACTATGTCTGAATGTCTTGGAATAACAGATGTTGGCATTGAGGTAAGCCTCTCGAGGTGTTTACATCACATCACATTTTTTACTCTTTGTTAGGGAACGATTGTTTTTTTTTACCACCACCAAGGAGGTTGTTTTCAGTCGCGTTGGTCTGTCTGTCAGTCAGCCGAATAACTCAAAAAGTCATTAATATTATTAACAAAGTAACAGATTTAATTTTGGTGGTGATCTGTATCATGATGCAGATCCAGAAAAATGATTCTTCACCATTGCAGGATAGTGCGAATATTGACTTAGTAGTTTCTAACTCCACAAAAACAATTCAGAAAGACTTGAAAAAAATGAGGGTGTAACATAGTCAGATGTTCTATCAAACAGCTTCCTTGGCGGAGGTCTGCACTCTCTGAGTGCATTTCTAGTTTTCATTTTATTGTTGCCATCTCAGTCTGACTCCAGTGTTTTGTCTTTAGTGTTTGCTTGCCCTCTCTCATTTTTCATCAGAAGTTCAGTAAGCAGGCCAGACGTCTGGAGGATATTGACATATCTCACTGCGTGTCGCTTTCGGACGTGTCCATCAAATCACTGTCCTCCTACTGCAAGCCTTTAGCCCGCCTCATCGTGGCAGGCTGCCCCAAGGTACAGTACGCCTGTTGTGAAGGCACAGCACTCCTCAAAGTCACAGGGGATTAACAGCCAAACGTACATCTTTTCCCCTCTCCTCATTGTCATCGACTTAGATAAAGTTACTTTAACATTGGTCATTGTTTCAATTTTAATTGGGTAGGATGTAAGCAAAGTAAACATACTTTTACTTAATTTTCTTTGAAAACATATTGTTTTGACCAGGGCTTGAAAATGAAATTATTTTTCAATCGTTCCGTTCCGAACGGTTCAGGTAGGCCTTTGTTTAACGTTTTCTTTCTTGAATTTTTTCTGCCACAAAAATATCGTTCCTGAACCGGTTCGGAACGCAAAATATCATTCGTTCTTATCGTTCCGGCAGCGTTTTGCGGGCCTATCAAATCTATTTTTATGGACTATACCTTATACCTAGAATAGGCGTACCCATTAGTATTTGCCCTTGATTTACACCGTAGCTACTCTAGGCTATCCCCAAAAATAATAGGCTAAATCACAGGCGGTATCCAAAAACATTCAGATGGGCTATCCCTCCCACATATAGCCTACAGACTTACTGTAGCCTATGAATAATTTATTTTCAAAAACATTTCTGGATACGTGCTAAACTCCTTACCTGGCTGTAAGTTTTATCCATATGGAGATCGCACTATAATTCCTAAACCTGCATGGTGTAGATATGGTGTAGCTTATCTGTTGCTGACAAATATCTCCAATTTCCTGTTTAACTCTACAGCACAAACACTTCAATGTATGCTTCAGGGTATGCTTTTGTGAAATGTTATAAAATATATAGAGAACGAAATAAACCGTTATTAACCGGTTTGGTGGATTTCAGAATAACGTTTCTGTTCCGGAACAGTTGGAGACCATTTCATTTTCGTTTCCGTTTCTGTTCCTCATAAAATTGCGTAAAATTCTGTTCGTTCCGGTTTTCGTTCCTTGAACCGGTTCGAAGCCCTGGTTTTGACATCTCATTGATGATGTCAGGCCTTAAGACATAACATAGGACCAGAAGGCTGGAATCCAGAGGAAAGTAATGAAATGTAATCTATGTTCTTTCACATAGTTTTTCTATTGGTGTCATGATGTATTATTAAAACAGGGGCATATACTAAGAACCTGGTTCAGGCAGGAGTAAACCAGGTTAAGTTAAGAGGTAAATCATCTAATAGAGGAGCCTGGACTCAAGGCTCTTCTATTAGATGATTTACCTCTTAACTTAACCTGGTTTACTCCTGAACCAGTATTTTAGTATAGGCCCCTTATGTACTACTAAAACAGTTGTCTGTCCACCCAGATAACAGATGTGGGCATCCACTACCTGGCTCTCTTCACACCCCACCTTAGAGAGCTGGATGTGAGTGGCTGCGTCCTCCTGACCGACCGCTCCCCTCGCACGCTGCTCAAGGGCTGCCGGAGCCTCCATTCCCTCACCATGCTCTACTGCAGGGGGATCTCAAAGTAAGATTTGCCAAGCAACCCACACATCCTTTTTCTCATTAAATGCATCAGTCTGGCAACTACGTCTGCTATACTTCTACTTCTACTCTATTGTGCTTATTCTTGCCCTCACTGCTTTCATGTACAAACCCCAACTGCGGTGAAGTTGGGACGTTTGGTAAACTGTGGATAAAATAAAAATGCTATCATTTTCAAAACATTCAAATCATTCATTAGATGGAGAATAGTGACATGACAACATATTAAGTGTTAAAACCGAGAAGAAATATTGTTTTGGGGGACATATGTACTCATTTCTAATTTGATAAACGCAACACGTCTCAAATAAGTTGGGACGGGGATCAGTGAGATGTATTAAACATCCAAATAAGATAAAACAACAAAGAAGAACATTTCAAAATGAATTGTACTGATGGACAATATGAGTGTCCAGGTATAAGACCATCACAGAGAGGCTGAGTCACTCACAATTAAAGATGCAGAGGGAATAATTACCATAGTTATTACATACATTTTTGAATTTCCTTTGGTTTACCATGATTGAGTGTATATAAGACATATTTTTGTCATTAAAATCATTGTATAGGTTCATGACATCATGAAATATATGTCCGCTGTAGTCTCACTCTATTTGCTACATGTGTGCAAATGATAGAGGGGTTTAACATTCTCCTATGCACCCAAGCTCACTTGAAATAGACCCAGAAGACATGGCAAACTGTCAGCAGAAGTTGCAGAAGTCAATTCTTTTTGAAAACAATATAGTCTTGCACATCCTGTGCTACAGTGAAAATGGACCATCCAACTTGTGTTAGTGCTAACTTCAAAAGTCAGCCTCCATGATGGCATGGGGTGCAGTAGTGCATTAGTTAAGTTGTTCTCACTCATCTGTGGAGTTAAATACAGTGCTGAATGATATAAATGGATTTTAAACAGCATGAAAAGCCACTCATGCATTGTATTTGAAGGGAGATCTTCAATTACTGCCACATAGTAAGGACAAATTGCATTCTCTACTGTGTTTTAATAGTTTAATGTAACTCCATCATAAGGACCAGCAGGTGATAAAATGGCGGGCTTTTGGTCAAGAGCTGTCATACTGTCAGCACTACAGAAAGGAAAACATTGAAAAATATGACAAGGAAGGAATACACCCTCCATTTAAGCTGGTGAAATCATGTCCAAGATGTTTTTTTTTATATAAAATCATCTCATCGGTTAATGTATTTAACTGTTAAGTGTTGTATTTTGGTTTGTTTTTAGTCTTCCTTGGCATTTGCTGCCTTATATTGTCCCTGTCCCAACTCTTTTGAGACGTGTTATTTTTACATATTCACGAATATCCCCCAAAACAATAATTTTGGTCAGTTTTGATGGCTGATATGTTTTCTTTGTGCCGTTCTCCATCTAATGTAAGAATCAGACGTTTTGAAAATGGCAGTATTTTGTTATTATTCACAATTTACCTTGTGTCCCAACTTCTATGGAGTTGGGGTTTGTAATATTTGGCAATGATGATGTGTATGATCAAAACTGGTACTGAAATGTTTGGAGTACTATCTGAAGGATCGAGCAGTAAATTCTGGGCAGTATAATAAATCAAGTTTCAAGTTACGCCTTAATCGTAATTTATTGACAATGGCAATTATTATGCAGGCCTGGGACAGTCACTTCTGGTGACCAATATAATAATGTCATTATTAGCTGTAAGGGCCCCAAGATTTTCTGAACTGTTGTGTCTCACAGGCGATTGGCATTGCGACTGCAACCCAGCCTGAGGCACTGGGAGCACAGCAGAGACGACGCCCCCTACTGGTACGGCTCCGAACTGCAAGCACAGATACAGGAGCAGCAGCAGCAACGGCAGCAGTCCAGTAAAGAGAGAGCCAAGAAAAAGGACACCGAGAACGAGGACAGTCGTCGAAACAACCGCCCCCTGCCAACATGAGAACCGCCCTCTGCCAACATGACTCCTGTTTCTATTCGGCTAAACAGATGTAGGTTTTTCTAAAGAGTTTTGTGCAGGCAGATCGATGTTTACAGGATGGATCATTGCATTGCCCGTGGTCACTGAATGGACAATTACAGCACTTTCAGCTTTGTATATGGTTTTATACTAAATCGCCATGACTTAATTCCTCTACAAACAAACAAAATACTTAAAAAAACATTTATTTGAATATATCCATTAACAAGTGACATATTTTGAGAGATGGTGTATATTTTCAATATGGCATAATTGCCAATCTTACTGATCGGAATCCTACAATGATATACACACAAGTATTGTTCGCTCTTACATAGACCGCATGGATACATTGTAATATAGTTTTGTAATAAATAAAGGCTATTTGCAGCAATTTTATCAAGTCGTCATCATCCCCACTCAGTCCCCACACTATATCTCGCTCGTGATAGTTTGCCAATAGCCAGACTACCTCCTTATAGGTCATTAGCCATTGAAAACTAAACAAGCCTTGCATAAGAGACTACACTGTACACAAGGAAGATCAGCATCGACATTGACATATTGCAGTGTATATTCTTCCTTCACATATTCAAGTGTGGGTGTAAGACTGAGTGCAAAATGTTCAAGTCCGGGCGCATTTACAGCACAGGACCCTACAGTACATGGTCCCATTGGCCAGTGACATACATACATGGATACTAGTGGTGTCAACAATATTCGATTTGGCAATGCAGCGCAATGCAGGGCAGGACAATTCAATAATCAATTCGGCAAATGTCATAATCGACGCAGCATATTTTTTGCTGCATTATTTCAAGTTTCAAATACTTCTGTGGGCATTTCTGGAGCAAATGAACTTCAAATTATATTGCCTTGTATTGCCTCATGACTGATGAAAAATGTGCCTTGCTTTCAGTAGAAATGTAATGCATTGCAATGAATTGTTGAATCGGACTGAAGACAAAATGATTCGGACTGAAGTGAAAATGCACATCACTAATGGATACTAGCTTCTAGCACCATTTTGGCAACACACTCTTACAATAACACCCTTTAAAATAAAAGGAGATTATGATTCTGGCCAGGTACATTTTTACAAGTCACTAGCAAAAAAATAACAAAAGAATTGGTGTGCGTGCAAACGGGAAACGTTCAGTGGCTTTGGCAGAGCATTCTAACTCTGACAGAACAACATGTGGCATTACAAGTTCGCGATCACGCCTGAAGTTACATTTAAATAAATAACAACAACAATAATAATAATAATAACAATAATAATACACCCAATGTTTCCTTATTTGATATATTTACATCCCAAGCTTCAGAGTCTCAAACCAGCTCTGTGCTCTCAGGCTGATGGTCCCTTTCCCAGCGCTGGCTGTAATCCGCTGCTCTCCAACGCTGGTTTGAAGCCGCGGCCCGCCAGTCGACTCCCCATTCAGATTACCTATGAGAGAAGAAACATTTTCAACTCAACATCGACTCCACAGACCTCTTAAGTATTGTTGGTAGTACCACTGTCCATAAAACGTGTGACTCACGTTTGGACTTCTAGCAAAGTCACATGAAAACTGAAAATTAAGTCCACACACCAAGCTCTCGTTTCTCTTAATTTACGTAATGTACGGTACAAACAGGAGATTGGGGGGAGACTTTATTTTCAGTTTTCATACGATGCCATCCATTGCCACACCTAACTCACCAATAACAGTTGTTCCTCTGTCAGTCGTGTCTTGTTGAGCATCTTGCAGTGGGACATCGGGACTGATGTTCACCGCAACACCGGACAGGTGAAGCCCAGCCTTCATAGAGGCCGGAATCCGCACTGACACAGATCCTGTAGAGGTCAGAGATGACATGCACATCGCTGAATTTTAATGTACCGGTAAATCACAGAAATAGGTTAAAACATTATTACCCATTGAAGTGAATATTGGTACTAACAATGTACCGGTATGGAAAGGTAATAAAAGCATACAGTATATTGAAGGTTTCATGCAAATACAGTAGTCCCTTCTGTCCGTGACTCCCCTGCAGTGCCTTTGCGACCCCTTTATGGGTCCCGACGAGTGAGAGTAAATAGAATAGAGGCCAAAATTCTCGAAGCCTTTGAAGCAACGGCGAACCCTGGAAGCGGGTCCCTAAACTTGGAAGAGAAGGGCCAAATCCGGTTCATCTCTATGGCAGGCTTGAAGCCATGTGTCTCCTTGAAATGTCACCCAGAGCGGAACCCTTTTCATTCAAAAAGTAGTTCCCTTTACTCTTCAACCGATCAAAGTGTTTTTTTTGTGTGATTCTTATATGCTCTCAATGGTCCCGAGTCTCCCCCCGGTTTGTGAACCACTGCCTTAGATGATACATAAGGAATACACAGTTCATAAGGAGTTTCTTCCAGAATCCATGACGTACAATGGTTCTAATCAGAGCCATCTAATATCAGAGTTACGCCACTCCCATAGACCTCTATGGACCAATCTTTCCACAGCAATGGCGGCTCTCATGGAGCCTCACGGAGCGTTAACATGGAAATCCCCATTGACTTTAGTTCTATTAGAAGTTACTTAGTTCCAGGAGGTGGCCGTAGAACACAGAAAACGTGGTAAAGGTAATGTAATTTGTTTGTACTTAATCTTTGTTTGGTATGTGATGGTTCTGTGTTAGTTTCCAACGAACAGAAGTTTACTGTTAAGAAACATTTTAATCTACGCGAATCACATCACCAACCGACTTCCTGGTCCCCGGTTTGCGCAACTCTGTTATTAGATGGCTCTGGTTCTAATCTGCCATCCTATGCAGCCATGCCCCTTTAGAAGACAGACTAGCATAATGACTGGAGTTCAAAGGGGAAGTCGCACACATTTAGGAGACCGGACTTGATCCCACTTTGTTGCATTGGTGGCGTATGCTATGCTTTATTCATGCCATGATTTAGCAATGGACCACTTCATAACAATTAATTAATTGATTAATACAATTATTAGTCTCTTACCAGTTTCAGTTACAAGATCGGCTGAGCCCTTCTCTCCAACGTAAGCATCAATATTCCCACTGACAGTCATGATGTTCAGAGCACCATTTGAGGTATCTGTAAAACATGAATGTGATGAATAGATACATAGCCTTTACTGTCCCCAAAGGGAAATTTGTATACCACAAGCACATTATAAGAACATCAATCACCATACATGCACAGTCATACACAAATACTGTCAGACATAGGCACATACTCTCACATACACACACACACACTTACATCCACGCACACATGCACACTCCAACACAAATACTGTGATCAAAGTGAAACAACTCAATTCGAGCACCTTGTTTTTGACCAGCTGTATGGATGGGTGCAGTCAAGTTAACTGTTATATTTTATAGTAGAGATAGCGAAGAGTCGTCAAATGTTTTTTTGCGACTCACCTACATTCACATTTCCAGAATCAGTCTCTACGATGGCATCACCTGTGCATGACAGAAAACAGAACATACAAGTTTAAAAGCTACATTCTAAACTGAAGTTTGCTAGGCACTCCATGATGACTAGAAATCAAGATGACTGCTAGAAATTAAGATGTTACAATTGTTGTTTAACATTTATTTGTTGATGTTTAACGATGTTTATTGTAATTATATATTATACAGTCAAACATACCATGGATGTGGCCTAGCTGTATTTCTCCTGCTGAGGAGGACACTTGGGAGGACTCTGCGTAGATGGATTTGACCTTCAGCTGCCCTTGGTCTGTGGAGACTATCATGTAAGACCCCTGGATCTTCTTGAGGTTCACCTCCTGTGACAATTGACAGGTCTTATGAAAAATTGTTCACCAGGGCAGGTAGGATACTTTTGAGTATGCATTTTGTTTGTTGGAAGGTCATTGACATGTATTGAGAGGTCAGTGGTCTTACACTCCCTTCTTTTCCGCAGATGGTCACATTGCCATGGATGGTGCCGAGACCTGTGACATTTCCTCCTGCGGCCTGGACATCCACACAATGACTCTGGAGGTGAAATGAGTGAGCATGACATCAACAGTGAGTGAATGAAACATTTTAGCTTCTCACAGAGCTATGCCCTTGCTTTTAGTCACTCGCCACTCACCCATCAACTATGCACAACACACCATCCTTGCATACAGAACCTGCATCATTCAACAGACCAGTAGAATAAAATAAAGTAATGACGATAATAAAATAAAAGTGTGCTTGTGTGGGAAACACACCCTTATTGATGCCAAGGTGCAGTTTCCTTTTTCTGTCTGGACTTTGCAAACATCACTTTCCATCCTTTGGATGCTGACGCTTCCCTCGCCGGTGGCTGTGACATAAATGTCTTCAGAAGATACAGATTAAATTAGATTAGATTGGATTAGATTATTCATTGTCCCGTAGGGATAATTGTTTTCACATCAGGCAGGCAGTTCCATCAGGTACGACATTAGTTAGATCTGTGGTCCACATGTCATTTACAATGTAGACACCATTTACACACATGGAAACACACACACACACACACACACACACACACACACACACACACACACACACACACACACACACACACACACACACATCCTCAGACATCCGGACATCTATCCATATACACCCTAATACATAGGCTACACTCCTCTCCTTCACATACATACTTTTTTACCCTCCCCTCTCATTTACCCAGTTATGCCACCCCTCTCATTTTCCCAGCTATTTCACCTCTCATACATTAGTCCACACAGAGAGAAACAAATGTAACCAATCAGATAATGGGGGCACCTGCCACCAGCAGCATCAACTGATGAAGAAGACTATCAAATTGCTCACTCACCGCTTTTAATTGGCGCCGTCAGCTCCACGGTTACATTGCTGGTCATGTCATCGCCGTGGATAAGTAGCTCTTCACTTTCCGCACAATACTGTACTTTGAAGTCATCCAAGTTTATGTCACTGTTGACATTTACACCCTGCACAGATATGAATGCGCGATCAGCTTCTGGGAAGGCATGCGGATCCAATGGGCGCACGGACAAGTCGCATGGAAGCTTCACGTTAACTTTGCTGAAAGGGCTAACTTCAAACTCCCATTGCTTCAATGGCTTGCCGAGGTCATTGTGAAGACTCGCCTTGACGGACAAACGACGACCCGTGAGAGGTAATGCAAAACCTACACGAGACAATTCTTTGGTTCCTAGCCAAACTGCCCTTACGCACACCCGCGTGCCAAGTGCAGCCCAATACATGACTTGACTCGCCAAAAGTGACTCTATGCTAACTGTTTTGGAGTTAACTCAATACGATGCTAACTGCCAACTGCAACGTTTCTTTCTTAGATCATGCTACTGAACAGTTTTCTCAATTTCAAGATCGGTCTTCTCTTAAAACTCACAGAAAGCATCCGCCGTTGCTAGTTTGGATAGCCCCGGTGAATATATTGAGCAACAGACCACTTTCTCTGATACGTAATTGTCATTGCGGCTCCCTTACTCAACATGGACTGTTGCATTGTGGGAAATGTAGTTTATTACGTGGTTGCGCTTCTCCACTGTTCTGCAGACACTGAAATTAGAAAACAGCAATGCTGCAGATTATCATCCATTTGCGCTGCGTCTCTGTGTTCTACGTTTTTGTGTAAAGACGAGTATGAAAGTAGCCAACATTTGAGCCATTTTGCAATAATAGGGGGTGTTTACAATGGTTGTAGGATGTTTACAATGGTCCTTGTGCGCCATCTGGTGGTCGAATGGTTTTACAGTCTGCTCAATCTTATTAGGGGCCAAGCAGCGAAGCTGGCGAAGGCCCCTATAGAGTTAGTAGGTTTTCTTCATTATTAGGGGCCAAGCAGCGAAGCTGGCGAAGGCCCCTATAGAGTTAGCTGGTTTTCTTCCTATTATTATTAGGGGCCAAGCAGCGAAGCTGGCGAAGGCCCCTACTGTTTTAGCTGGTGTTCTTATTAGGGGCCAAGCAGCGAAGCTGGCGAAGGCCCCTACTGTTTTAGCTGGTGTTCTTATTAGGGGCCAAGCAGCGAAGCTGGCGAAGGCCCCTATAGTGTTAGCTGGTTTTCTTATTATTATGTCACCTTTCCTCTCCTTAGCAAGTCTATGGCAGCCCATAGAACCGTAGGTAGGAAAATGCTGTAAATTGGCACACACATTCGGGGCAGACTCAGCATCACCCACAGCGATTTATAGGTCCCCAGCCCCAACACTCTAGCGCCACCAGCAGGTCAAATTTGCAGGTACATTTCTGCTTGTAACTTCTGAACTGCTGGGCCAATTTTCAAAAACTTGGTATCCCTGGAATCCTTGGGCCAAGACGAATCCAACGCACCCTATGACGTCATTTTCCGCCAGGATAGTTTTCCCGCCATTTTGAATTTTGTGAAATTCAATAAAAATGCTACTTCTCCCACAATTTTTGACCATTTTGCTCGAAATTCGGTATATAGTATCCCTGAACCAAGCTTCATATGGGGTCTCAAGGAATATTTGATATCTGTTATCGTTTAGCCGTGACAGCCAATCGAAATTGTTCTAAAAGTGGCAAAACAGGAAGTGAGGTCATATCTCAGCAACCCTTTGACGGTTTCGGCTAGGATTTTGTACACACATAGATGTCCATCCCCTGACCTACCACAAAAAAATTCAGACCCCCAACTCAAACTCTGTAGCGCCACCAGCAGGTCAAAATTTTAGCTACATTTTTGCCTGTAGCTTTTAAACCATATGCACGATGTAAAATATATTATTATCACTAGAATCCTTGGGCCAAGCCAAATCCAACGCACTATATGACGTTATGTCAACGCAGAAGGGAAATTCCGCCATTTTGAATTTTCTGAAATTCACTGTAAGTCTATGGCAGCCCATAGAACCGTACATAGGAAAATGCTGTAAATTGGCACACATATTTGAGGCAGCATCAACATTACCCACAGCGAGTTATAGGTCCCCAGCCCCAATACTCTAGCGCCACCAGCAGGTCAAAGTTGCAGGTACATTTCTGATTGTAACTTTTGAACCGCTGGGCCAATTTTCATAAACTTGGTATCCCTGGAATTCTTGGGCCAAGACGAATCCAACGCATTCTATGACCTCATTTTCTGCCTGGATATTTGTCCCGCCATTTTGTATTTTGTAAAATTATATAAAAATGCTACTGCTCCCACAATATTTAGCCATTTCACCCGAAATTCGGTATATAGTATATCTGGACTGAGCTACACATGGGGTCTCAAGGAATATTGGATATCTTTTATCGTTTAGCCGTGACAGCCAATCAAAATTGTCGTAAAAGTGGCGAAACAGGAAGTGAGGTCATATCTCAGCAACCGTTTGTCGAATTAGGCTGGGATTTTGTACACACATAGTAGTCCATCCCATGACCTACCACAAAAAAAATCAGATCCCCAGCTCAAACTCTGTAGCGCCACCAGCAGGTCAAATTTTTGCTACATTTTTGCCTGTATCTTTTGAACCGTACTCCCAATTTTCAAAATATTGGTACACAGGTCATCCTCACACCATGTTGCACCCAGGTATGGATTTTCGTAACGATTGAAAAAACTATCAGCTCACAGCAGCCATTCAAAATTGTGGAAAGAATGGAGGGATTTTTTCTCATCTCTCTGTCTCCTCTGCTCCCCTTGCGCACGTTCACTGACACCATTCTCGGCAGGGGGTCAAGCCCCACTGCCCCAGCCCCTGCACCCCACCCCCCACCCCCTCCTCACACACACACAGACAGACAGAGGGAGAGGGAGAGGGAGAGGGAGAGGGAGAGGGACAGAGAGGGAAGAAGGGAGGGGGGAGAGGAAAGAATTTTGAACACCTCTTGTCGTTTGCCGGTGACAGCCAATCAAAATTGTCATAAAGGTGGCAAAACAGGAAGTGAGGTCATATCTCAGCAACCGTTAGTCAATTTCTGTTAGGATTTTTTGCACACATTCTAGTCCATCCCATGACCTCCCACAAAAAAATCCAGACCCCAAGCTCTCTAGCGCCACCAACAGGTAACAGGAAGTGAGCTCATATCTCGGCAGCTCTTCAACGGATTCAAACTAAACTTGGTTTACGTGATCACACTCTCGTCCAAGGAATGCACACCAACATTGGCGAGATTTGGACCAAAGGGGGCGCTGCAGTTCCTTCTGTTGCCGTGGCGGCTCTGGCAAGTTTACTGCTTGGCCCCGCATTGCTGCTTGCAGCTATATTTATTATTATGTCACCTCTTTCCTCTCCTTAGCAAGTCTATGGCAGCCCATAGAACCGTAGGTAGGAAAATGCTGTAAATCGGCACACACATTCGGGCCAGTCTCAGCATTACCCACAGCAATTTATAGGACCCCAGCCCCAACACTCTAGCGCCACCAGCAGGTCAAAGTTGCAGGTACATTTCTGCTTGTAACTTTTGAACCGCTGGGCCAATTTTCATAAACTTGGTATCCCTGGAATCCTTGAGCCAAGACGAATCCAACGCACCCTATGACGTCATTTTCCGCCAGGATAGTTTTCCCGCCATTTTGAAATTTACGAAATTCAATAAAAATGCTACTTGTCCCGCAATTTTTGACCAATTTGCCCGAAACTTGGTATATAGTATGTCTGGACTGAGTTACACATGGGGTCTTAATGAATATTGGATATCTTTTATCGTTTAGCCGTGACAGCCAATCAAAATTGACGTAAAAGTGGCAAAACAGGAAGTGAGGTCATATCTCAGCAACCGTTTGTCGAATTAGGCTGGGATTTTGTACACACATAGTAGTCCATCCCATGACCTACCACAACAAAAATCGGATCCCCAGCTCAAACTCTGTAGCGCCACCAGCAGGTCAAAAGTTTAGCTACATTTTTGCCTGTATCTTTTGAACCCTACTCCCAATTTTCAAAATATTGGTACACAGGTCATCTTCACACCATGTTGCACCCAGGTATGGATTTTCGTAACGATTGAAAAAACTATCAGCTCACAGCAACCATTCAAAATTGTGGAAAGAATGGAGGGATTTTTTCTCATCTCTCTGTCCCCTCTGGCACCGGCTGCGCACGTTCACTGACACCATTCTCAGCAGGGGGCCTGGACACACAAGAGACGAGAGCTTATGTGTGTGCGTAGTTCTGCTATTGCTTTAAAGTGTCAACCAAAGCCCCACTGCCCCAGCCCCTGCAGTCTCTGCAGTCTCTGTTCAAACTAAACTTGGATCACATGATCACCTTCCCCTTCAAAGATTGCACACCAACATTGGTGAGATTTGGCCTAAAGGGGGCGCTGCAGTCAATTTGGTTGCAGTGGCGACTTGGGCAAGTTTACTGCTTGGCCCCGCATTGCTGCTTGCAGCTATATTTAGGGGCCAAGCAGCGAAGCTGGCGAAGGCCCCTATAGTGTTAGCTGGTTTTCTTATTATTATGTCACCTTTCCTCTCCTTAGCAAGTCTATGGCAGCCCATAGAACCGTAGGTAGGAAAATGCTGTAAATTGGCACACACATTCGGGGCAGACTCAGCATCACCCACAGCGATTTATAGGTCCCCAGCCCCAACACTCTAGCGCCACCAGCAGGTCAAAGTTGCAGGTACATTTCTGCTTGTAACTTCTGAACTGCTGGGCCAATTTTCAAAAACCTGGTATCCCTGGAATCCTTGAGCCAAGACGAATCCAACGCACACTATGACGTCATTTTCCGCCAGGATAGTTTTCCCGCCATTTTGAATTTTGTGAAATTCAATAAAAATGCTACTTCTCCCACAATTTTTGACCATTTTGCCCGAAATTCGGTATATAGTATCCCTGAACCGAGCTTCATACGGGGTCTCAAGGAATATTTGATATCTGTTATCGTTTAGTCGTGACAGCCAATCAAAATTGTTGTAAAAGTGGCAAAACAGGAAGTGAGGTCATATCTCAGCAACCGTTTGTCGAATTAGGCTGGGATTTTGTACACACATAGATGTCCATCCCCTGACCTAATGAAAACAAATTCAGACCCCCAACTCAAACTCTGTAGCGCCACCAGCAGGTCAAAATTTTAGCTAAATTTTTGCCTGTAGCTTTTAAACCATATGCACGATGTAAAATATATTATTATCACTAGACTCCTTGGGCCAAGCCGAATCCAACGCACTATATGACGTTATGTCAACGCAGAAGGGAAATTCCGCCATTTTGAATTTTCTGAAATTCACTGTAAGTCTATGGCAGCCCATAGAACCGTACATAGGAAAATGCTGTAAATTGGCACACATATTTGAGGCAGCATCAACATTACCCACAGCGAGTTATAGGTCCCCAGCCCCAATACTCTAGCGCCACCAGCAGGTCAAAGTTGCAGGTACATTTCTGATTGTAACTTTTGAACCGCTGGGCCAATTTTCATAAACTTGGTATCCCTGGAATCCTTGGGCCAAGACGAATCCAGCGCACTCTATGACGTCATTTTCTGCCTGGATAGTTGTCCCGCCATTTTGTATTTCGTGAAATCAAATAAAAATGCTACTTCTCCCACAATTTTTAGCCATTTCACCCGAAATTCGGTATATAGTATATCTGGACTGAGCTACACATGGGGTCTCAAGGAATATTGGATATCTTTTATCGTTTAGCCGTGACAGCCAATCAAAATTGTTGTAAAAGTGGCAAAACAGGAAGTGAGGTCATATCTCAGCAACCGTTTGTCGAATTAGGCTGGGATTTTGTACAAACATAGTAGTCCATCCCATGACCTACCACAAAAAAATTCAGACCCCCAGCTCAAACTCTGTAGCGCCACCAACAGGTCAAAAGTTAAGCTACATTTTTGCCTGTAGCTTTTAAACCATATGCACGATGTAAAATATATTATTATCACTAGAATCCTTGGGCCAAGCCGAATCCAACGCACTATATGACGTTATGTCAACGCAGAAGGGAAATTCCGCCATTTTGAATTTTGTAAAATTCAATAAAATGCTACTTCTCACACAATTTTTGTCAGAATGACCTGCAAAAAGGTACACATCATCTTCAGACTGATAGGCATTAGGGTGTCCAAAGAATTTTTGATACCTCTTATCGTTTGGAGGTGACAGCCAATCAAAATTGTCATAAAAGTGGTAAAACAGGAAGTGAGGTCATATCTCAGCAACCGTTTGTCAGATTCTTTTAGCTATTTTTTGCACACATACTAGTCAATCCCATGACCTCCCACAAAAAAATCCAGATTCCCAGCTCAAACTCTCTAGCGCCACCAACAGGTAACAGGAAGTGAGCTTATATCTCGGCTGCCCTTTAAGGGATTCAAAATAAACTTGGTTCATGTGAGCACACTCCCCTCCAAGGAATGCACACCAACATTGGCAAGATTTTGTCCAAAGGGGGCGCTGCAGTTCCTTCTGTTGCCGTGGCGACTTTGGCAACTTTACTGCTTGGCCCCGCATTGCTGCTTGCAGCTATATTTAGGGGCCAAGCAGCGAAGCTGGCGAAGGCCCCTATAGAGTTAGTAGGTTTTCTTCATTGTTATTATTATTATCTAGTCACCATTCTTCTCCGACTGTAAGTCTATGGCAGCCTATAGAACCGTAGGTAGGAAAATGCTGTAAATTGGCACACACATTCGGGGCAGACTCAGCATCACCCACAGCGATTTATAGGTCCCAAGCCCCAACACTCTAGCGCCACCAGCAGGTCAAAGTTGCAGGTACATTTCTGCTTGTAACTTTTGAACCGCTTGGCCAATTTTCATAAACTTGGTATCACTGGAATCCTTGGGCCAAGACAAATCCAACGCACCCTATGACGTCATTTTCCGCCAGGATAGTTTTTCCGCCATTTTGAATTTTATGAAATTCAATAAAAATGCTACTACTCCCACAATTTTCGACCAATTCACCCGAAACTCGGTATATAGTATCTCGGGACTGAGCTACACATGGGGTCTCAAGGAATATTGGATAACTTTTATCGTTTAGCCGTGACAGCCAATCAAAATTGTCGTAAAAGTGGCGAAACAGGAAGTGAGGTCATATCTCAGCAACCGTTTGTCAAACTAGGCTGGGTTTTTGTACACACATAGTAGTCCATCCCAGGACCTACCACAACAAAAATCATATCCCCAGCTCAAACTCTGTAGCGCCACCAGCAGGTCAAAATTTTTGCTACATTTTTGCCTGTAGCTTTTGAACTGTACTCCCAATTTTCAAAATATTGGTACACAGGTCATCCTCACACCATGTTGCACCCAGGTATGGATTTTCGTAACGATTGAAAAAACTATCAGCTCACAGCAGCCATTCAAAATTGTGGAAAGAATGGAGGGATTTTTTCTCATCTCTCTGTCTCCTCTGCTCCCCTTGCGCACGTTCACTGACACCATTCTCGGCAGGGGGTCAAGCCCCACTGCCCCAGCCCCTGCACCCCACCCCCCACCCCCTCCTCACAAACACACAGACAGACAGAGGGAGAGTGAGAGGGAGAGGGAGGGGGGAGAGGGAGAGGTAGAGGGAGAGGGAGAGGGACAGAGAGGGAAGAAGGGAGGGAGGGAGGGAGAGGGAGGGGGGAGAGGAAAGAATTTTGAACACCTCTTGTTGTTTGCCGGTGACAGCCAATCAAAATTGTCATAAAGGTGGCAAAACAGGAAGTGAGGTCATATCTCAGCAACCGTTAGTCAATTTCTGTTAGGATTTTTTGCACACATTCTAGTCCATCCCATGACCTCCCACAAAAAAATCCAGACCCCAAGCTCTCTAGCGCCACCAACAGGTAACAGGAAGTGAGCTCATATCTCGACAACTCTTCAACGGATTCAAACTAAACTTGGTTTACGTGATCACACTCTCGTCCAAGGAATGCACACCAACATTGGCGAGATTTGGACCAAGGGGGGCGCTGCAGTTCCTTCTGTTGCCGTGGCTGCTCTGGCAAGTTTACTGCTTGGCCCCGCATTGCTGCTTGCAGCTATATTTATTATTATGTCACCTCTTTCCTCTCCTTAGCAAGTCTATGGCAGCCCATAGAACCGTAGGTAGGAAAATGCTGTAAATTGGCACACACATTCGGGGCAGACTCAGTATCACCCACAGCGATTTATAGGTCCCAAGCCCCAACACTATAGCGCCACCAGCAGGTCAAAGTTGCAGGTACATTTCTGCTTGTAACTTTTGAACCGCTGGACCAATTTTCAAAAACTTGGTATCCCTGGAATCCTTGAGCCAAGACGAATCCAACATACCCTATGACGTCATTTTCCGCCTGGATAGTTTTCCCGCCATTTTGAATTTTGCGAAATTCAATAAAAATGCTACTCCTCCCACAATTTTTGACCAATTCACCCAAAACTCGGTATATAGTATCTCTGGACTGAGCTTAATATGGGGTCTACAGGAATATTCGATACATTTAATCGTTTAGCCGTGACAGCCAATCAAAATTGTCGTAAAAGTGGTGAAACAGGAAGTGAGGTCATATCTCAGCAACCGTTTGTCAAACTAGGCTGGGATTTTGTACACACATAGTGGTCCACCCCAAGACCTACCACAAAGAAAATCAGATCCCCAGCTCAAACTCTGTAGCGCCACCAGCAGGTCAAACTTTTAGCTACATTTTTACCTGTAGCTTTTGAACCGTACTCCCAATTTTCAAAATATTGGTACACAGGTCATCTTCACACTATGTTGCACCCAGGTATGGATTTTCGTAACGATTGAAAAAACTATCAGCTCACAGCAGCCATTCAAAATTGTGGAAAGAATGGAGGGATTTTTTCTCATCTCTCTGTCCCCTTCCCCTCCCCTGCGCACGTTCACTGACACCATTCTCGGCAGGGGGTCTAGTGTCAACCAAAGCCCCACTGCCCCAGCCCCTGCAACCCCCCCCCCCTCCCCCTCACACACACACAGACAGACAGAGGGAGAGGGAGAGGGAGAGGGAGAGGGAGAGGGACAGAGAGGGAAGAAGGGAAGGAGGGAGGGAGAAGGAGGGGGGAGAGGAAAGAATTTTGAACACCTCTTGTCGTTTGCCGGTGACAGTCAATCAAAATTGTCATAAAGGTGGCAAAACAGGAAGTGAGGTCATATCTCAGCAACCGTTAGTCAATTTCTGTTAGGATTTTTTGCACACATTCTAGTCCATCCCATGACCTCTCACAAAAAAATCCAGACCCCAAGCTCTCTAGCGCCACCAACAGGTAACAGGAAGTGAGCTCATATCTCGGCAGCTCTTCAACGGATTCAAACTAAACTTGGTTTACGTGATCACACTCTCGTCCAAGGAATGCACACCAACATTGGCGAGATTTGGACCAAAGGGGGCGCTGCAGTTCCTTCTGTTGCCGTGGCGACTCTGGCAAGTTTACTGCTTGGCCCCGCATTGCTGCTTGCAGCTATATTTATTCTTCAGTCACCATTCTTCTCCGACTGTAAGTCTATGGCAGCCTATAGAGCCGTACGTAGGAAAATGCTGAAAATTGGCACACATATTCGAGCCCAGGTCAGCATTACCCACAGCAATTTATAGGTCCCCAGCCCCAACGCTCTAGCGCCACCAGCAGGTCAAAGTTGCAGGTACATTTCTGCTTGTAACTCTTGAACCGCTGGGCCAATTTTCATGAACTTGGTATCCCTGGAATCCTTGGGCCAAGACGAATCCAACGCACCCTATGACGTCATTTTCCGCCAGGATAGTTTTCCCGCCATTTTGAATTTTGTGAAATTCAATAAAAATGCTACTTCTCCCACAATTTTTGACCAATTCACCCGAAACCCGGTATATGGTATCTGTGGACTGAGCTACACATGGGGTCTCAAGGAATATTGGATATCTTCTATCGTTTAGCCGTGACAGCCAATCAAAATTGTCGTAAAAGTGGCAAAACAGGAAGTGAGGTCATATCTCAGCAACCGTTTGTCGAATTGGGCAGGGATTTTGTACACACATAGTAGTCCATCCCATGACCTACCACAAAAAAAATCAAATCCCCAGCTCAAACTCTGTAGCGCCACCAGCAGGTCAAAATTTTAGCTACATTTTTGCCTGTATCTTTTGAACCGTACTCCCAATTTTCAAAATATTGGTACACAGGTCATCTTCACACCATGTTGCACCCAGGTATGGATTTTCGTAACGATTGAAAAAACTATCAGCTCACAGCAGCCATTCAAAATTGTGGAAAGAATGGAGGAATTTTTTCTCATCTCTCTGTCCCCTCTGCTCCCCTTGCGCACGTTCACTGACACCATTCTCGGCAGGGGGTCGGGACACACGAGAGCTTATGTGTGTGCGTAGTTCTGCTATTGCTTTAAAGTGTCAACCAAAGCCCCACTGCCCCAGCCCCTGCACCCCCCCCCCCCCCCCCCTCAGACATACACAGACAGACAGAGGGAGAGGGAGAGGGAGGGGGGAGAGGGAGAGGGAGAGGGAGAGGGACAGAGAGGGAAGAAGGGAGGGAGGGAGGGAGAAGGAGGGGGGGTGGAAAGAATTGAACACCTCTTGTCGTTTGCCGGTGACAGCCAATCAAAATTGTCATAAAGGTGGCAAAACAGGAAGTGAGGTCATATCTCAGCAACCGTTAGTCAATTTCTGTTAGGATTTTTTGCACACATTCTAGTCCATCCCATGACCTCCCACAAAATAATCCAGACCCCAAGCTCTCTAGCGCCACCAACAGGTAACAGGAAGTGAGCTCATATCTCGGCAGCTCCTCAACGGATTCAAACTATCCCTGGAATCCTTGGGCCAAGACGAATCCAACGCACCCTATGACGTCATTTTCCGCCAGGATAGTTTTTCCGCCATTTTGAATTTTGTGAAATTCAATAAAAATGCTACTTCTCCCACAATTTTTGACCAATTCACCCGAAACTCGGTATATAGTATCTCTGGACTGAGCTACACATGGGGTCTCAAGGAATATTGGATATCTTCTATCGTTTAGCCGTGACAGCCAATCAAAATTGTCGTAAAAGTGGCGAAACAGGAAGTGAGGTCATATCTCAGCAACTGTTTGTCGAATTAGGTTGGGATTTTGTACATACATAGATGTCCATCCCATGACCTACTGAACAAAAATTCAGACCCGCAACTCATACTCTGTAGCGCCACCAACAGGTCAAAATTTTAGCTACATTTTTGCCTGTAGCTTTTAAACCATATGCACGATGTAAAATATATTATTATCACTAGAATCCTTGGGCCAAGCCGAATCCAACGCACTATATGACGTTATGTCAACGCAGAAGGGAAATTCCGCCATTTTGAATTTTGTAAAATTCACTGTAAGTCTATTGCAGCCCATAGAACCGTACATAGGAAAATGCTGTAAATTGGCACACATATTTGAGGCAGCATCAACATTGCCCACAGCGAGTTATAGGTCCCCAGCCCTATGCCCTATGACGTCATTTTCTGCCTGGATAGTTTTCCCGCCATTTTGTATTTTGTGAAATTAAATAAAAATGCTACTTCTCCCACAATTTTTTACCATTTCGCCGGAAATTCGGTATATCGTATCTCTGTACTGAGCTTTATACGGGGTCTCAAGGAATATTGGATTTCTTTTATCGTTTAGCTGTGACAGCCAATCAAAATTGTTGTAAAAGTGGCGAAACAGGAAGTGAGGTCATATCTCAGCAACCCTTTGTCGGTTTCGGCTAGGATTTTGTACACACATAGATGTCCATCCTATGACCTTCTGAAAAAAAAACTCAGACTCCCAGCTCAAACTCTGTAGTGCCACCAACAGGTCAAATGTTTAGCTACATTTTTGCCTGTAGCTTTTAAATCATATGCACGATGTAAAATATTATATTATCACTAGAATCCTTGGGCCAAGCCGAATTCAACGCACTATATGACGTAATGTCAACGCAGAAGGGAAATTCCGCCATTATGAATTTTGTAAAATTTAATAAAATGCTACTTGTCACACAATTTTTGTCAGAATGACCTGCAAAAAGGTACACATCATCTTCAGACTGATAGGCATTAGGATATCCAAAGAATTTTTGATACCTCTTATCGTTTGGAGGTGACAGCCAATCAAAATTGTTGTAAAAGTGGCAAAACAGGAAGTGAGGCCACATCTCAGCAACCGTTTGTCAAATTCTTTTAGCTATTTTTTGCCCACATACTAGTCAATCCCATGACCTCCCAAAAAAAATCCAGATCCCCAGCTCAAACTCTCTAGCGCCACCAACAGGTAACAGGAAGTGAGCTCATATCTCGGCCCTCTAAGGGATTCAAACTAAACTTGGTTCACATGACCACACTCCCCTCCAAGGCGTGCACACCAACATTGGCGAGATTTGGGACAAAGGGGGCGCTGCAGTTCCTTCTGTTGCCGTGGCGACTTTGGCAAGTTTACTGCTTGGCCCCGCATTGCTGCTTGCAGCTATATTTATTCTCTAGTCACCATTCCTATCCCTTAGCAAGTCTATGGCAGCCCATAGAAGCGTAGGTAGGAAAATGCTGTAAATTGGCACACACATTAGGGACAGTCTCAGCATTACCCACAGCGATTTATAGGTCCCTAGTCCCAACGCTCTAGCGCCACCAGCAGGTCAAAGTCGCAGGTGCGTTTCTGCTTGTAACTTTTGAACCGCTGGGCCGATTTTCATAAACCTGGTATCCCTGGAATCCTTGGGCCAAGACGAATCCAACGCACCCTATGACGTCATTTTCCGCCAGGATAGTTTTCCCGCCATTTTGAATTTTGTGAAATTCAATAAAAATGCTATTTTTTCGCCAATTTTTGACCAATTCAGCCGAAATTCGGTATATAGAATCTCTGGACTGAGCTACACATGGGGTCTTCAGGAATATTGGATATCTTTTATCTTTTAGCCGTGAGAGCCAATCAAAATTGTCGTAAACGTGGCGAAACAGGAAGTGAGGTCATATCTCAGCAACCGTTTGTCGAATTGGGCAGGGATTTTGTACACACATAGTAGTCCATCCCATGACCTACCACAAAAAAAATCAGATCCCCAGCTCAAACTCTGTAGCGCCACCAGCAGGTCAAAATTTTAGCTACATTTTTGCCTGTAGCTTTTAAACCATATGCACGATGTAAAATATATTATTATCACTAGAATCCTTGGGCCAAGCCGAATTCAACGCACTATATGAAGTTATGTCAACGCAGAAGGAAAATTCGGCCATTTTGAATTTTGTAAAATTCACTGTAAGTCTATGGTAGCCCATAGAACCATACATAGAAAAATGCTATAAATTGGCACACATATTTGAGGCAGCATCAACATTATCCACAGCGAGTTATAGGTCCCCAGCCCCAATACTCTAGCGCCACCAGCAGGTGAAAGTCCCAGGTACATTTCTGCTTGTAACTTTTGAACCGCTGGATCAATTTTCATAAACCTGGTATCCCTGGAATCCTTGGGCCAAGACGAATCCAATGCACCCTATGACGTCATTTTCTGCCTGGATAGTTTTCCCGCCATTTTGAATTTTGTAAAATTCAATAAAAATGCTATTTTTCCCGCAATTTTTGACCATTTCGCCCGAAATTCGGTATATTGTATCTCTGTACTGAGGTTTGTATGGGTTCTCAAGAAATATTAGATATCTTTCATCGTTTAGCCGTGACAGCCAATCAAAATTGTTGTAAAAGTGGCAAAACAGGAAGTGAGGTCATATCTCAGCAACCCTTTGTCGGTTTCGGCTAGGATTTTTTACACACATAGATGTTCATCTTATGACCTACTGAAAAAAAAATCAGACCCCCAGCTCAAACTCTGTAGCGCCACCAACAGGTCAAAATTTTAGCTACATTTTTGCCTGTAGCTTTTAAACCATGTACACAATGTAAAATATATTATGATCACTAGAATCCTTGGGCCACGCCGAATCCAACGCACTATATAACGTTATGTAAACGCAGAAGGGAAATTCCGCCATTTTGAATTTTGTAAAATTCAATAAAATGCTACTTGTCACACAATTTTTGTTAGAATGACCAGCAAAAAGGTACACATCATCTTCAGACTGATAGGCATTAGGGTATCCAAAGAATTTTTGATACCTCTTATCGTTTGGAGGTGACAGCCAATCAAAATTGTCATAAAGGTGGCAAAACAGGAAGTGAGGTCATATCTCAGCAACCGTTTGTCAGATTCTTTTAGCTATTTTTTGCACACATACTAGTCAATCCCATGACCTCCCACAAAAAAATCCAGATTCCCAGCTCAAACTCTCTAGCGCCACCAACAGGTAACAGGAAGTGAGCTTATATTTGTCAGCCCTTTAAGAAATTCAGAATAAACTTGGTTCATGTGAGCACACTCCCCTCCAAGGAATGCACACCAACATTGGCGAGATTTGGGCCAAAGGGGGCGCTGCAGTTCCTTCTGTTGCCGTGGCGACTTTGGCAAGTTTACTGCTTGGCCCCGCATTGCTGCTTGCAGCTATATTTTGGTATTTAGGATGGGCAATTTATTGAATTGAATTGTATTGTATTTTTTTTCTTTTTAGGAATGATGGACTGCCTTTTGTTTTGAGCATGAGCCGCACATTTTGCTATTTACCTGCATGCATGGAATTAGAGGAAATGCTTAACAGAAATAGAGGAAAGCCATCATTTCATTCTTTCAGAAATTATTTAATTAGGCATACTGAATCACACGTTATATATATTGTTTTTTTCCAATGTCGTGGTAAGCTCTGACTGTAGATATCAGAAATATTTTGCTATTGGAAAGATTATGGAACCCTATTATGAAGACATACAAACTCCTTCCCACGGGGAGGCGGTGTGGAGCTGCCTTCCATTCACCTTAATGCATAAAAGGAAAAAAACTTTCCTAAATTCATTGTCTCTGCCTAACGTCATGGAAAGAGTTACTTTGTTGCAGAGAAGGATAGCAAGAGAATCTAAAACGATTGAAGGGAACGTGTGTTTTTAAGGTTTTTCTTTGGCATCAGAGAAGACAATAGAGTGCGCGTTGTATTGCGCGTTGTATTTGTCTTTGCAATATGCTGGGGCTGGATGCTTGCGAACCTGTTTTGTTCTGAAAATGGAGCAAGTTCCTGAAGGAATGTGGATCAAGCCCAGCATGCACTAGGATGTAGTCATTACTCATCGTAGGCTACTCCGCACAGTCAAAATGTTATTCTTCTTCCTCTGCCACTTTGTTTCTGTTCTGGGACTAAAGGTTGCGACAATGTTTTGATGTTATTTCAAATCGGGATGTCTAACGAGCTGGGTTGTGGTGGATTGCTTTTCTTGCACCAAGGAACGATAACGCCTCTCCAAGGGATTACAGTGGTCGTCTCCATCTTTTCAATTGTTTCTTGGAAATAACTTTTTTTTTATTCCGCCGGTGCGCCCTTTGTCAGAGAGATGCGGGGATGAAGTTGGATTTTTGATGCATTGGCAGTGGTCCTGGACAAACTGTTTTGATTGGTAAAGTCATGAGATGTTTGGAAATATCCCTTTACAAAGTTATAGGCTACTCGGAGCCTAGCGGAATGATTCCTTTGTAGCCATCTGCACACCACTGCAATTGTGACACAGTATTTTCTAGTAGGCTACGAAAACAATTGAGAATTTATGTAACGTGCGTCATTCATAAGCATAGCTCTCATACGTTGTTTTAGACCATTATTCACATGCTTAAAGCACGGCTCTGTCATAACATGTTTATAAACAGCCGTCGTTAGGTCTTCTCCGCTGCTTTCATTCCGCAAGATTTTTTATGAAAACTTGGATGACGTCAACTGCGTAATTGAAAGCATAAAAGCTTTATAACCCTTTCCTTTGTGTGTATGTTGTACCATTTCCAAAGGACACTAGTCTGCTTACCCTGTGTTTGGCAATGAGTTGAAAGCCGTTTCCCATCCAAGGTAACAACCTTCGCACAGACTATCTATTCCATTGTTGTTATTGTTTTTATTATTCTGCCAGCTTATAGAGCCACTATGTCACTCAAAGCTAAGGCCTTATACACTTTCCAAAGTGAGAATAAAGAGGAGATCAGTATAGAGGAGAATGAGGAGCTGGTGATCTTTGACGAAACCTCCATAGACGGCTGGTTGCAAGGGGAGAACAGCAAAGGGCAAAGGGGCATTTTCCCTGCCTCGTATGTGGAGATCATTAGGCCGCGCTCTAACTCTAACCTGACAGACTGCTCCATCAGCCCGGCGGGCTCACCTGGAAATGACTCTTCCTTTTTCCACTCGGGGTCAAACACCATGTCGTCCTTCCAGTATGACGACGATGACGACGACTGGGATGACTGGGACGACAGCTCCACAGTGGTGGAGGACGAGGACCACCCGGGGGGGCGAGGGGGCATGGGGGCCAACGGCCACGCTCACCAGAGCCCGTACAACAACCCCAACGTCCACTACCGCTCCAAGCCGCACATGGAGAGGCAGGACAGCATCTCCAGCTCCAGGAAAGGCAGTATGGTGGGCAGGAACCTCAACCGCTTCTCCAGCTTCGTGCGCTCGGGGGTGGAGGCCTTTGTGCTGGGCGACGTGCCCATGATGGCCAAGATAGCCGAGTCTTACTCCATAGACATGAGCGCCAAGGGGCCGGAGTGGCGGGAGAGCCCGCAGCCTTTCAACTGCTCCATCGAGGATCCCACCAAGCAGACCAAGTTCAAGGGCATCAAGACCTACATATCGTACAGGGTGACCCCCAGCCACACGAGCCGCCCCGTGTACAGACGTTACAAGCACTTTGACTGGCTGTACAACAGGCTACTGCACAAGTTCACCGTGATCTCCGTGCCCCACCTGCCCGAGAAGCAGGCCACGGGCCGCTTCGAGGAGGACTTCATCGAGAAGCGCAAGCGGCGGCTGATCCTCTGGATGGACCACATGACCAGCCACCCGGTGCTCTCGCAGTACGAGGGCTTCGAGCACTTCCTGATGTGCGCCGACGACAAGCAGTGGAAGCTGGGCAAGCGGCGGGCGGAGAAGGACGAGATGGTGGGCGCCCACTTCATGCTGACGCTGAAGATCCCCAACGAGCACCAGGACCTGCAGGACGTGGAGGAGCGTGTGGACACCTTCAAGGCCTTCGCCAAGAAGATGGACGACAGCGTCATGCAGCTCACGCACGTGGCCTCGGAGCTGGTGCGCAAGCACCTCGGCGGCTTCCGCAAGGAATTCCACAGGCTGGGCAACGCATTCCAGAACGTCAGCCAGGCGTTCATGCTGGACCCGCCGCACAGCTCGGACGCTCTGAACAATGCCATCTCTCACACAGGCCGCACTTATGAAAACATTGGGGAGATGTTTGCGGAGCAGCCCAAAAATGACCTCTTTCACATGCTGGACAAACTCTCCCTCTACCAGGGCCTGCTCTCCAACTTCCCTGACATCATCCATCTGCAGAAAGGTAACTTTTTACATTATATGACATTGTACTACATTACACCACTGTTTTTCAACCACTCTGCCAGGGAACACTAGTGTGCCGTGAGAGATCATCTGGTGTTCCGTGGGAGATTATAGAACGAATAAAGGCAATAGGGTTTTATTTTTAGTTAACATATACCATTGGGGCAGTCATGGGTAAGCGGTTAGGGTGTCAGACTTGTAGCTCAAAGGTTGCCGGTTCGACTCCCGACCCAGCAGGTTGGTGGGGAGAGTAATCAACCAGTGCTCTCCCCCATCTTCCTCCATGACTGAGGTACCCTGAGCATGGTACCGTCCCGCCGCACTGCTCCCTTGGGGCGCCATTGGGGACTGCCCCCTTGCACGGGTGAGGCATGAATGCAATTTCGTTGTGTGCAGTGTTCACATGTGTGCTGTGCATTTTGACCTTGAAATAGGTTGAAAACCATTGCATTACACTTAGCTGACGCATTTCTCTGACGCGACTTGCAGTTTTGTAGGTACACAGTATCTGTTGCATTGCCTGGAGCAATGTGAGGTTAAGTTGCCCTTGCCCAATGCCACTTTGGCCAGGGATTGCGTGGGATTTGAAGCGACAACCTTCCGCTTCCCCCAAGTCCAACTCTCTAACCATTAGCTAACCGTTTGCCTGAATGTTTTCACAGGCTGTTGCTTTTTTTTGGTATTTTATTAGGTCCCCCATCAGCTGATAGATACATCAGCTACTCTTTGTGTGGTCCACACACCATATAAACAAAGTAGACCTCAACATGCAAAACTACTGATGTTGCTAGTCCAGTTACGCTTTCAACTAGATAGTTGTGTTTCGCTCTGACACTCTTTTTTATATCCATTGCTGTACAGCACAACCCCTCATCATCCGGGGTTGTATTTCTGCCCTGTACATGGAATGTTTATCCAAAACTGCTTAGTAGAGTGGAGGATAACTCAGGGGGGACTGATGAATGGAAGAAAGAAGTGAAGGCCTCTTAACAAGCTCAGGGCCGTGCTGTATGAATCACGCACATCCTCCCTAATCGTGGAATCAGCATCTTTAAGGCCGCCTGAAGTTCATCAGTAATGCTGACAGACCGTTTTACGAGAAAACTGGGCCTGTAGCCGCTGCAGCCGGCAACTAAAGCATGTCTTGGCACCTACTTCAAATCAAGCGTGTCTTTATGGAAAAGGACCGTTCTAAACATTCTTTGAGCCAATTGAGCAAGCACTGGTACATAATGCATTAGTGCTGTCTCCCTTGTAGTAGATAATAAGATGGTTATCCACATTTCTTAAAGTAATGTTGTTAGGGGTCCTGGATGCTTAGTTTGGCCGTGCTGTAGACACCAATGACATCATGCTTGAAATGGCTGTATCGGCTTCCAGGAAAAGGTTACTGAGGACATGTGCCATTCCTGCTGCGGTAAGAACTTTAGTTGCCATAGGCTAAGATGGTAGATATACAGGTAGGTGTAGTGTGCATACTGGAAGTAAGAATATTGTTGCGCTCAAGATGTAGGTAAAATGAACAGGTGCGTGGATCCTAACAGAAGGGTTCAAAAAGGAAGTTAGGTTCGCACACTGAAAAAGACACAGGGTCTTGCAAAAAAGAGGTTTTTTTTGAGAGAGAGAAATATTCTGCCTTCATCTGTGCTCTCTGTGCTCTCAAAAATTAAAAAAAAAGTCCTTGTGCTAGAGTCTAGCACCTACAGGTACACTCTAGCTAGACCTTTGTATCCATTCAGTGTTTGATCTTCCCTTTACTTGTGTAGTCTGCATGCATACTGATATGGCAACCAAAACCTCAGCTAGAATTAATCGAATTTCCTCATGTGGTCTTGATGGGGACTTAGTTTGAGCATAACTGTTAGGTGCACATGTATGGCATGTTAGGGAATTCACTCACATCTATTGAGACATGTATGCATTTGTTACATGTTTGTATTTGATCAGGTAAATAGTGCACAGCTGATACTTTGTTTTCTGTGTCTCAGAAGTCCGGCCTTGTTTGCCAAGTCAACAGCTGAGATTGCTCTGATTGTCAACCTGAGTGAAAGCGTTTTAACCAGACCCATATCAGGTAGCAGTTGAACAGGTTCTCTCTTTTGGGTGAGGCACAGGTGCTTTCGTACTTCCCATGGGTAAATATGGGTGTCTGAAATGTAGCAATCTCGATTAAACATCAGCCACACCCTGTTTCTGTCATGTGTGTCGCAGAGAAATGAGTTCTTACATTCTGATAACAAATTCCTATCAGCCATCTGCTACGTGTGTGTATGTTTTTGTTAAACATTTTTTTTGACACGTTTGACAGACATTAACCCTTGCACACAGAGCCTTTATTATAAATGTGTTGCTACCAAATTGGCAATGACCAAGGCTTAATTTGTTATGCAAGACTCTTGGTGAAGTCATACAATGTTGTTATGATGTAGTTGGAGTTTTTCCAGGAGACACTGAGTTGGATAGGCAGTGATTATGCCTTCTGCACCAAAGATCTGAGTCCATTCTCTTCAACTTCTCCTTTTTTCCCTCTGGTTGGTATGGTCTTCATACAGTAGATGTCATCTTGATTATTTTCTACTTCGTCATTCTCCTGTCGTGTCATGTTGGCCGTGTCAGGCCTAAAGGGGAGGAGAACACGTCTCTCTCTCTCTCTCCCATGCAGAGATCAGGCTGTTGGACCACTCCAAGGAAAGAGTGAGGAATGAATGCCTTTCTTGACAAGCCTTCAATTTACGTACATGCCGAGACACTACACGTTCTAGGCACATACTGTACTGGCTTTCATGTAGTCGTAAGCACTTTATAAATGGGGTTTGACGTGATTTCGATCGTCAGTTTAAGTCGTTTAGGCCTCATCTGTCTTGGTTCGGTATGTGAGACTCTCACATACCTTTCATATTAGAGAAACCATATTGAACCAGAGAATAATTCATAGTCATAACAAAATTATTGTTTATGTTGGCTTAAGATGAACTCATTTTCATCTTTGCCCACAAACCATTTGTCAACACAACACGTAACGAAGACACTCATCATTACACTGCTTACAGTACTCACAATTTAACAAGCAGTAATTATGCCTGATTTGGAGATCCCTTTGATTTGGTTTGATTTCCCTTTCCTGTGCGGCGTTTGTATGTAGGTGTAAGTGAAGTCATGGAGGAGCACTTGAAAGCCTTCTGGGTGTGGTGTGGGCTGCATATGGGACTAATAAAGGAAGGGCAGGGGAAGAACGCAACGGAGAGAGAGAGTCTGGAAATAAATCAAAAATACTGTTGCAAGCCTGTCTGCCATCCAGGGCCTGTCCAATACCACCCCCCCTCTCTCCCCCTCTCCCCCCCCCTCCCTCTCTCTCTCTCTCTGTGTTCTGGTCTCAGCCTGTGGGAAGGTCTCGGTGGTCTGGCCAGTCTTTCTATCAAAGTGAAAGGCCATCTGTTGCAGGAGGGAGTGTGGGTGGGTGGGTGGTGACGAAGGGATCTTAGTGAGAATGCGGGGAAAAGTTGTTGTTAAAAGGGCATGCCCACTAATTGTATTACGGCCATATTTACCTCTGGCGCGTGCCAAGAAACGCATTTAATAGAGTGACGTCAGCTATGCTACACCATCATGCCATGCAGCCCAGGCTCTATCTGCTTTAAAGAGCCAGGGGTGTCGTAACCACAAACCCTGCATCACTCCGCTTGCGGAAACCAAGCAGAGCTCTGTGTCCCAGACTGCCTCTCATCAGCGAGAGTGCTGTGCTGTGCCGTGGTGGAAAAGAGAAGTCACTTGCTGTGTCAGTGGAACTAGCGTAGCCTGGCAGCTGGGCTAGGCCGTCTAGTTGTACGGTAGCACTGTTTGGTTTTAGGGAAGTGCAGCTGTGTAATTCAATCATACTATATGGTGTGGTAATAACAGACAATGTGGTGGATTTGGTAACAGTTCCTGGTTTGAGGCGACGTAAGATAATTTGGTAGGCAGACAATCTGTGCGTTGTTGCCTGTATAGACAAACTCAATTAATGCACTTCAGTGTTTCAGTTGCTAGTCAAGGTGGATGGGAGTTTAGCCGGTATCAGAGGCCTGTAACGGGCATGATGGGAAAGGCTGTGTTGTGCAGCTTCATATGAAATATATTCATGGAGCCCACACAGAAATAAATGGCTTATCAATTATTTGTAAAGCAACTACTGAAATTACAATGACAGCATCAAATATTTAGGCCTATCTTTTCAGGGGATGTAGTCAAGGTGGTAAGTTAGGTGTTTGTTGTCAAGGAGGTGGCCATCTTAACTATAAAGTGTTAGGGGAACCCCTGCATTAAAAGGGCTAGGGATTATGGAGATTATGACTTCTGAATTTTACATGTCAAGTTATTATCATTAAGATCTGATTTCAATCTGAGCTCCCAAGTTGAATGACTTCTGTTTCTAGTCAGAGTGAATAATCAGACTGAGATGTGTTTAGACTGAAATCCTGACAGGACTGAAATCCGATTATTGATTTGCAAGTGATAACATGCACGCCATGTTGATGAGTGCAGAGAAGTTCACGTAAATCCTTGCACACAAGTCCTTGCATGTTGCCAAAGCAGCTGTTTGTCACTATATTGGACTGCCTGAGCGTGAGATACGGGTGTGATCTGAGCTTCTGTGTGACTCAGATTCAGAGCATCTGACAAAAGATTTATGACTTGTGGTCCTGACCGGATGCCCTAATGGACTAAAACTTGTGTGTGTGCGAGCAATCAGGAAATGCGAAAGGACTACGTATTTTCGCTTTTCCTGCAACCAAAAACAAAGGCTGTGTGTGCCAAATGACAGCAGGCCGGTGCCAAATGACCTTGCCATCTGTGCACAGGTCGATGGGAACTGCAACAGAAGAAGACTCTCCCTCTAGCACCAGAAGAAGACTCTCCCATTAGCAGTGACGTTTGAACTCTACTGGCCTAGTGCACATAATCAGCCTCGCTCTGCAGTGGAAACAGCCCTGGGTTCACTAAAGCCCTTCTCCCCAGGGACAGACCTGATGTGGGTCAGTGAGTGGTGTAGATCAGGAAGTGCTGACCACTTTCCACCTCTGTAAAGTGTACCTTGTCGAGGAATGGCTTAAGGGAATTTGTTTTTGCAATAGAAAAAAAGGGGTTTGATTGGTTTGGTAACTAATCCCCATATGCTAAATTAATTTTCCAGAATGTAAGCTGAAACCTTTTAGCCACTGCCTAAATGGTAAAGCTGAGCAAATTGATCTAATCATTGTTTGTGTTGCAGCCTCTACTTTCCGCTTTCATATTTTGCCAGCAGTTGCTTAAGGACTACCGCAAATTGGCAAATGATGCATGACCTATGGCAGTACAGTGAGTGTGGCTTAGATACTACATAACAGCTTGGAGAACTTGAAGACCTCTCGTCTGGCTGTGCTCAGTGCCTGGCTGTAAATGTTTGCTCCTCTTATTTGCCCTTAGATAACTGTAGACGAAGGGCACAAGTGTTTTCCCTCGCTATAGAACTGAATGTCTCCACATTCCCAGTCTTGTTGTCCTAGTGCTGGGGCTGTCTTGAGATTTATAGTCTGTTTCACAGGGCTAGTGAAATGCTGGATAGATGGTCACCTCTATGGGGAGATAAGTTACTCCCTCCTTCCCTGCCTTGTCTTGCTTTGTTTAAACTTAAATCTTTGGAGTCAGAATAAACATTTAGAGCATAGACTGACCAGACTGCTGAGTTTGTGAGTTTCACTGCAGTCTCAGCGGGTCACGAAAGGAGAGTCTCTGTCTCTGTCTGTCTGTCTGTCTGTCTGTCTGTCTGTCTGTCTCTCTCTCTCTCTCTCGCTCTGTCTCTGCCTCTCTCTCTGTCTCTGCCCCTCTCTCTCTCTCTCTCTCTCTCTCTCTCTCTCTCTCTCTCTCTCTCTCTCTCTCTCTCTCTCTCTCTCTCTCTCTGTGCTGGCAAGACTGTTCCTCTGCTTGATTGCAGGCTATAACTATCCCAGGCCTTTAAAACCTCTGGCAGGCAGCCTCTCCATCCGGCTTCTGTGCCGATAGTGATGATTGGCCCTTGGCAATGGAGTCTGTACAGATCGTTATGATTGGCCCTTGGCAATGGAGTCTCTGCTTATCAATCATCAAATCCCGCCAGAGTTTACTCTCCTTTTGAAATTTGGTTAAAACCCTGTCCCATCACTGGCCTTCAAAAGTCTGTGAAGAAAAAAACGTGAAGCAGGTCCTAATGTGGCCTAACAAGTAGGGCACTGGGCCAATACGCCGGCGACCTGGGTTCGATTCCGGCCCGGGTCATTTGCCTGTCCTCCCCCGAGTCTTTCTCCCTACTAATTTCCTGTCCCTCTCTCATTATCCTATCATTAGTGAAGGCACAAAAGCCATGAAATATCAGGAAAATGTGAAGCACATGTGGAATGATAGCCGCTCAAAACAATATGTCTGCATGTAATGGGATTGATTTATTAATAATGTTAATGGAAGTATTAAGTCGGACCGCTTCCAATTGCATCTGTAGATTGTGAGTGATCTGGCTCTGGATTTCGATCCAAACTGTAATAAACACCCAGCAGCAGTATGTTTTTACTTAGAAAAGACAAGAATGGAAATTGGGAGCCGGCCAAAGGGAACAGTGGGACTCATCGTGAAACCTTCATAGGGAAATGTGAAAGGCAGCGCGCACTGTCTGCTGCAGTCAAATATGCTATAAAGCCCACTATGTGGTGGTACGTGTGAATACCCAGGTAGGCTTTCGGCAGAGGGTGAACAGTTCCCGTATGACTCTCTATATCTAGTCATGTTTGCAGTAGGCAACCGATGGTTACTTCGCTATCCCAGAAGTCAACAACTGTATGGTCATTGACAACTGTATGGTCATTGGTCATTCGTGCCATCTGGGGCGGCCCCCAGTGAACCGATCCGGTTCAAAGGTTATGTAAATGGTGGTGCCATAGTACTACGAACCCTGCTTACTAAGTAGGCTGGCATTCTACATACTAGTAATGCCTAAGCCCAACATATGCGAATCTCAGTAATCTTTGACTTTCTTTGTCATGTTACTCTTACTTGCTTATGTCTACTCATATTGTGGATATGTTTAAGTCTTTTGAATATCCATAGTATTACTCCTTCTTCCTCAGTCTTAATGGTTTAGGCAGGCTTCTCATGTTATGTTCCCAGAACAGTTCAATGGCTCATTTCAAATAATTTTTTCTCCATCATATGTAGTGTAGTGAAGGTCTACTACTCATCCGTGCTCAGCAAGACGTACTGTATGTTTTGATAGTGAAGGCCGGAAGAAGGGAATTGGAACATGCCGGATCATTTTTATGACATGTTATGCGAATGGTCTCTGGAATTTTAACCTCCGCCCAGTCATGGTTAATCAGAACAACATGGCTGTAAATGCTAGGAATAATGTTAGCTGTGAGCTTGAGGCTTTTCAGATCACATGGCATTTCTGCACGATTCAGTTTGGTTTGGTTTGACTGTTGCCATGGGAGACGTTTTCACAAGGGGCAAGAAATTGACTTGACTTGACGTGTGTGTGTGTGTGTGTGTGTGTGTGTGTGTGTGTGTGTGTGTGTGTGTGTGTGTGTGTGTGTGTGTGTGTGTGTGTGTGTGTGTGTGTGTGTGTGTGTGTGAGGGAGAGAGTGTGTCACAAGGTTAGTGAGAGTATTAAGAGAGTGTGAAGAGGTTGATGGGATGACCTCTATGGACCTCTATGCAAGGGGCTGAACTGAGTTGTGCAGGTCAGTGCTGCGCTTGGTGCAGACGTCAGTGTGAGAACTGTTGTCCATTAGTGCTATTCCAGTTTGCACCACCGCCACCAGTGCATCTTGGGCCTTACAATAGCTTATTCTTTGGTAGGGGTGTGTGTTCTCATATAACCCCAGTGGCCATTTTCCAGACAACTACTTACTGTTGCAACAATGCATAGCGGTTTCAGTCTCACTTTATAAAGAACACGTAGACTTAAATTTCAGCAAACAATTATTAGGCAAACAATTTTTTGACCATATCATGGTTGTTAGATCTATTTTGTGGCCCATTTTCCCCCAGATATAAACAAAGTTGCCTAATACTTACAGTGCCATGAGAACGTTTGGGCACCCTTTTGGAAAATCATGACATCGGTTTATTTCTCGTTGAGCTTTTAAAGTAGCAACTTCATTTTAACATACACTACCGTTCAAAAGTTTGGGGTCATATTTCCAGTTATTTTTTTTGCAATTCAAGTCGCAGACATCTTTTTAAATAGCTTGAAATGGAATAATGGAAAGTGCTGAACAGTCGCAGGTGAAAAAAGGTTTGTTTACCCATAAAATTGGTTAAACTGGACAGAAGAGTGAAATCTAACCAAGCGTTTTCACCCATTTATTACATAGAAATACGTGTTTTAGTCCATTTTTCTACAGACATTTCTTTGGTTTATCAGAGAATGCATGGAGCTATTGGAAAGCTCAGTGTCTGCCTTTTCCAATGGTAGGTGTATGACATTTGTTGAGTTGCCACCTGTTTTAGTGTACAAGCCAATGCCATACATCATTGGAAAGTGTAGATTCTCCTTTTTCAAATGATATGTATATCATCCGGCATTGTATGGATCGACAGGAGCAGACATCAACCTTTGCATGCATGTGGCTCATAGAGCTCATTGGGCAATTCTGGACCTCATCTCATCCCGGGAATGAATTTGTAGAACCGCAACTGGCTATTAGTAATGCCAAAGGTCTCACTTTGATTAGTACACCTGACTAGACACTACATTAGTAAAGGTACACTTTGATTACTCAAAAGTTAGTTAGACATTTTGGTCCATTTTATGCATCGTATATCCATTCAAGAGTTACTTTTTCCAATATCAAATTGCTTATTTGTTGCATGCATTAATTTCAGGGAACAATAACTCTATACACTGATTTTATAACGGAACTGAAATGAAAAAGAAACAAGCTAAACTGTCAGAAAGAACTATTGTGGGAGGAAAGTGTGGTGACCCCAAACTTTTGACTGGTAAGAGAAAGAGAAACATTTCAGCTGTGGAAGAATTTTAAAAGGTGTTACATAAATAATTTTATGTGGATTTAAACAAAAATAGACGTGTGCATAAATATGGGCACCCCAAAGAAGGTATACCATTAATTGCCAATTACTCTATCCAGAACCCCTCCATTTCAGTCAGGTTACTCATCTGTCTTCTTTAGACATCCTGGTTCAAATAAATTCATTCTTTTTCAATGATGGTGATATCTCAAGATTGGTATGACCATTTCGAGACATTGTACTTGTTCTTTTGCATTAACTCATTGTTGAATTTTGATCAGTGCAGTGTCCTGCTGGAAAGTCCAAACTCTGCTCAGCTTTAATATTGTGCCTTGGACATTCTTTTGAAATATCTGCTATTTGACAAGAATTAGTGAGACCCTCAACTGTAATAAGTTGTACAGTGTATACGAGCCACACAGACCTATAGCAGGGTATACTTTAGGCCAGATGTCATAGAATTTATGTGTGCATTTTTTGCCATGTCCACCTCCCATTGTTAAGGTCAAATAACTCTAACTCAGTCTCATCTGACCACAGTATGATTTCCCAAAATGCTTTTAGCTTGTCCAGATAAGCTTTCTCCATAAGTTTAACAATTTATTTCTGATGGATACACAGGAAAGCCTTTCCATGCATCACCCATCCAATGGTCTTTTGCCTTGTGAAAAGTATACAGAAAAAGACCCATGTCCAAGTCTGCACTATCAGCAGATATGGTCTTGTAGTTCTATGGAGGTCTTCTTTAGTGTGCCTGTTACCATTCTTACCATCCTTTACCTATGCCTTTTTAACTATTTTTCAACAAACGACATTTTCCTTTCACGAAGACCATTCCTGAGGCTTTTCACGCTATCCACTCAAATGGATTTCAATTTCTGGCTGTGGAGAAACATTGTCCAAGACTTCCAGTTTACTTTGTGTACTCTTCTCGTTATTCATAGTAATGAATTATCTTTGTTTGAAGTCTGCAAAGAGTTGTTCAGAGCCCACTATATTGCCACTCTCCAAGACAGAACTTAGGACAAGCCTAGTCTGCTATTATGATAAATAACATTTTAAAGACCAATCACATCTGTCTTGGTGACCGAAGGGATTCCAAAGTCATTAAAACCAGTTTTTGTTGCAAAGGTGAGCGTTACTTCATATTAATGGAATACTTTCTTTGTGGTGCCCATATTTATGCACATGCCCATTTTTGTTTAAATCCTCATAAAATAGTTTATGTTAAGTACTTTAAAAACTGAACGAGAAATAAACCGATGTAATAATTTTCCCAAAGGGTGCCCAAACTTTCTCATGGCACTGTATATATCATATTATACAAATGTGCATTACCTGAAATGCTTGAATCCAATAGGATTCCATGTTCATACAGGTTGGTATGGGAAAATATGCATAAAATGGATGATATTGTCAAAAACACCTTGTTTGCCTAATAATTCTTCACATCCTGTATGTATACCACGGCATACAAACAATAACGTGTATAAATAAGCAAAAATTATATGAACATGTATATGTATATGTATATGTTTATGTAAATGCAAATACATCATCTTTCTCCAAATATTTATGTCAAAAATAATATTAATATACAGACTATTCAACCTCTTCTTTACCTCTGTCCTGTATTATGTCTTCTTAACCTCATTTGCCATTTGCATGTGTGAGTAGGGGTTATCTGAGTGGTGTTGATGTTGTAGACACAGCCCAGATGGCCCACTTCTGATCCAGGGAACATTTTTGACTGCTCTGAATTCCCAAAACAAATTCTTCTGCACTCTTCAACCTCATCATGTTGGAATGAAATGAGCTGCTCAAAACAAAGTGACTCAAAACAAATAGTCTAAAAAGTGTCTTTTCAGCTGAATATACACCGCATTCCACATTATTATGCAAATGACATTTTTCGCTGTTTCCCCAAATAATCAATACAAATGACAGTCGTCATAATTTTCAAGTCATCAGCCATTAGAGTACAATTTAAAAGTTTTTGAATGAACCTTCCAATGATAACGGTATTTTTTTAAATAATAAAAAACTTTAAATGCTCTGTTCCACATTATTACGCAAAATAGTTTTGTAGTGTTGTAATCCAAATTTCTTTCTTTTTTTCCCATTTACCTCAAAACAGTTGGAATTTGGTACCTTCTAAATTACATTTCAATGTTCAATACTTGGTGATAAGCTCTTTGTCTTAGTAACTGGAATGCTGCGATTAACATTGAAGTCAATGGTAGGGCATTGCATGGGAGTTATGGAAGCCCAGATATCCTTGATGCTTTGCTCTCAGCTGTTTTTGTTTGTTTGGTCTGGTGACCCACACTTCACTCTTCAATATACCCGTAGATTTCCATGCCACGTTTAGGTGCTTTTGAGGTGATGACATTCTAACGCACCAGACATAAAACCCCATTGAAAATGAATGGGATGCTATGTCTGGTGAGTTAGAATGTCATCACCTCCAAAGCACCTACACGTGGCATGGAAATCTACGGGTATATTGAAGAGTGAAGTGTGGGTCACCAGACCAAACAAACAAAAACAGCTGAGAGCAAAGCATCAAGGATATCTAGGCTTCCATAACTCCCATGCAATGCCCTGCCATTGACTTCAATGTTAAACGCAGCATTCCAGTTACAGCTTATGACCAAGTTTTGAACATCGAAATGTAATTTAGAAGGTACCAAATGCCAACTGTTTTGATGTAAATGGGAAAAAAAAGAAAGAAATTTGTATTACAACACTACAAAACTGTTTTGCGTAATAATTTGGAACAGAGCATTTTGGGCATTTTAAGTTTTTTGTTATTTAAAAAAATACCGTTATCATTGGAAGGTTCATTAAAAAACTTTTGAATTGTACTCTAATGGCCGATTACTTGAAAATTATGACGACTGTCATTTCTATTGATTATTTAGGAAAACGGCAAAAAATGTCATTTGCGTAATAATGTGAAATGCGGTGTAGTTGCTGAGACAACAAACACTAGACACTTAATATGTCCTGTTGTGCTGACATTGTTGAGTATCTGTGTGTGGATCTGTGCACTGCATCCAGCAACATGCTTGCCTCGCCTCCTCCTCCGGAAAGTAAGGCATGAATATAGGTCAGTGTTACATGCTAGCGTACCCTTCCTTGGCTGGACCTTCACTGGCCTGTATCCCACCACAGACTGCTTTAAGGCTATGCCTAAGAATGGTGCATGCTTGCAGGCCGCATTTAGGAGGTTTTGCCACAGATGGTTCTGATGATCTTTCTGTGTTCTTTTATGGTTTCATGGAAGCATATGTGTTACTGCATTCCAAAATGATGTACCGTTCGCACAGTAAGTTTACAATGCATAAATGTAGGTCACCGCTATATAGGCTTAGCTTATTGTTCCTGAATGAAGCCTTCAGTTTCATCCCTTGCATTCCCAGATGTTGTGTAAATACCAAAGCAGCTTTACTGTTCTTGTACAACAGGCTTTAGCATGTACAGTACCTGCTACCCGTTGCTCACTTCATGTGCAGGTTTTGCATTTTCAGCTAGTTTTTCATAATTCCAGGCACATCTGAGTCTTGTACGGACTTGTTTAATGGCGAAGGCATTGAGCCTTATCAGTTTCCTCAGTGTGTGGACAAGCGCGCACAACATTGTGATGGAATGCATTGTGACCTTACGGCATCTACCAATCTCTTCTGCAGAGTCATGCACAGCCATCCTGTGGCTGTGCGTACAGATACTTAGAGAAATGCAGTGTGCGAAAACACAGATTACAGGATTTAGGTTTTATCCCCAGGTTTCATATCCGACAACTTCAGACATTACGCGCCAGTCACCCATAAAAGATAAGCCCCTGCTGCTTATTGCAATTTTCTCTCAAGTACATTTATTTTGCAGGACTTGAAACAGTTGTGTAAATATCCTTCAAAGGCCTTAGCAAGTTTTGGCATTTAATTGTATCATTATCAAAAAAAACATGTACTTAAAGTCCATAAAAGTGTCACTGGAAAATTGATTGTGTGTGCGTGAGCGTGAGCATGTGTGTGTTTGCCTTGTACGAGTATTTCACAAGGCAGTGTTTGCAGAAGTTGTGCAGTGCTTCTGCTTCTGCTCTTGTGTCCATCTCTTCTCCTCATTGTCCTGCGTTGTTCCTCCTGTTATTGTAAGGCAGGTCATACCTACTATGCCAACAAGAAATGAAAAGCTGTTTGCATAGCTGTTTGCACTGAGTGACCTTAATCAGATGGGAGTGAGTCAGATGGAGAAATTATAATGGACGCAGGTCAAAGCTGAACACACGTTTCAACAATGGCTGTGACATTTGGAGACTTGAGATGTTGGGAGATGAGGTGTGGTAGTGTCCGGTGCTATGGTCATGTAATGAATACATGACTGCAGGTGGGATTTTCGTTAATTCCAGTGTCGTACACCCTTAGTTCGGTTATTGCCAATGACTCATTGTATGTTTATTTTCTGTCATTCAGGAAAGTATTCCACAAAGGGTATAGTTAAAATAGGCCTGACTCAGCAAAAAACCTGACGTCCCGCAATTCCCTGTTTTAAGCTCGGCATAGACGTGTCTGCATCAATACAATGTGTAATTCTCTTGTCGTGTATCCAAACTTTCTCGAAAAACTTCAGTTCAACACTTTGCTTGGTTATTGCTAATAGCTTGGTATAAATACATATGCACGTGTGAACATACTAACGGCTGAAGTAAAAGTTACTGTTAAAATGGGCCTGACTTACAACAGGAACCTGCCGAAAGTCCGTTTCTATTAAGCAGTGGTAGCTCAGGTGGTAGAGGTTGCAGGTTCCAGCCTCACTCTGCCTGACCCCATCGATGTGTCGTTGAGCAAGATACTTAGCCTGAAATTGCTCCTGTTGTCAAGGTGGTACCGGTCTGTGAATGTGAGAGTGAATGACTGAATATGAGGCTTGCAATGAATGTGAGGCATGCAATGTAAAGCGCTTTGAGTGCTCGAAGGAGTGGAAAGACTATGTAAAATGCTGTCCTTTTACAATTTACCAGGTCGACAGATGTGCATGTAAACATTCCGACTAAAGTGGTATCCCTCTTCTCCATGTCCCCAGCTGATTGGGATTGCATCAATGAGATTTACCTTGTTTCATATGCAAACTCCAGTTTGATTATTGCCAATAGCTCGGTATAGATGTGAATGGAAACATACTGACTGCTGAAGTGTTATCCCTTTTCTCTGTGTCTTCAGTTGCCTTTGCCAAAGTGAAGGCTTTAAAGGTAACTAAGTTGTGGTTTTAATGATCCTGGCTGACTTAGAAACGGGAACCTACTGGAATTCCATTTTTACTTTCTAAGTTGTTAGATGTGCATGTAAAACATACTGACTGAGGTGGTATCCCTCTTCGCTTTGCCTCTAGGTGACCAGGTGCATCATTATAAACATTGGCTTCCTGCAGGTTCCTATTCTAAGTTGTTAGATATGCAAGTAAACATACTGACTGAGGTGGCACCTCTCTCCTCTCCTCTCCTCTCCTCTCCTCTCCTCTCCTCTCCTCTCCTGCCCTCTCCTCTCCTCTCCTCTCCTCTCCTCTCCTCTCCTCTCCTCTCCTCTCCTGCCCTCTCCTCTCCTCTCCTGCCCTCTCCTCTCCTCTCCTGCCCTCTCCTCTCCTGCCCTCTCCTCTCCTGCCCTCTCCTCATCTGCAGGTGCGTTCGCCAAGGTGAAGGAGAGCCAGCGGATGAGTGACGAGGGCAAGATGGACCAGGACGAGGCGGACGGCGTGCGTAAGCGCTGCCGCACGGTGGGCTTCGCCCTGCAGGCGGAGATGAGCCACTTCCACAGCCGGCGCGAGGTGGACTTCAAGGACATGATGCAGGCCTACCTGCAGCAGCAGATCCTCTTTTACCAGCGCGTGGTGCAGCAGCTCGAGCGCACCCTGCACATGTACGACGCTCTCTAAGACCCCACCCGACGCGCTGAGCCATGCCCCCATGCCCCCATGCCCATGGTCCTACACATGCTCCAGTCTGTACTGTGCTCCTCCTTGCTCCTAAGGGCCTTCGCACATCGGCTCCAACAAAGTGCAGAGCACTACTCTTCCAAAGTTCAATTCCATTGTTTTCAATACAACCCCATGCACCGGCGCCGGTGTCTGAAGATGTCGGCTGGCGATTAGGGGCGAGTTCTATTTTGTCAGAACTACCCTTTGATTATTATCCATGCTCTGCTGTGGTGAAATTGTGTGTGGGGGTAATCGAACATTGACTGAAGCGAAAGTGCTCCGCAGTGCTGTCTGTACCGATGTGCGGAGGCTCTAACTCCTTCGAGATCCCTCAACCCCTCAAGCCCTCTGCATCTATCTGCCCCCATGCCTCAGCTATACTCCTTTCGACCAGGGCCGGCCCTGCTCCACCCCACCCTACACCACTCCACCCCAGCCCAACATCCCACCCTTCTCCACCCCACCCCACCCCACCATCTCACCCTATCCCACCCCAACATCTCACCCTTCTCCACCCCACCCCACCATCTCACCCTATCCCACCACCCCACCCCACCCCACCATCTCACCCTATCCCACCCCAACATCTCACCCTTCTCCACCCCACCCCACCCCCCCATCTCACCCCATCCCACCCCACCCCACCCCACCCCATTTCACCCTTCTCCACATTCCTGCTTTTGAAAGCCATCTGTTTTCCTGCCAATCGCTTTGAACATGGGGCATAAATATCAGGGAATTCAACGTTAAATTGTGTTAACCTTCCCTCGAATAAAAGAAGACTGCGTCTGTTACAACTGACAGCTGTTTTGGAATTTAACAGCTGGCCTCTAATGCTGGTCTTGCCAGCCCTGTGCACTTACAAAGTCACTTTCTTGGCTGACTCTGCAGCCAACACCTTTTTTTATTACGTATTAATTATTTTAAGCCACCAGCGACGTACCGTATGTATTTCTGTCTTCAATTGAAAGCCTTCCAAATGTATCTCACGACCATTAAGAGTTGTTACAAAGAGTCTTAAAAGAGTTACAAAGATGTAATGTTTTTTTTTTTCAATATAAATTCCAGTGGTATTTGCTAGGCTGGTGTCAACACCCAAGATCAGGTCTTGTTGGCATGACATTCAAGAGGTAGTCCCCCTTCTCAGAGCCAGCAGCACTGTGACCTAGCATCCGCACTGCTTTATGGAAGAATAGCGCATACGCGGAAATACCCTTTTTCTCTTTCTCTTATTTAGTGGCCTTACCACGTGCCTGTAGCAGGAGAGACCAATGTGTCCTGGTGTGTTTTTATTGTTAAACCAAACAGACCTTCTCTTGTCTCCGCTTTCCTGGACAGGATGGCTGTAGCGCTAGTGTGAAGGGAGGCCTAAGCAAGTCTGACTGTTTTGTGTGAGGGTTTTTTTTTTTTTTTTGCTAATAGTCGCAGTGTTCCTCTGGTTAAAATACATTATCAAACACTACACTGATTTGACAATACTTGATGTAAGTAAGAGCAGCCCCTGCCTTCATGTGTTAGGCCATTGGGTTAGGCTCATTGGGTATATGTTAAACCACTTAGAGAAACTGTTGGCAGCCAAAGTCTGAACAATAATTGTTGTTCTGGTAGAATTCATAGGATTTTCAAGTGCCTGGTTTCTCTGTGGTGTGTGCACTCTGCAGAACACTGGGAAAACTGAGAGATCAGTTGACCTTTTCAGTGACCTTTGGAACACGCACTGTTTTCTATTAAAAAAAAAAAAAAAAAGATTGACTCATTCGATGACCTGTAAAGCCCATTAAATGTATTAGGTTTTTAAATTAAACTTCAAGGTAGGGAGATACGACTTCATGTACCAGACCTGCTGGGTGCAGCAGTGTGTGGCAACCAACCCTGTGTCCAAAGTGATTTCAACTCTGTACAGTAAATTGTCATTACACAATCGCGCAGAGTGACCTCAGCTCTGGAGATTGCTTTTACCTCAGGCTCTGTATAGACAAAGTGGTTTGTTTCCAGTCCTCTAGACGAGGGGATGTATGACTTTTGTCTGAGTCAGGACTGCATGTAGCCTTCATGACTGTTTTTCCAGAACATTCCAAGGGCACCATTTATCTTGAGGTCCCCAGTTGGGATGTGTGCCATCTTTGGAATGTAGCTATCTTTTTTTTTTTTGGACACTATTTGTTGTCTGTAGACCAAAGCATTGTCAGTTTGGACTTGTTCCCAAAAATGGTGCTTGTGTTTTGATAAAGACAAAGCAAAAAAGATTCCCACCTTTTTTTTTAAAGCTTTTTTTTTCCCGCTTCCCAGGCTACCGTCTTTGGCTAGTCCAAACACAAACATTGTAGAGACTGTATCGCAGTTTAGTTAAGTAGACAGTTGCCTGGAAATGTGTTCCTGGGAGGCGCTTTTTGGAGACGGAGTGGGAGCTATGGAATGCCGAGGACTGCCTGCCTGTTGGACTCATATGGCCACAGATACACCCCCCATCCCTCCTATCCTCCTATCCCTCTCCCCAGGATACTCGGGCTGATAAGAGCCTCCTGTTTTCTGCTGTGGCCATAATGACCTTATGTTCTTCTTCTGAGACATATCACCAGCGAATGGACTGCAGCTCTCACACGGATGACTCTGAAACACCCCGCCCCTCGCCCCCACCCCCTGAGGACGTGTGGGGAGCTTTGTGAACTGCTCATGTTCCATGTGGAATGGAACTGAAGCAAGAAGTAACACGGTGTCTTAAAAAAAAAAGTGTAGATTCATAATGTCACTAAATGCGAACTCATGATGTCTTAATAAACAGAAAGCTGTTATGAATTTGTCATCATTGTTTTGTCGTTATTGTTTGTTTGTTAGTTGTTTTGTCTGTATCTGGGCGGAAAGTGTGCTTGTTATGTCTTCTATAGGCCATTGGCCATTGGCTTGTGCGGTACCTTTAAACACTGAATGTAATATTTATGAAAATAGCATTTGTATTAAATGTGTGGCGGCAAGACTGTCCATCTAATGAACATAACTGTCATTTCCTTTGGATTTAACTGGCAAGATAACGGTCCACTGGTCCCAGTGCAATTAGCTGCCTGGATCAATATTGGACCAGAGAGAAAGCCGTAGTGATCTGACTAAATTGGATTGGACAATAGATCATCATTATGGGTCTATTCTGGGTGGCATGCACAGCTCTCCATCATTAGCAGAGAGAAGGCTAGGTCATAGGCTAGAATATCAGCTCTGATATACGTGAGTTCACCCTAGTGTGCTGCAAATTGTTTGAAGTAAATACAACTGACACAATTGGCTATGGGCTATGTATCTGCCAAGTAGGGTGGCCAGACGTCGGTTTTCAGGACGGACCGTCCGTCTTTTCAGTGCCTTGTCCGTCGTAAGGCACAGCATTAAGCCGGACAAAAATGCATTAAAATTGCATCTAAGAAACGCACATTTTCTTGGGGGAGGACCCCTAAACCCCCCATCCTAAAATATGTCCTCCTTTTTCCTGTCACAGAGCTGGTCACCCTAATGTCAATAGACTCATTTGTAACGTCCAATGATCACCCATGGGTAATCGTAAACCACACCTTTCCTACAAGAAATTACATAGGTAGCCTCCAGACTTAACCAGGCAAGCAATTTGTAGAGGGGTGGATGATGATGCCCCCACTTGAGGTTTTGAAAACTCCACTTCTACATTATTTTATTCTCTGTTAAACACAATTCCATTGTTATGTCTTAACATCTGAAGAGTATCCCCTTCTTGGGGGATGTTGTTGTTGTTTTGGACCCTTTATTTTATACCCCTCACCGTGTCAGTGACTCTTATTCTAAACATCTTCATTATGCTGAACAGGACTGCAGATAAGGAAAAGTGAAACCAAAATGTGACCTGTCAGCCATCTTGGAAACAGATGCTGAGTGCATCCCAATATGTGACCTTGCCTCCTCCACTTGCGCTTGTCTCCTCGCCCCGCCTCCTGGCCCCTCCTCCGTGGAGAAAACGATAAAGTTTCCCAGCTGTCAGCCTAGCCACAACAACTTTTGAGGGACTGTTTTTCATTCACCATAACAATTGCAAACGAGAAAAAGACTCTACAATTGAGCTTTTGCAAGATATTGAAATATAATGCTGTTGTCAGTGATGTCA
>NC_085860.1:12393222-12395722 GCF_034702125.1 Engraulis encrasicolus
ACACACACACACACACACACACACACACACACACACACACACACACACACACACACACACACACACACACACACACACACACACACACACACACACACACACACACACACACACACACACACACACACACACACGACTGGAGCTGTGGCAGGATAATATCTCTGTATATATACTGCTGCATATACAAGAATCCTTGAGAATCTGTCTTGACTTCCTGTCTTTGCCTAACATTAGCAACAAACAATAACATGATTCTTGTTGATAATAACGAGGTTCTTGTTGATAATAACGAGGTCCTTGTTGATAATAACGGGGTTCTTGTTGATAAGGCAGAACCTTAAGTCTCTGGTCAGTTAATGCGGTCAATATCAGGGCGAGTGTTTGTTTGTATGATGCAATAGGGATATTGAGGAATATGGCCCAACAACTCTCCCCCAGGCTTTGTAGTGCGCCTGCTCACTCACAGTGCTCTTGAAATCAGTGGGTGAGAGGTGATGATGTGATGGATGCTTTTGTGGCCAGCAGCATCACAGCTAGGCCAGCCAGCACTCCTCCTTCCCATGATGCTCTCCGAGAGAGAGGGGGGAGAGGGGGGGGGGAGAGGGAGAGGAAGAGAGAAAGAGAAAGAAAGAGCACGGGCGTGAGGGGTAGAGAGAGAGAGAGGGAGAGAGAGGGAGCGAGAGGGAGAAAGAAAGAGAAAGAAAGAGCCTGGGTGTGAGGGGTAGAGAGAGAGAGAGATGGGGGCAGGGAGGGAGAGAGAGAGGGAGAGGGAGAGGAAGAGAGAAAGAGAAAGAAAGAGCAAGGGCGTGAGGGGTAGAGAGAGAGGGGAGGGGAGAGAGAGGGAGAGAGAGGGAGGGAGAGGGAGAAAGAAAGAGAAAGAAAGAGCCTGGGTGTGAGGGGTAGAGAGAGAGAGAGATGGGGGAGAGAGAGAGGGAGAGAGAGAGGGAGAGAGAGGGAGGGGGAGAGAGAGGGAGGGGGAGAGAGAGAGAGAGAAAGAAAGAAAGAGAGGCATCCCTCTGGAGCCACTTGGGCCGTTTCCTCAGAACACTGCGTGTGCATTCCTCAGATTCATGTCTGACCCTTGTAAACAACATTCCGTCTTGTGTCGAGTAAGCTGAGAGAAGACAGCACTGTATTTTATGTCACGTTCTGTTTTTCATAATCATACCGTCGTCACACAACACAACACAAAGCCTCCTCCTCCATATGACTGCTGTCAGAGCACTGGGCAATTACCCCTCCCTCTGGAAACCTGCATACTGCCTCCCCACCTGCAAATCTCATCCAGGCCTTGTTCAAACATACATACCATTGCAGACCAGCAGATACTCTATGCCTGAAGCTCCTCAGGTTCCTAGTTTAAGTTCTTTCGCCTATGGTAAGTTCTTTTTGGCAGAACAGACATAGCCAGGCAATATACCATATACTGAGCCTGTCTGCTACTATTGGACGTATGATGAGAAATGACCGTTATCAGAATCGCTCACACCTTCATGTGGAATCTGCAGTCTTTTTTGTAACACTGGAATGCTAAAGCCTTGGGATTCTTTGTGGTGGACAGTGGCTTGGCTTCTCTCTGCCAAAGATCTGGAATATGCAGCTTTTTTTTCTTTTCCCTCATGTATGATAGTACAAGTCTTTCTGAGTGAGTGGCCAGCACCATTGCACGATTGAGTTAGAGTTTAATTAACAGTTCTATTACGGCCATTATCGGTTGAGGTTCGGATACTTAATCTCTCGCTGCCTGTTGTGTTCCTATGGCTACGTCTTTAACACATTCCACCGCAGTTCACCAAAACGCTGAGTCATTATCCAGATGTGGCAGGCAGACAGGCAGACAGGCAGACAGGCAGACAGGCAGGCAGACAGGCAGACAGGCAGACAGGCAGGCAGACAGACAGACAGACAGGCAGGCAGGCAGGCAGGCAGACAGACAGACAGACAGACAGGCAGGCAGGCAGACAGGGAGGCAGGCGGACAGGTAGGCAGGCAGACAGACAGACAGACAGACAGATGGGGAGGCAGACAGGGAGGCAGACAGACAGGCAGGCAGGCAGGCAGGCAGGCAGACAGACAGATGGGGAGGCAGACAGGGAGGCAGACAGACAGGCGGGCAGACAGACAGGCAGACAGACAGACAGGCAGGTAGGCAGGCCGGCAGACAGACAGGCAAGCAGGCAAGCATTAACGCAGACCAGATTTCCACTGCAGTGTTGTCACGACATAGCTGGTGTTTGTGCTGCTTGTGATCGTGATCAATTTGATGAATTCACTCTATGAAATTTTGATTACATACCAGAGAGGCTACATATGGAATGAGTCGAAAAAACGTGGAAAAAAATTGAATGACTTTGGAGGTGTTGTGTTGTGTTGTACATGTTGTCCCCAGCACATCACTGAGTAAATTCCTTGTTTCCATCTGTAACTAAATGTTTCAGGATGGACACAAAGTAATTAAAACACGTTTCTCACTTCAAACCACAAAAAAGGCCCAAACTGG
>NC_085860.1:12400722-12438222 GCF_034702125.1 Engraulis encrasicolus
AAATGCACGAGTTGAAGTCTGGAGAAAACACACGTGTTGTCCATGTTTCACAGATGTGTGTACAAATGTTTTGGAAAACAATTTTGAATTAATGACATTTTTCATTAACATTGTCCTAGTTCTTGCTACAGTACAATGAATTCCTTAGGTCGGATATTTTAGTTACACCTCCAACTCAACATCAGACTGAACGCCAGAATGTATTATAAAATTACATACTCCGTACAAAATGAAAATATTTAACCTGTTAAGACATTGCCACAGTAATAAACTGGCTGTTACCAGAATGGCAAAGATGAAGTCATAATGCATTACTAAAAACACGGTGTAATGTCATAGTTATGTAGCACAAGTAAAATCTTTTCATTGATTATTACAGGTTTCCACTGGTGGAATGGCGTGCATTATGGGGCTACCATTACCTTGAGAAAGACAGCAAAATTCAAAAAGCGAATGAAAAAGTAAGTCTTTGAGAAAATAGTCAGCAATCATGGCTTCTATGAAAGTAGAGATAAGATAATGCATGTGCTGTCATTCATGAAGGAGAGGCTCCTCAAAGTTGTGAAACGGCAAAGCTAGATCTAAGCAAATGTCCAATGCTGAGGTAATGATGACGACAAGGCCTAAAAAAAGGGCGGAAAGGTACAATGAAAGAAAAGGCTGTTGGTTGGAAACTATGACAGCAGTAGCGGGGTCTGTTAAATGCTGCCGACCAATGGCTGATTCCTGACTGTGAAATCTATTCTGTGTCCTGATACGCCATCTGCTGGAGGACAAAAGATAATGCAACACACTTAGCAGCAGAGAATGTATAGTCATGTTAGTTTATTCATTTTAGTCTCCATATCATTCATGATATTTAATTCTGGGGTTAACTTGATCAAATATACCATTTAAGAAATAATGATACTATTGAATAAGTAACACATTATTCATAGAGATAACTTAAATAGGGTTGGATTAGGATTAGGGTTAGCTTCCACAGACCAGACGGCATCTCGGTACACTTGGCCAGGGGAGCCAACAAAGAGATCAGTTGTCCTAGACCAGTGGTTCCCAACCTGTTTCAGCCCGGGACCCCATTTTAGCACCCCCAAATTTTGGGGACGCCATACATGTTTTTCAGCAACTATAAAAAAAATAAAAATAAAAAAATAATCATGACGAGCTAACTTGTACGCTATTAAACCTATGGATATTTATTGAAGTTTAATTATGTATGTGGCATTTCAGTATAGTTTTTATGTTATAATTAGTAATATTTATCTGTATGCATTTTAGTCACACCTAGACATTTCAGGCGACCACATTTGAATTCCAGGCAACCTGACATGGGGTCCCGATCCCAGTGTTGAAAAACACTGACCATTGTTGGGGAACCTATGGCTCGGGGGGTGGGGGGTGGGGGTGGGGGTATTCACGGCTCGCGTGGTCGTCTTATATCCGGCCCCCAATATAATTTAAATGTTATGCAGTTTCACGCACTGCTCCCTTGGGGCGCCATTGAGGGCTGTCCCTTGCATGAATGCAATTTCGTTGTGTGCAGTGTGCAGTGTTCACTTATGTGCTGTGGAGTGCTGTGTCACAATGACAATGGGAGTTGGAGTTTCCCAATTGGGCTTTCATTTCACTTTCACTAAAGAGTACAAACATTCAGAGACAAGTGAACAAAATTACAACAGAGTGTAGATCTTCATTTTGAATTTGGCCTTTATTTTCTAACTTTCATGTTTGGGTAACAAACTTTTTCGAGGCAGTTGGTGGGTTACAGTTTCAACATAGATTGATTTTTTTCTCATAATGTCCTTTGCGAGTAAAAAAATAAATAGCAGTTGATGATATTGGCAATGTCCTTCATGTGATCAAAAAGGTAAAACAGTAGAAGTTAAATATTGTGAGTATGCCCCAGGGTTCAACTTCAAACTATTCAAAGGTTTTTCTCATTGTTCTCTTGTAAATACTAAAAATAACATAATACTGACATAGTAATAAATCAATACTGGACAGGCCCTTTAACATTTCTGGAAACAAAAAAACAAACAAACAGACCAACAAAAAAAGAGAAACGACCCAACTCTCATTGGCACACACAAATAGACACAAACGTTTGATTTCCTGAGCTATCTCTTAGCCTTTGAAAAATGTATCTGACTTATCTTGCACTGCAGATAAAAACCACACACACTTCCTGAGATATCTCAGTCTGGTTTGAGTCCAAATATTCTCACAAAAATATAAATACTTTCTTATATGTAAGACTCTCAATGGCAAACGTACCAGAAAAGGAATGTTTATGTGCTTGTATATCCATTACATTGGGTTAGTACCATTTCACAAATCCATGACATAATTCTACGATAAATAATAGTACCATCATCGATTATGATCATTAAGACTAGTACCCTACTTGAGTAGCACAGATCAAACTCAGTGACCTGATCTGTGAGACATTTCTTTTTTTCTTCTCATCTTTTTTATACTCTTGGAAGACATCTTAGATTACATCACAAAGAGGAATGTGAAACAAACAAGAACCTTTTACATACAAATACATTAAATGTCTCTCTTACATTTGAATTACTCTGTTTCACATAAAGACAAGATCTACTACAAATTTTAATCTTGTTTTTAGAGAGGGGGTGGGAGGCACTTCCCTTCATGTATAATGGAAACCTGTTGAATGTCAAGAACTAAAATATCAAGAACTTGAAGTTATGTTCGCAACATATGCAAAGTACTTTTTAAATACTGTGTCACTCTGACATTTTATTTTAGTCGAGTGACCAAGCTTAGGGAAGCCTACACTGCCATCTTGCTATGTAAAATAACTTCATTATCAATACTTCATCTGGCATTTAAAGGCATTGTGAAAAGGCACGGGTGTTACTGTTACATCAGCATAGTAAGCTTCATATATGTATATACAACATTAAAAACATATCCATAGTATTACACTTAGCATAACATGTTTTGCTCCCATGTAGACTTCATTATTAAGCATCTCACACACCACTACACAATGTTAACCAAAGCTTTACGCGTGTCTCCACAGGTTATAGTTAGAGTGAGAAGAAAGATCAAAGGACACTTTTACATTTTTAACACATATGGCTGGGGAATTAGTTAAAGACAAATCTTAGCATCACCATAAATAGTCATTGTTCTCTTCATTAGTTGAAACTTCTTGTAAGGCAAATGGACAGAAATAGCAACATATAAAATAAAATTAAAAAAACTAGGGGAGATGTGAATGTCATACAGTAGCTGTTCTATCATGGAAAAATAAAATCTCCCGCCAAAAAGAGAGGGAACAGTGAAGAGGAATACTTCATGGCATTTTTTTTTTTCGTTACAAGTCTGGAAACTCGGGCCCGGTTGAGCATGAGCTCACTACTTCCTGTAGCCCCTTTGGGATGTCATGGCAACTGCCACTGGAGAGCAATTCCTCTCTGTGGTTTCGCAATTGCATACGCTGCAAATATTTCTTCAGTGCCTTAAGTCAGTCCAGTGGATGAGAGGGAGAATTCTTTTTTCAGTTGTGTTAGCAATACTACCACCCATAGCCTTAAGGATATACAAAAATTACACCGTTACACAAAAGCAAAAGCGATGAAAATCTGTAAAAAAATAAAAGAACAACATCAAAAAAATATGCTAACTTCATGGCAACTTGGCCATTTTATAGGAGTAACTTAAATCACTAAATGTGAATTTTGATTTCTGTACAAATATATATACTTTGACAAACTACTGTGTTACTAAATTAAGCTTGAGAAAATCTGAGAGACAGGATAATACTGAGAGGCACATTTGAATATTTCATTGTAGGAGCAAACCTAAAGAGAAAGTTTCAAACACAAAAATGTGTTTATGTCCAACATGTCCTACAATAAATAGAGAAAAAAAAAACGAAACAAAAATTCGTACATACATAGCTTTGCATTACCTTCTTTCTTTCTTTTTAACGTCAGTGGATATCTGCAGTGTACAAAAACCTGAGAACAGACAACTACAGATTTGTTTATTTTTTTCTATTAATGTTTTCATATAAAGATGAAACATAACCTCAATCATCTGATTTGCTAATAAGGACAAACGCCATTGAAAAAAACTAGAGGAGGAGGAGGAGGGGGAGGAGGAGGAGGAGGAGGAGGAGGGAAAGGGGGAGATAGCTCCACAGTGAGTGTTCTGAGCAAGTCCATGTAGTCTTGTTGTTGTTGTAGTTGCTGTTGTTAACAGTCGGCTCTCATACCCAGTACTGATTTTTTTTCAGGGCAGGGTTGGGGTTTGTTGTCCGGCAGTGCTGCAGCAGCTCGGGGTCGGCCTCCTTGCCCTCCATATTGGACATGGGAATGTTATTGGCCGGGTCGGTCTTGCGGAACGTCTCCTGGCTGACGTCGCCGTTCTTGGGCTTGGTGGCCGCGGCGGCGCCTGCCGTCTGGACGTCGTGCTTGCCCGTCTTGTTGCGGCGCACAAAGTAGTAGGCCAGCACGGCGGCTAGCAGCAGCAGCAGCAGGATGATGAGGATGGGGATGAGGATGGACCACAGGCTGCCGCGCCGCGACACTACCGGGGTGTGCGAGCCCGACCCCGGGGAGGCTGTGGTGGTCGTCCCGGCTCCGTAGGGCCAGTTGCCGTCCCCTCTCCGCCTGGGATGGGAGTCTCCGCCGTGGCCGGCTATCGTCGGGGTTTTCAAGACGGTGCCTCCGTACACACCAGTGGGGCTGTAGGGGGCGGTTTTGAAGGGCAGGACGCACTCGGCGGGCGGCACCCCATGGGCCTTGAGGAGCAAGCGGGCCTCGTCTTTACCCTCGCCCCCTGTCTGCTTCCCAGCGTTGTCGAGGATCTCCAGCGCTACGAGTCCGTCGTCCAGATCCTTTTGCGTGAAGGTGTGCACAGGTTCGCCCTGACCTTCCCCTTTAGCCCTGACGAAGCGCGCCGACTTGGGCTCCTGGGTGACCGTGAATGTGGGCAGGGTTTTGGTCTTAACGGCGAGGGGAGTGGCATCCAGTAGTTTGCCGTCCACCTGCACGGTCGCGCCTCTGGGCAGGAGAGGGTCCTCCGCTATCTTCGCCAGGGGCTTCACGGAGATGTTCAGGGTGGAAGAGACGTTGGCGGCCCTGCTCCGGGCCAGGAACGGGATGCTGTCCCGGGGCTGGGTCGACGCGACGAAGCGCACGCTCACTCTACCCTCGTTGATCTGTTTCTGTGTGAAGGCGTTGGTCGGCTGCCTGTCCACCATCACGGCGGCGTACTTGGGCTTGCTGGTGAGTTCGTAGAGGACCTCCTCCTCGATGGGGCCGCCCGTGCTGGCTTTCAACATGGACTCTGTGATGGGCGTCTGGTCGTCTCCTTGCAGCACGAAGATCTCCTTGGGCCTGGTCAGCGACAGCGTGTGGGCCAGAATCCCGATATGGAGCGTGTACGGCGTGGTGTGGTGCTTCCCGTCCGACACCGTGAACTCCATGAAGCCCTCGTTGAGGCTCCCGTCGCTGACGAACGCCACGCGCTCAGCGTTGATGTCGTCCTGGGTGAACTCGCTGACCTGCTCGTCGGTGGCGCGCAGAACCAGCAGGCCGTTGGAGGGGCTCTTGGAGACGCTGAAGCGCACCTGCTCGGGGGTGCTGTCCTCGTCGATGGTGTTGAGGTACTGCTTGGAGAGCACGGCCGTCGAGCCCTGCAGCACCTCCAGGAGGAGTTCCAGGCTCACCAGCTCCGGCGGGCTGGAGTCCCGCGGCCGCACGTTAAAGCTGAAGGACTCCTCCAGCACCAGGGCGCTCTGGGGCGGGCTGGAGGGGCCGCGGTCGTGGGGGTTGAGCCAGGCGTGGAAGGAGAAGCTGTCGGAGGTGGCCGCGGCGTCGGCGGCGTCCTGCTGGTACTCCAGCTCGCCGGCTTCCACGTCCTCCTGCAGGAAGTAGGGGGCGTCGCGCGGCAGCTCCACGCCGCTCAGCAGGAGGCGCCCGTGCGTCGGGAACTCCTTGATCTTGTACAGCACGTCCTGGGTGGAGCGCTCGGACTCAGGTACGCTGGCCAGTAGGTTGGAGGCGTCCAGTCGGGATTGGTCAATGACTTTTTTCTGGCCTTGCACCACGTCCAAACCTGTGGGGACACAGACAGAGGTCCTCTTAATGGGGGACACAGACAGACACAGAGGTCCTCTTCATGGGGGGGGGCACACACACACAGTTCCTCTGAATTTTTTTTTGGGGGGGGGGGGGCACAGACACAGAGGTCATCTTAATGGGGGACACAGACAGACAGACACAGAGGTCCTCTTCATGGGGGGTGGGGCACAGACACAGAAATCCTCTTAATGGGGGGGGGGGGGGCACAGACACACAGGTCCTTTTAATGGGGGGGGGCACAGATACAGAGATCCTCGTAATGGGGGGGGGGGGCACAGACACACAGGTCCTCTTCATGGGGGGGGGGGGGGGGGGGGGGGGGGCAGACACACAGGTCCTCTTAATGGGGTTCCACTTTGTGGTAAACTGGGGGAGGTCCTGAACTGACACCTCACCCTATATAACGAGTATAACACCCTATATAACGGGTATAACACCCTATATAACACCGAAAACCTGCCACGCGTTTCCTACTGGAGAAAATGCACTAAGTCCGAAACATCTATTGCTCCAGTTCTAGCCTCTGAGTTCTTATGTAACTTTTCGGCTACAATATACATTTCTACACAAACCTTGTGTGTGCCTCCTGGTTCATTACCTTCTTCTTCGTGCATGTCAACATCAATAGGCAGTAGTTTAGAAGGGGATGAATATCAGCCTGCTAGCCAGCCTTCAGCCGACTGACTCTGCCAAGTTTGTTACTGCAGCGCTTTGTAGCACAGATTTGCAAAGCCCCAGAGAGCTTAACGTGCTGTACAGTATGAATCATTTACTCTAAGAACTTTAGCAAATCATCTCTTATTGATCTACTTTTTACAAATAAGATGAACAAAATTAGCGCAACTGGTGTTTTTGATTTAGGGGTCAGTGACCACTGTCCCATTGCCTGTATTAGGCACAGCACTCTAACCAAAGCACTGCCTCGCATTTTGGTTAAAAGAACTATGAAACATTTTAATGAGCAAGCCTTTTTAAATGATCTCTATGAAAGTGACATTCATCTCACAACTGAAATTCCTGATGCTGACTTGGCTCTACAGTTTTTCTCAAACTCATTTATTTGCATTGTTGACAAACATGCACCTTTTAAAAAGATAAGAGTAAAAAGTAGAACAAACCCATGGTTCACCCCTGAACTCTCCTCTCTTTTTCAGTCAAGAAATAAGGCTTGGTCATTAGCAAGGAGGAGCAAGGATGCCTCTGACTGGGCAAGTTTCAGGAAAATCAGGAACAGATGTACATTATCTGTAAGAAAGGCTAAATCTGACTATTACTTTAACCTTGTCTCTAGCTCGTACTCTGATCCTGCAAAATTCTGGAAGGCTGTAAATTACAAAAACAATAAATCTGTTACACCTATGCCTTCTTCCATTAAGTTTGATGATTGTCTACTACAAGACAAATCAGACATTTTGCAGTGCTCTTAACAAACATTTTTCTTTAGCCAGTCAAAGTTTTGATAAAAGCAATAATCAATTCCTTTATGCCTAGGGCTGGACATGATATGTGTATCAGAGACAATGTCAGAGACGATGATCTGGAATTTAGGCTTCATCCTGTGTCTAAGCATACAGTGCTATCTGCTTTATTAGCAATTGATAGTCGCAAATCCACTGGAGAGAAGACCACCTAGATCCCCTTTTTCTTCGCACTGCGGCATATATAATAGCAGAGCCATTATTGCACATTTTCAATTATTCTATTTCCACTGGAGTTGTCCCTACACTATGGAAATTTGCACACATTACCCCGTTGCACAAGGGGGGTGATATAAGACTGACCCTAACAACTATCGACCAATATCCAAGCTACCGTGTCTCTCAAAAATACTAGAGAAGTTGGTAAATGATCAGCTCAAAGAATTTCTAAATACCAATAATATTCTGAGCCCTCTCCAATCAGGCTTTAGGCCTAAACATAGTACAGTCACTGCTGCTACTAAAGTAATTGATGATATTATCACTTCTCTTGACAAGAAAAAACATTGTGCTGCCATCTTTGTGGACTTATCCAAAGCATTTGACACTGTGGACCATTCTCTGCTTCTACAAATTCTGCCTGGTATTGGTTTTAGTGCAAGTGCCTGTAAATGGTTCCAGAGCTACCTATCAAACAGACACCATACTGTAAAATTGGGTAATACTCAATCTGACCCCCTGCTAATAACCAAGGGGGTCCCACAAGGTTCAGTATTAGGTCCGGTACTCTTCACCATGTACATAAATAGCATACTCTCTCTCCTTTCCAACTGCTCTATTCATCTTTATGCAGATGATACAATTTTGTATTGTGTTGCAGATTCTGTACAGCTAGCATTGGAGAATTTGCAGCAGTCTTTTAATATTCTACAAAATGCCCTCATTGGTCTTAAGCTTCTACTTAACGTAAGCAAGACTAAATGTATGGTCTTTACTCGATCTAAGCATGGCATGAAAAATGATTTTAATATATCTACTTTAGATGGGTCTGTTATTGAGAGAGTATCACACTATAAGTACCTGGGAATCTGGCTAGATGACAAGTTCACATTCAAGAAACATACTGACTGTCTTGTCACTACGCTCAGACAAAAGCTATCTTTCCTGCACAGAAATAAATATCACTTTCCTGTTTTCTGCAGAAAAAAGTTAATTGAAGCTACTTTTCTGTCTTCCCTTGACTATGGTGATGTTATTTACAGACATGCACCACTCTTTAATCTGAAGGCACTTGACACTGTTTATCATTCAGCTCTTCGTTTTATTACTGGGGATCCATATAGCACTCATCATTGCCTGTTATATGATAAAGTTGGGTGGGCTCCACTTTCTCACAGAAGGGACATGCATTATTTTATTTTTATTTTTAAGGCCCTCACTGGTAAACTCCCATTTTATATTTCATCTCTTTTAGTTTGGCACTCCAACCCATATCAAACCCGCAGCAGCAACTTTTTACTGGAGGTCCCTTATGCCCGCACTGAACTGGGTAAAACGGCTTTTAGTGTCTGTGGACCTTCACTTTGGAATACCCTACAACAAAGGATAGGTCTTCAAGCCTTAGTGTCATTAGAACATTTTAAAGTAATACTGGGAAGTTTTTTATCACATACTTGTACTTGTTTTAACTCATAAGTTTTAATTCATGGTTTGTCTTGATTTTTACCTCTTGTATGATTTGTGTTGCATTGTGTATGTTGTATGTATATATGATTTTATATGTGTGGTTGTTTGTTTTGCTCGACATCATTGCAAATGAGGGCTGGGCTCTCAATGATTCTTCGAGTTTAAATAAAAAGAAATGAAATGAATCATTTATTGAGCTGGCTGACATTCGAGACATGCCATGCGTCGTGTCCAGAGGAGTTGACATGTCGCTGTAACCCCATACCCGTGTGGCCCTACCGTGGCTCTAAAGGTAGGGCACTGGACTGCTACCCCGGCGGCCCGGGTTCGATTCCAACCCGGGTCATTTGCCAACCCCTCCCGTCCCCATCTCTCTCCCCATTCGTTTCCTGTCTACCTCTCCTGCTGTCCTATCATCAATAAAGTTGAGAAACCCAGAAGTAAAATCTTTTAATCAAAAGCCCATACCTTTGTTCTTCCAGAGCTGCGAGGAGACGGAGTCGTCGGTGGCGGAGTAGGAGACGGTGATGGGCAGCAGGAGGTTGGGGGCCGAGGGAGATGACGACTGCAGCTGCAGAGAGTCCTGCTGGGACCAGAAGGGTTCATCGGGCAGCTGGTGCTCGTAGTAGATGTTTCCAGCCTCCAGCTGAGTGAGGAGGAGTGGGGGAGAGGAGGAGAGGGGGATGAGGAGGGGAAGAGGAGAGGAGGAGAGGAGAGGAGGAGAGGAGGGGAGTGGATAGGAGAGGAGAGGAGAAGAGAGGAGAGGAGAGGAGGTAGTGGGGGAGAGGAGGAGAGGGGGATGAGGAAGGGAAGAGGAGAGGAGGAGAGGAGAGGAGAGGAGAGGAGAGGAGAGGGGGTAGTGGGATGAGGAGGGGAAGAGGAGATGAGGAGAGGGGGATGAGGAGGGGAAGAGGAGAGGAGGAGAGGAGAGGAGGAGAGGAGAGGAGAAGAGAGGGGAGTGGATAGGAGAGGAGAGGAGAGGAGAAGAGAGGAGAGGAGAGGAGAGGGGGATGAGGAGGGGAAGAGGAGGAGAGGAGAGGAGAGGAGAGAGAGAGGGAAGAGGAGAGAGAGAGGGATAAGAAGGGGAAGAGGAGGAGAGGAGAGGAGAGAGAGAGAGAGAGAGGAGGAGGATAGAAAGAGAGGTTAGAGTAGTGGGGGAAAGGGAGTGGGGGATAAGGGAAGAGGAGGAGAGGAGAGGGAGGGGGGATAAGGAGGTGAAGAGGAGAGGAGAGGAGAGGAGAGGGGAGGAGAGAAGAGGAGGAGAGGAGGGAGGGAAAGAGGAGAGAGATTAGTGGGGGAGAGGGAGTGGGGGATAAGGAGGAGAGGAGAGGAGAGGAGAGGAGAGGAGATGAGGGGAGAGGAGAGGAGAAGAGAGGAGAGGAGGAGGGGAGGAGAGGAGAGGAGAGGAGAGGGGAGGAGAAGGATAAGGAGGGGAAGAGGAGGAGAGGAGAGCAGAGGAGTGGAGAGAAGAGGAGAGAAGAGGGGGATAGAGAGAGGGTATAGAGTAGCGGGGGAAAGGGAGTGGGGGATAAGGGAAGAGGAGGAGAGGAGAAGAGGAGAGGAGAGGAGGAGAGGAGAGAGAGAGGAGAGGAGAGAGGGGAGAATGAGGAGAGAGGAGGAGAGAGAGAAGAGAGGAGTTAGAGGGGTTAGAGGAAGAACAAACACTTTCATCAGTTCTGCAGCTGTGTCCACACCATTTGTTTTGGGGGGGGGAGGGGGGGGGTCTTATTTATATCAAAACAATTTGCGCCCCCCCATTCCCCTGCAGGACTCGCATATGGCGGGTGTCAACATGTCTCAACCAAGGGATCATTTCATGTCAACTGCTGTCTGGAAACAGCACATCTTGATCCACCAAAACAAAAGAACAGTTTGTTGTTGTCCTCCTGAAGGAGTTGAATATTCTAAACATATCCACGGTGGTGGTGGTGGTGGTGGTGGAGTGGGGGTGGTGGGGTGATCACGCAGGCAGGTGATTACGTCAGAGTTCAGACGGTAAACAAGCTGAGGTTTTGTTTACACCCGCGACTCGCAATCTCCCGTCTTGCCAATTACTGGAGCCGTTCGCTCGCGCTCACTGTACTGTAGCCGAGACAATACGAGGCAAGACGAGACGAGACAAGCGAAGGAGTCATTTACCCGGGAAGGGCAGTCGGTCGGTCACTGATAGCAGCCACTTCATATCCAAACCGGCACTACACTGCACTGCCGCTACACAACCGTGTAATTCACTGGTGCTGATGTGCAGAGGACAATCTCTGTTGCTGGACAAACTAACAAGACTTAATTACAGAACACTTCAAATATTTGTGTGTGTGTGTGTGTGTGTGTGTGTGTGTGTGTGTGTGTGTGTGTGTGTGTGTGTGTGTGTGTGTGTGTGTGTGTGTGTGTGTGTGTGTGTGTGTGTGGTGTGTGTGTGGGGTGTGTGTGTGTGGGGTGTGTGTGTGTGTGTGTGTGTGTGTGTGTGTGTGTGTGTGTGTGTGTGTGTGTGTGTGTGTGTGTGTGTGTGTGTGTGTGTGTGTGTGTGTGGTGTCTGTGTGTGTGTGTGTCTGTGTGTATGTGTCTGTGTGTGTGTGTGCGCGTGCTTGCGTGTGTGCGTGCGTGCGTGCATGCGAGTGCGTGCGTTTCTGTTTTGGGATGCTTCTCTATTCGAACAAATGGGTCTGCTGGCCTGATTTCACAGGGTAAGGTATTAAATATGCAACAAGGTTCACATGCTGACAAAGTGCTGTGTTACTGGATAGGGCCGTCCAGAGATCTCGCTGGGACACAAGTGGACACCACCCTCACAATATCAGGTTAGCGCACCTCCTTGGAGTCCACTGTGACCTAGAAATACACAAGGAGCTCACTCTAAAATACCACTAATGTTGTGACACCATCACAGAAATGATCTAAGTGTCATTTGAGGTCACTTTCATCTCAACAGATCCCCTTGGCCTTTTTTCGTGGTAACGCAGGCATTCGATTTAAGATTTTAAAGGTCTGAGTGTTACAATATCACCACTGCTCCCCTAAATATCTCCTACAGCTGCCAGCTTTATTCAGACAGGGATTTCTGTCTGAAAACACGTCCTGATCATTATATCCTCTGCAGTAGGCTGGAGGCTTAATAGACTAACTATGGCGTAGCTGTGCACTACAACACTATGACATACCACTGCTATACCATATCACTGCTCATTGCTTGCCTAAATACCTTCTAAAGCTGCATGACTTGTTCAGACAATGATTTCTACATATATGAAAACACATCTTGATTGTTACATCCTACGCAGTAAGCTGGATGCTTTATAGACTAAATGCAATTTGGCTTTAAAATGTCGCTATGTAGCTACTATAATTATACTTCATGCATAGTTACATGCTTAATGCACCACTTTATACTGAAAGCTATTCGAGTTGCTTACTGTATGTGTGCTTATGGTCAGGCCAGATGTAGACACCCTGGCTTCAGAAAGTACATTACATTACATTACATTATACTGCATTTGGCTGATGTTGTTATCCAGAGTAACTTAGAGTGAATAAGCCACTATGACGGCTCCCATTGGGCAACTTGAGGACAGAGATGTCTTGCTCGAGAGCTGAAATGCACTTGAATTATAGATGTGAGTGTGCAGTGATGATTGGTGTGCTCATTCAACTCATACTGTAGAGTAGTGTGGCCACCTGTCCCGGTTCAACCCGACTGTCCTGGTATTCAATGGTCTCTCATGGGAAACATATTCTGCCTGGACAGTGAACGAAGAGCACTGCTTACAGGCAAAAGGGTCTATTGCGTTGAAAAGTCCAGCAATGGGTTGCACCAGCTGATCGTAAGTTTCCAACGTACAGTAGGCTACGGTGAGCGTAAACTGTGCCTACGTTCGAGTTTACGGATGATGAGCCTGCAGGTTACAGGGTGTAGGGAGGATACTGGTTAGTAACTCTTCCACACAGGGCCGCTGACAGCTTTGGCTGGGCCCGGGACAAAGACATATGAAAGGGCCCAATACATACAGTACAATGTAATGAGGATCCATTTGTGGGGCCTGGACAAGTGACCCCTTTGTCCCTTTTGGGTTCTTGGTCCATGTACTAAGAGTGCCAGACAAGGGATCAAGCCATGGTCATTACTATTTTGGTGACAATAATGTTACAACAGAGGCTCTGAATTTAAGGATTAAAGAGTTGAAATTTAACTCAATTTACTGGTACGGATACTGAACCCATCGGTGCCAAGATCAAGGCCTTCCCCATTAGGTCCAGTGGATTAATTTGTTCTGTCCGCCTCTGCAGCGCGAACTAGCTGATTTTAATTAGTAAAACTCCTCAGTCTGGCTTCATTAGGTGAATTAGTCAAGCCAAGCCACCTACAGTATTTCAGGTGCACAGAAAGAGTCAATATACTTGTAGCAGCAGCAGCAGCAGAGCAGGACTTTCACTTTCCCCCGAAACCATAATGAACACCTCTAGCTAACGGTAAGAGTTAGCTATTAACAGTCACTGCAGCCTTTTTTACTTGTTTATTTATTTATTTATTTATTTTGTTAATCAGCATATTGCCTGGCAGTGCAGTGCTCCTCACCTCTGAATGCGAGACGCTCATTATCTCCTCAAACCGGTTCTTCCCTGTTTGCTTGATGAGTCTTCCTCGGCGCGGCGGCTTCTGCAGCGAGTACCTGATCTCCTTTCCATCCTCATCAGTCACGGCCTTCAGCAGGCTGCTGCTGATTGCCTGTTTTGCCCCTAGGAGGAGAAGAGAAGAGAAGAGAAGAGAAGAGAAGAGAAGAGAAGAGAAGAAAAAAAAACAACCAAACAAATGTCAATTGCGAGTTTCACTTAATGTGAGTCGGCATAGCTGGTTACATAGTGACTCATCTCGGATTTCAATTTGTGGGGCCTGTGTCATTATTCGTCACGAATCGTCAGCGTCTAATTTTGGGTTGGAAGTATGTGCGCGCATGCACACACACACACACACACACACACACACACACACACACACACACACACACACACACACACACACACACACACACACACACACACACACACACACACACACACACACAGTCTCTCTCACCCATGCGCACACACGCACGCAAACACATACACACACACACACACACACAGATAGATATCCAACTCTCTTGTCACCCACGGCGGTGACGGTGTGTGTGGGGTAAGGAGTGTGTGTGTGTGTGTGTGTGTGTGTGTGTGTGTGTGTGTGTGTGTGTGTGTGTGTGTGTGTGTGTGTGTGTGTGTGTGTGTGTGTGTGTGTGTGTGTGTGCGCGTGTGTGTGTGTGTGTGTGTGTGTGTGTGTGTGTGTGTGTGTGTGATGTGATGTAAGCAGCGCCCCACGTGAAGCCACACACCTGGGAAGACCACGAGCTCCTCGGCCGTCTCCACGGTGACACTGGGCTGCCTGGCGGTGACAACAAACTGATAGAGCGGCGACGTGTGCTCTCCATCTGTCACTGTGAACCTGAAACCCCCCGACTCAGAACCTGGCAGGAGAGAGGAGAGAAGAGAGAAGAGAGAGGAGAGAGGAGAGAGGAGAGAGGGGGAGAGAGGAGGGAGAGAGGAGAGAGAGAGGAGAGAGGGGGAGAGGGGGAGAGGGAGAGAGGAGAGAAGAGAGAAGAGAGGGGGAGAGGAGAGAGAGGAGAGTGGAGTGAGGGAGGGGGGAAAGAGGAGAGAAGAGAGAGGAGAGAGGGAGGGGGAAAAGAGGGGAGGGGGAGAGAGGAGAGAGAGGAGAGAGGAGAGAGAGGGAGAGAGGAGAGGAGAGAGAAGAGAGAGGAGAGAGGGAGGGGGAAAAGAGGGGAGGGGGGGAGAGGATAGAGAGGAGAGAGGGGGAGAGGGAGAGAGGAGAGAAGAGAGGAGGAGAGGAGAGAGAGAAGAGAGAGGGAGAGAGGAGAGAAGAGAGAAAAGAGAGGTGGGGGCAGAGGCAGAGGGAGGTGGAGAGAGAGAGAGGTGGAGAGAAAGAGAGAGAAATACAGAGAGACAGAAAGAGAGAGAGGTGGAGCGAGAGAGAGAGGTGGGGGCAGAGGGAGACGGAGAGAGAGATGGAGAGGGTGATAGACAGCAGAGGGAGACAGAAAGAGACAGAGATGAAGAGAGAGAGAGATGGAAAGAGAGAGAGAGATGGAAAGAGAGAGGGGATAGACAGCAGAGGGAAGCAGAGAAAGAGGGAGAGATGGAGAGAGAGGATGCGGTCAATTAGAGAAATATAGCATGATCCACACTGCAGTATGAGCCACACTGTGTGGTCCTTTATCACTGAGGGCCAGGCAGGCATGACAGCGCATCATGTCAAGATGCAGGCTTTACAGTACAGGAGAACACACCAATCTACCCCCCCACACCCCCCACGCTTTACACTACAGGAGAACACCCCCCCCACCCCACCCCAATCATGTCAAGATGCAGGCACACACACCAACCCCCCCATTCTGTGCACTGTAGCTGCATATCATAAAACGGCAGGCCTGCTGCTGCCTGGCTATTGAGAGGAATTATGATAACACACAGAACACACAGCACACACAGTACACACAGCACACACAACACACACGTGCTTAAAGCCCTGTGTTATAACTCCCGGGAGGCCCTAGGTGGGTGGATTGAGGTGTATGTGTGTACACGTGTGTGTGTGTGTGTGTGTGTGTGTGTGTGTGTGTGTGTGTGTGTGTGTGTGTGTGTGTGTGTGTGTGTGTGTGTGTGTGTGTGTGTGTGTGTGTGTGTGTATGTGTGTGTGTGTGTGCGAGCGTGTGTGTGTGTGTGTTTGTGCACATGTGTGTGTGTGTGTGTGTGTGTGTGTGTGTGTGTGTGTGTGTGTGTGTGTGTGTGTGTGTGTGTGTGTGTGTGTGTGTGTGTGTGTGTGTGTGTGTGTGTGTGTGTGTGTGTGTGCGTGCGTGCACATGTGTGTGTGTGTGTGTGCGTATGTGTGTGCGCGTGTGTGTGTGAGTGTGTTTCAGTTGCGGCAAGTAGTGCAGCCTATATATAGAGTACCTTGATGAATGAAGAGGATCTCTGCGTTGTCCACTTGCGCCTGGGTGAAGTTGTCCAGGCCGTCTTCCGGAAACACCTTGAGCGCCACCAGCCCGTTAGTGAGCGCCTCGATGGAGTAGATCAGCTCGTCACTCGAGGTGTCCGCGTCCTGCGTACTCAGCTCTCGGCTGGTGATCTCGGCCTCCTCTCCTGCAACAAGCTGTGGCAGACACAGAGGAAGAAGTATTTGTTAGACTTAAAATAGAGTTCCTGTGCACAACCACTGCCCAGGTGCTGGTGATGTGCAGTAAAAGTAATCCAAGTAAAGGAGAGAAATCACCGCACATTGGTCTTCTTTGCTAGAACCACCTGGTTCACCTAATAAAATACCAGCAAAGATTTTTCTCCTTTACTTGTACTATTTTTTTGGAATTCTTGCACACCTCCTTTGGCCAGGTGCAAAGGAGTGTAACCCCTGGGTCACCAACGTGAGAGACAAGAAAGCTCCCGTACACTGTTGCACACAATTGCAGCGTTTTACCACGTTTTAGCAAATGTGAACAGTGTGCGGGAGACGTCTTGTCTAGATGGAGAAGAACAGAAAAGGGGAACAGTAAATGGGCACGATGAATAAAAAAATGAAAACAAAAGCACAGCAGCCGAGGAGCAAATTGAATCCAACAGCAATTTGGTACAAAATGTTCTGTTGTACCAAAACAACCAAACAAAAACATTTTGGGGTGTGGGTTTTTCGGACAAAAGTGTCTTGAGTTGATGTCTAAAAAGGCAAAAATCAGTCAGTGCCTATGGGATCAACTCAGTGCCTATGGGATCAACTCAGTCAGTGCCTATGATATCAACTCAGTCAGTGCTTATGGGGTCAACTCAGTCAGTGCCTATGATATCAACTCAGTCAGTGCTTATGGGGTCAACTCAGTCAGTGCCTATGGGATCAACTCAGTCAGTGCCTATGGGGTCAACTCAGTCAGTGCCTATGGGGTCAACCTCTCAGGGCTGGGCTTTATTGAAAGGAACATTAACTGAAAGAGATGTGCCAGATGTCTTAAAAGACCGCCAGAGAATAGAGCAGGGACAGTTAATCAGGCACGTCTCTCAGATCACACACACACACATACACATACACACACACACATGCACACACACAGACACACAGACACACAAACACACATACACACACACACACACACACACACACACACACACACACACACACACACACACACACACACACACACACACACACACACACACACACACACATATTCTCTCTCTCTCTCTCTCTCTCTCTCTCTCTTTCTGTGAGATAGTCTACAAGAATCAGTTGGGAAAAGTCAGATGCTTGCTGTGAAAGGCATATATTGATTTCTTCAGCAGCGCTGCTCTCTCTCCATCAAGATTCTCCAGACGGGGGTTCGGGAGTGGGGAGTGGGGAGGGGAGAGTGGAGGGGGGATGCGTGGGATTGAGAGAGAAGAGAGAGAGGGAGAGGAGAGAAGAGAGAGAGAGACAAGAGAGAGAGGGAGAGAGAGAGAGAGAGAGAAGAGAGATAGAGAGAGAAGAGAGAGAGAGAAGAGAGATAGAGAGATAGAGAGAGAAGAGAGATAGAGAGAGAGAGAGAGAGAGAGAGAGAGAGAGAGAGAGAGAGAGAGAGAGAGAGAGAGTGGGAGAGAGAGAGAGAGAGAGAGAGAAGAGAGAGAAGAGAGTACTGCCCCAGATAAGGCAGCCCATTATTCCGTCTCCTCGCGGCGTTCTGATTGCCAGAATACCGTATGCAACCTTCAAAGCCACACAGCACAGGCACCTGGAAAGTGAGTTCACGGTCACACCATCTCTGATGCACTCTGGCTGAGAGTGGGATTTATGCTCAGATAGAACCAATGTGGATACTATATATAAATAAAATGTCTGGTGGCTACTGGCTGGGTTGTTTTCATGTGTGAGAATGAGGTAAATGTTGATATGTATTTGTCAATCTATCTCCCTTTGGTTTTGATTGGGCATGATAAGCATACTGTGACAAAATGTGGGAAGAAAGAGAAACAGAGGGGGGTGTTTGATTTTTTTTTTTAAATAAATAATTAAATATAAAACACAGCCACTAGATGGAGACATAGATCCACCAGTCCACTGGTTCTTGGCTCATGGTAAGGAGAGGGCCCACAAGACGGCTACTCCCAAATTGTGCAGGAAATTGATAATTTATGTTGTAATCAATGTGCTATAGAGACAAAATTGATCACAAGCTGTGTGGCGAATTCTATTTGGTTCCCCAACAGTCAGTAATATCTCACTCGTGGGCATCTTGGGAAATGTGTTGGAGCGTCATGTATGATGTTAAAAAAGGGTCTCCACAGAGCACCACTGTACAATTTCCATCAGAAATAACAAGAGGCTGCTAGTAGCAGAGAGAGAGGGGGGGGAGGGAAGGAGAGAGAGAGAGAGAGAGAGAGAGAGAGAGAGAGAGAGAGAGAGAGAGAGAGAGAGAGAGAGAGAGAGAGAGAGAGAGAGAGAGTTAGAGAGAGAGAGAGAGAGAGAGAGAGAGAGAGCGGAAGGAGGCAGATATGTGCCCTGACAACTCCTTAGCTACAGGCTATCGTTTGCTAATGGGCAGCAGCTGTGGAGTGGGCTAGCCATCCAGCCACAGAGCCAGCCAGCCACAGAGCCAGAGAGGCAGGGCCGGTTCTAGGCAATTCGGTGCCCTAGGCAAGCCCCGATCTTTCCTTTGGTGGAATTTGACATTGGCATCTTTAAACATGGTGTCATACATCTGATTGAGCACACCTGATCTAGTACCATGTTGTATATGTACTGAGTGCTCATTAAAAATCATTGTCAATATAGACTTCAATGCTTCATTTAATGCTTTATATTGTAATTCGGTGGGTCTTGGTGCCCCCCAGGACATTTGGTGCCATAGGCGACCGCCTAATCTGCCTATGCCTAGCGCCGGCCCTGCTAGAGAGGCAGAGGGGCAGGAACTGTGCTGATCAGTTTCTGGTCACGGGTGTGTAATTCATCAGGCCTGATCATCTGCTGTAGGTCAGAATGCGCTCACTTCCTGTCTTAAATCAGGCACAGAGGCAGGGGCCTGCTCCATGACAGAGAGAGAGACAGAGAGAGAGAGAGAGAGAGAGAGAGAGAGAGAGAGAGAGAGAGAGAGAGAGAGAGAGAGAGAGAGAGAGAGAGAGAGACAGATAGGGAGGAAAGGGAGGACAGACAGGCCTGCTTGAATGTGGCGTGTATGCAAGAGGAAGATGTATCATTAAATTCCATTTTGTGGGAATGAGGCTGAGCCTTTGGATTGGTTGGCTCTCGTGGATGTCCCAGAAGTAGAATTCCAGCCACAGTCATGGTTTTCCAAAAATATGCGTTACCACGGAGACCCGAAACCACAAAGTCCAAAAAACTCAACGATGCACATGGATCCACATGGTTTCTAGTTGCCATAACATTATTTATTTTATTTTTTTAATCTGCAACAGGCACAATGCTCGCATATTTGTTTGTGTTTGTTTTCTATTTGTGACATTTGGTAGGTGCCAAAATGAATTCCAGACATCACAACACCTCTATTCCTGTGTTGCACAGCCTTTTCAAACATACACCACACACACTCACATGAATTTGTTTTGTTTGTTTCTATTTGTGTGAGGTTGTTAAGCGCTGAAGGTGCCAAAAATAAAAGAGATCACGTTACCTCTATTCCGGTGTTGTGCACCAGTCTTGGGGGCTCATCATTGACCGGGACGACGGTGACACCAAATGTGATGGGGAAACTCCTTCTGGTGTTGTCAAAGTCGGACGCTGTGAGGGTGAAGCTGTCTTCCGTAGTCTCGGTGCTGTCGTGCAGGTAGTAGACCACCTTCCTCTTCACCTGAGGGGGAGAGAGAGATTATTATCAATGTCTTACTTAAATGTTTTTAGTTACGTAAACTGCACAGTGGAGATGGGTCAAACGCTATTTCAAACTTCTGTGCTAACCCTGTTACATAGATTTTTGACAATAAAGTACACTTGACTTGACTTGACATAAAAACACATACAGTACAAACAGGCAGTAAGTTAGGCGGTTACGTTAGTTAGGCTGTGCTATCATGATATCAAGCCCCCTTTTCTTTTTGACAATGCATCTCCATTTGATCTCTTTCCCAGGGAAGAGACACACACACATGGACGAAATTAGTGTTTTGTGCGCACCGGCCCTTTCGTATACCTTTTTTTGTGCTGGTTGAATGAGCTCTGCTTTTGTTTACAGTTCCCTAATTACCAGCACAGGGAATTCAACATCATACCCAGGGCAATTTAAAGCAGTTATCCTCATAATGAGTTCTATTCATTTGTGTGGTGTTGGGGGAAGGGAACGGAGGGAAGAGAGGAGAAGAGAAGAGGAGGGAAGGGGAGAGGAGAGAAGGAGAGGGGAGGGGAGGGGAGGGGAGAGAAGAGAAGAGATGAGGAGAGAAGAAGAGAAGAGGAGAAGAGAAGAGAAGAGAAGAGAAGAGAAGAGAAGAGAAGAGAAGAGAAGAGAAGAGAAGAGAAGAGAAGAGAAGAGAAGAGAAGAGAAGAGAAGAGAAGAGAAGAGAAGAGAAGAGAAGAGAAGAGAAGAGGAGGGGAGATGAGGGGAGGGGAGGTGAGGGGAGGAGAGGAGGAGAGGAGAGAAGAGGAGGAGGGGAGGGGAGAGGAGGGGAGGAGGAGATGAGGGGAGATGAGGGGAGGGGAGGGGAGGAGGAGAGGAGAGGAATGGGCTGCATGGTATGTGGTGGTGAAGAGTTATTGATTAAAGGTGTGGCAACACTGTGAACACATTCATCATGAAGGTTCTCATGAGGGTTTGTAGTTTATACTGTAATGGTTTAACAAACATTTCTATCGGTCAGCATAACTATTGATAGCTGTTAATGCTCTGGACTGTATTCATCAGGCACTGTAAGGCTATGCCCCCATTGCAAGACCAAGTGACACTATGCAATTCACACTGCTGATATTACATTACATTACACTGCATTAGCACAGGGGTTAAGTATGCATCATAAACCCTTGATCCTTTTCATTGTAGCCATCACAAGGTAAAAATAGCTTTATAATGCTCTCTATAATGTATAGGTCGTAAAGGCATTATAACTCGTCGTGAACCATGGCTATATACAACATGTTGTGAACACTTAAGTCAGTCATTATAAAGCTTTATGGGCACATTATAAACCTTTATGGGTTCATAGAAAGTACTGGTACCATGTATATGTCCAAAAAGGTGTTCTATCATTCTATCATTGTACTCCAATCACGATTTTTTTTTAAAGGAAAGGAGGAAATGCGGTGCTTATATCTTGCCTCTGTGTGATTTATCACATGTAATTTAGGGTGCCTCTCGTTGGAGCAGCGCCGCCTGGGGTCATGTGCTTAAATGGAGCGCACAGTCAGCAGGCCCCACCACTCAGCACAGCACAGCACAGCACAGCACAGTGTGGAATTAATTGGATGCAGATGAGCGCAAACTCAGACGGGGAGCCGGGGAGGAATATATACCCCATGCCATGCCTGATAGCTGACTAGCAGTTAGGAATCTGATCAGAAATGAAAATAAACCGTATCTAACTCCCAATTTAGAGAGGCTGTCAGACTATGAGAGAGAGAGAGAGAGAGAGAGAGAGAGAGAGAGAGAGAGAGAGAGAGAGAGAGAGAGAGAGAGAGAGAGAGAGAGAGAGAGAGAGAGAGAGAGAGAGAGAGAGAGAGAGAGAGAGATGGGTAAAAAAAGGATGTTTAAAATTCTGTTGGTAGAAGCGAGAAGAGGACCCTGTAAATAATTAGCAATGTGTTTCACCCAATTTAAAATGATTAATACCAAATATGGCTATTTTGACATGTATACCCAAATACCCCTCATTAATTACATGTAATTCACACAGTCATGGTTTCTACTAATTAATCACACACAGCCTGGATTTTTTATCACCTCTTCACGAGTACACAAAGTACTAATAAGCGCCCCAGCTTTTACAGTCATACCTGAATCAGGTAAATGATGCTAAATTGGGTTTTGCACTAAGGAGGCCTTAGTATTCACAGGCAGACGTTGACGCCAATCTGCATTGCGGCATAACTGCCTCTCAATTTTCATTTTCATTTGCTAAATGAACATCAAACACTGAGAACATCAACTCAGAACATCCTGTTATGCACTTTAGGCTCTCCCCATATCTTCTGAATGCACCATGACTGTAAATGAGTGACGATGCCGGCAGTTTGTTGATACGGAATGTGTGTTTGGCAGCACTCTGCATTTTCCCTGATGAGCAACAAAGCCAAGTGAGCTGCGTTCTCTTGATGGAGAAGCCCTCTTTTCCCAGAATCCTTTGCCTATTCAGGAGCGGATCTAGCGATTTTGAGGCCCTAGGCGAAGAATTAAGATGGGGTACTCAAAAGTCATTATAGACATACAATTCTGTGCTTTGGTGCTACTTTATTATTTTGTCTCATATAGATCTTCAATTACTTTACGTAAGTGACAATTAAGATCCAGCCTATTTCTTATGTGTTTACCACTACTGGTGTGACAGCTGGGCCCCCTATAGAGGACAGATGTGTTCTGGGCCCAAGGCAATTGCCCAGGTTTGCCTGATGGAAAGTCCGCCTCTGGGCCTGTTCTCTGTCCCATTGCACAGTAGATGCAATATGAATGTCTACATTTCCAGCATCCCCATAGGCAGCAGCAGCAGCCTGGCCCACCTGCCAACATTCCTACATCATGATTTAGTTAGGAACTGTACTGCACGTGTCCTTTGATGTGTATCCATATTTTAAGTGTGTTGCGTTACTATTTTCTGGATTTTTTTTTTTTTTTAGTCTAAACTTTGGATAACACTTAAGTCAGCTGAAAGTTGTGCTTCAATGTTCTTCTTCAACACATATTCGCTTACGTACATTCTACAGTCCCACCGTCCTCCCCTGCCGCTCCAGAGAATACAACTGCTTCCCCTTAATGCAGAGGAAAGATTGCCGGCATGAGATGGGCCTCCTCTCTCTGCTCCCACATGGCTTTCCAGAGGAGAACTGTGGCCAGAGATGTCTGTGAGCGAGAGCACGCTACATCCGTCTTTAATTTGGGGAACAATTACGCTCTCGCTCCAGTCCCGCGCCAGCCCACAGCTCGTCTGCTGTGCTGCAGTCCTGAGCTCCAATGTGGAAGCACTCAAGACTCCAGAGAGAGGGTTGCTATGCCTGGTGTCCGCTCGGACTCCCTCGTAACTAGTCTAGCTGGGTTGCATAACTTCAAGGATATAATGCAGAGCAGTGAGAGTAGAGATCACACTTTTACACATTGCTGGTGGAGTGAGGACCTCCGCTCATACTGTAACCTGACAGATGCTGATAGTATGTCCAGAGCCTCCTGATACATCTGAATCGAGCCCTTTCTCCCTCCATATAGCTCTTCACTGGGCTAATCAGATTTAGCTGAATCATGGAGTGTAGCATGTGGGTCCCATTAGTTCAGATGGAGCTCACAACAGTGAAGCCCGTTTTTTTTTCTAGCAAAACGCAGGAAGGTTCTGTGTGCACACATGCATTATTATGGGAATATATGAGCCCGTTTATTTTGGCTCCAGGCAGATGAACGAGAGAGCAAGCGAGCGGCACTGTCAGATTTTCCACCGTGTGGCAGGAGGAGTAAAAAGAAGGAGGAGGAGGAGCGGAGGGGAGAGGAGGGGAGAGGAGGGGAGAGGAGGAACAGAGTAGAGCAGAGGGGAGAGGAGGAGGAGGAGCAGAGTAGAACAGAGGGGAGAGGAGGAGGAGGAGAAGAGGGGAGAGGAGGAGGAAGAGGAGGAGGAGGAGGAGTAGGAACAGAGTAGGGCAGAGGGCTGGACTACACACTGGGCTCCACACTGGAGTGACTAACTACCTCCACACACACACACACACACACACACACACACACACACACACACACACACACACACACACACACACACACACACACACACACACACACACACACACACACACACACACAGGACCCATGACGCGTTTCCGCCAGAGCACACACTTTCATGGTCTTGTCATTCCTTCCAGGTTCCTCAAACCACACTGGTAGTAAAGATGGTCGTGCCTCAGTAGTCACCGAGTGTTCTGAGCAAGAATTCCAGGAAGATCTCGCTCTGAGAACCTGAAGTATAGGCTACTCTTTGTGTTATTTAGGAGATGTTTCCTATTTTCCACTGCTTCCCAGAAAAGATGAGGAGGAAGACTGGTTGCTATTACTCGGTACTTGTAATGACATGTTTTTTAGGTTTTGCGGCTATAAATGACAAAACTGGGAAAGAGAGGTAGTCACCTTTTAAGTGAAGGCCACACACACACATTCTGCCAAGTAGAAGACCTTTTAAGTGAATGGCTCCTATTAAGTGGTCAATATAGTCTCCCTAAATAGCTGTTGATTTTCACAAAAAAAGAAGAATGATGTCAGTACAAGAGCAGTGAAAACCAGTTGTGACTCTGTAGTGAAGGGGAGGCAAGTTGTCCTGTAAAACCAGGTCTTCAGGCCACCAAACTCTGGTACACTAGCTTCTACACCAACGGGCATGCTCAGTTGGGTAGACAGTCACGGCATACCTACAATCTAACATTTAATTTTTATTTATTTTTTCCCCATATGCTTTGTTTCCTGATTAATCAGCTGTGTTCTTATGCTTTTATTTTTTCTGACACACATTGTGTTGCCGAAGTGTATGTCCGTTGTCCAGGGCCCAGGGAAAAGTAGGGCCCTGAATTTGGTTCTCATTACATTGTACTGTATGTATGGGAGGGCCCTTTTTCGATGACTTTGTCCTGGGCCCAGCCAAAGCTGTCATTGGCCCTGCCCAGGACAACTGACCTCTTTGCCCCCCTCCTGTCGGTTTCCCTGCTTACAGTACATCACACACTCACCTCGTCCCAGGTGAAGGAGGACAGCTCTCATCACACACTCACCTCGTCCCAGGTGAAGGAGGACAGCTCGAAGTCGTCTCCCTCCAGGTAGCGAATGTCCCCGTGCTGCGGCGCCTCGTCCACGATGAACTCGATGTTGGCCATGCGGTAGAAGGCATGCGAGATGTTGAGCAGCTCCTGGGACAGGGCCACGGCGCCACCCTCCCGCACCGTGAAGTTGAAGGTCTGCACGGGGATGAGGCGCGGCACGATGCTAATGGTCACCTCCAGGTCCTCCACCTGGCGTCAAAATGTGTACCCCGTTAAGACATAGTTTATAAATTTGTAATAACCAAGTCCTAGTGCATTACTAAAGGCCCTGTGTTATGTCATACTATTGTAGTACTATGGTAGTTAACTTTTCAATGACTATTACAGCGTGCCAATGGAGGTAAGACGTGCATTAAGTGGCTATGAAAGTATATAATTTCTGTTTCAATGTATTCGCCTCCTTAAGCTGAAAGCCAATTTCATATTTCACAGGTTGTGGACTCCATGAGAAAAAATAACATTTGGATAAATAAACTGTAAACTGACAAAAGGTAACCAGAGACAAATGAGCTTCACACATTTAACTTAGGACTTTGGCCTGGACTCTGATTTCGTATCACCATGGGGATCTCAGTGGCCAGACCTGGCCATTAGCATCTTCAAGTGAATGCGTCATAGGGACTGTCAACAATGATGGACAATGGGCAGTGGACACATGGGTTCACAATGTTTGTAAACACGATGTTGTGAGGAGGGGCAAGACACTGGAAGCCAACAACGTGAGCTAATTTTTTGACCGACAGCGGTTTCCAACAATCAGAGGTTGAGTTGTGCGCAGCTAGGTTCACGCAGCCAGGGGACAACAAAAATTTAGAGCCCATGTATACTGATGTACAAACGTATGACAGTTTCTTGTCTCAATTTACAGTGCAGTGACCACCATAAGATGTCCGTTTTGCCTTAATTATTAGCCTACACACCGAGGTGAAGCCGTTGCTGACGTCCAGCGTGAAGGTGTCCGAGCCCTGCACCGGCGTGGACACGTAGAGGATGCGGCCCTTGTTCACGTCCTCCTGCGTGAAGGTCTGGATGTAGTCGAGCGTGGGCGGCGCTGCGCTCTCCGAGTCGTTGACCATCTTCACCACGTGGCCCATGCGCGGGTACTCCTTGAGGCTGTACACCATCTCAGTGGGCAGGATGTCAGGCTGCTCGACCTGTTGTGGAAGTAAGGGAAGAGGAAGGATACCATTTCACTTATGAAAGGTGATTTCAAACTTTCTCTCAGAATTGTTTGAGACGCAAGTGCGTGGAGAACTGTTCACTTGGCGTGGAAAGGTCCAAGAATACATGGAGGGATTTCAATTCTGAAGGTGTACTATTCATTAAAAATAATCTTGCTTTGTAATCCAATTTGAGACATCAACTGCTTTACATTCACATTAAAAATACCTTTTAAAAAAATAGAGTGACTGTGTATGTGTCTTCTTAGTTTAGGGGATTATAGGGGCCTTCTGAAAGCACCAGACCGAAAAATCCAGTTCGACCTTCAGCAAAGCAAGCACCAATTTAGTTTTGATGATGTGCAATATGAGGTATGCTTTCTGTGCCCAGGCATTACGGCATTGCGCCAAATTGCCATAAAACAAATATGACCCTGCAAAGGACAGACATTTGTTGAGTGTCACACAGATTTATGTGTAAACTCTGAATCAGGCAACAAAGTGGACCTTTGAAAGTGTATGACTGTATGATGTGTAAGGCGACGTTGTGCAACGACAGTACAAAGACGTGTTTACCCAGATCCTCCATCTAAGGGTAGTTAAGAATGAGTTTTATGACTTTTTTGATCCGTTTACGATAATTTCGTTATTTTGAAGTAATCTGTTTGATTAAATTTTGTCAACGAAAATCCCGGCCTGGGCACTGATACAGATACATGTCAAATCTTAACCCCCTCATGGTGAAATATGATGCTGTTTATATAGACTTTCTTAATAAACAAAGGATAATAGTAGACAGCAAGCTGCATGGAGCATTATAATTACGCCTCAAACTTTGAAAGTTTGATGATGAAGAGTGCTGGTTCAAAGATTGCGTCCTCTGGGTAAACGTTGTTTTTCACTTGTTGTAGACTATGGCCTGTTGGAAATTAGTCTGATGTGCATTGCACAAAGACACATCATTTCTCTTTTCGTGTGGAGTTAATTAGGGCTTCTCCCGGGAAAAATAAAATAATTAAGAAAGGAAAAAACATAACCAAAGGACATAAGAGTAGAGGAACAAAATACATTGTACTTTGAAGACATCTAAAAGAATCAATCTTTTAAAAGATATAATCTTTTGATAAGGTCAGTTTTGATTGCTTTAATATGTTTTGATGTTGCTTCAAAAATTTATGTTATCCAATTGGGCAAATCAGTTTCAAGATAACGCTCATAATAATGTGCTGTGATGCACAAGCAGGCTTTAGAATCGTCAACTTGAGTGTTCCAGCCATTTAGGAGACACTAATTGGAACATGTTTAAGCCAGGTAAATCACCTGAACATCACCTAACATCACCTTAAGTACATTAACAGTATGAATATGTGGAAGTAGGTAGGCAGTGTTTCATTTCAGGTTACCAATCACTGATTCTATACATAAAATATATTTCATGTATCATAGATTGCATTACACGAAAATGAAGAGGGATTTTTACCTTCAAATGATCTTGAGTGATGACTGTATGTTCTCCTTCATATGCGATTATGTTTCCATTGTTGATCACCTTCGGCTCAGTCAGGTATCCTTTCTTGAATATCTTGATGCGGAATATTCCGTCCTCTGAAAGGTCTTTACATGTTACTGTGAAGCTGAAAGAGTCTTTCGACTTCAGACTGTAGTCATGATGCTCATATGACACCACTCCCTTCTTCAAATCATTCTGTGTGAATTGTGAGGCCTCGATCCCGCTGACAATGATCCTCCCATCATTTGGAGGCGCTGTCATCACATACACAACTTCACTACCATCTTGGATATCTAAATTGGTGTCGGCACTCAGCAATGTTGTGTTGAGTGTCTTTGTAGTGCCGTGGTCCATTACCGCAATACTGTTGTTCACAATTTCAAGGTAGGGATCTCCAGCTTGAATTTCAAACAAGGCTGTTGTCTTATGCACGCCGTCAGAGACCTGCAGCTGAAATCGCTCTTGATCTGCCCCTGTGTGGACGAAGAGGACTTTGTGGTCCCGCAGGTCCGCCTGCGTGAAGCGGTGCAGGGCCTTAGTGGGATCTGTAGCTGACACTATGTTGCCTGACAAAATCCCCTCACGGGCATAAACCAACTGCGTGTCATTGAAATCAGAGTCAAGGTCGGCGAACAAGATGTCGTCCGTAGTGAGCAGCCTCTGTCCATTCCGGATGACGTTGAAGGTCTTGTCGATGACGCGCACAGGGGCGTGGACGTTCTTGGACTGCACCGTTATAATGAAGGTTCCGCTCAGGGCATCCTGTCTGTCGTTGTTGGAGCTGCCCTCGGACTGCTCGTACACGTGGAAGGTGAAGTAATCATCACCTGACCTGGCTCCGTCATGCTTGTAAACCAGCCTGTTCAGCTTCAGGTCTTCGTTGCTGAAAACCGTCACTGAGCCTTCAAACCTGGGCATGCCAGGTGGGGACTCTCTGAAGATGTGACCATACTGAGGGCCTTGCGCGATTCTGTACACGTAGTCCGCCGAGTTGGCCGCCTCTATCCAGAGGTGCTCCTTGCTGATGATGTTCTCCCCTCCCTCAGGGACGTTGAGCTTCATGTTGGTTAAAACGGCCGGGCTGGTGGCCGGGGGGGTGTTGGATGGGGTGCTGGCTGCAGAGTCAGAGCCTGCCTGGATATTGATGGGGAATGTGTACGTGGGAGAATACTGATCGTCTGCCAGAATTTTAAACTGAAATTGGTCCTGCGCCTCAGTCCCTCTTTGGACCCTTGGAGTGTAGCTCACCTGAGAATCTGCCACATCTTGTTGTGTGAACATGGCACCTTCCACGAGATCTCTGCCTTTCAACTGCAGCGTGCCCATGGTGGGAAGCTTCTCAAGGACATAGTACATTAGGTCTGGGTCTAAGGTTTTCTCAGTCATGGTTGCCTGAAGTTCCGCCTGTGAAATAACCTTTTGTTGTCCTGCCTCTACCGATAGCGGCACCATGGTAGCCATTTTCACTTTAGCAGGTATGATCTTAATGAGAAATGTGTTGTCTTTCAGAGACTGCTGTCCAAGATGGGCACTGAAATAGACATGCTCAGTCACTGCGTCTTCCATATCACTGGTGTCTGTGTTGACGTATTGCAACAGGTTTTGTTCCAGATCTGTCTGATGGAAATGGGTTACTTTTCTTGGCATGCCATCGGCTGGCGTGATCTGCAGCTCGCCATATCTCAGGGGCTGAGTGACATTGAACAAAACATCTCCGTTTCTGGGAGTGACGTACACATCTAGTTGTTGTGTGCTAATGGTAGCCTGCTCACCTTGAGACATTAGAATGCCAGTGTTAGTCACGACGCTGAGATGTGGTTGCGTCACAGCAAGCTTCACTGTGATTGGTTCGCTGGAACTTTGGCCATCTGATACCATTAGTTTTAGCCCTGCGCTGCTCCCGCCCTTATGGACATAGTAGATGAGACCAGCTTTCAACTGCCTACAGGTGAATTGATCGATGGCCACTCCTGGCTGCTGGGTATTCTCCAGATACCCCTCAGGTGTGTTGGACCCCGGCATCACATGGACAAACAAGTCATCACATCGACTGTCTGTATCAACGATTTTGATGAGGTTGGGGTTCAGACGAGTGCGTCCATTTTCAGTGATGGCAATGTCTCCAGTACTCAGTTGAGGGACGTCATTGACGGGGAGTATTTCCACTGGGACGACGTACCGCCGAGGGGTCTTCAGGCACTCTGGGAGGTAACCACTGCTGTGGGCCACCACCTCCAGTTGGATCTGATCACCGTACTTCTCATTTCCATCGTGCAGATACTTAATTTTCTTGCTGGCCACATCTAAAAGTGTAAATTTGTTTGTCCGCCTGCTGCTCAAGTTCATATCCACTATTCCATACCATGGCTCGTCTTGAAGGGTAAAAATAATCTGAGACTGCCGAATGCCGGCTGCCGTTATGTCAAAGGTTGGATGTAGATTGTTGATGTCGAGGAAGGCCTCTCCTCCCTCAGGGACAAGCAAAGCAGAGACATCGAGAAGCTTTGAGACATTTTTGAAGAGTTCTGGCATGTCGGCAGTTGGGTAACAGTGTCTTTCCTCAGGAACTACGTCAACATATCGAATTCTAACAGGGGCAGTGGTTGTGGGGGTCTCAAAGTAGTCAGTTGAGTAATCATACTCCTCTCCTTCACATTTAACGTGAACGTCTTTGGTGACCAGTGCATCCTGAAGAGTCTTGTCCTTGTTGTTGACTTTGATTTCCCCCAGACATCCAATGAACGATTCAGATGTCACTTCTTCCTCCATCCTTGATAAGTAATTTGCAGAACGGAATACATCTTTCATTTTGAGCGGAATTCCACCTAGGTAGAGATTGCCGACCAAGTCCAGCTTCTCAGATCCGTCAATGGCAACAGAAGTGGCTTCGCTGTCAACGTTCAACTCGAACTTGTCGCCGGCCACCTCGATCCTGATCCTGTGCCACTGGTCGTCATCCAGCTGGACCTTCATGTTGTCGAGAACCACCATGTCGTCGTTTCCCAAGTCAACCACACCTTTCAAATGGCCGCCCACCAGCCCCACAGCGATGAAGTCCGACTCTCTGCCAGGGTGAAAGGTCAAGAGTGCATCTTCAATAGTGGTCTTCATCAACATCTCGAGCGTGTGGATGTCACCGCTGGTCCTCACCCACGTGGGCATGGACACAAAGGACTCGGGGCTGATGAAGCTGACGGTCTCTCCGTCAGCCACCTCAAACTCAGAACTGCACGCCGTTTTTGTGTCATGACAGTCCGTGGTCTCTGAGGCAAGTATATCGAACTGATGGGACAGGAAATGGACGTTGTCGATGCAGCCCCGGAACGGGGGGATGGCGGGATTGAGATACGACACGTCCAAGTCGTCGTCTTTGCCTCCGAGATAGACTCCTATATCGATGTTGAGGTCATCTTCGCCAGCTCGAATGTCGGTGTCGGTGTGAAACAGGTCATCAACTGACAGTGTGAGTTTGGCGTCCTTCATGCTGACAGACACGTGGTGGTTCAGGAGGTTGTTTAACTGAAGGCCCTGTGTTGATGACAGCACCACCTCTCCAAAGCCCATGTTCATTCTCGCCTGACAAAAGAACACAGAGAGAACAAGATATTAGGTATTTTCTGTACATGCAAAGTGTGTGTGTGTGTGCGTGTGTGTGTGTGATACAAAATGTAGCATTTATGTTAAGGCTATACAACTCAACTTTTTCATGGCAGCAAAATCTACATTTAACTAATTTTTAATGTGAAATATAAAATCATAACTTCATCAATGTACTGTATGTCGATCATTGGAACCGAAATGCTAGACATTCTTTAGTATGCTGAATTTGTAACCTTAAGTCTTCTTTGAGTTCATGATCGCAGTTCACAAACGTGCATGTATAAGAGCACAACCACATCATACAGTGCATAACAAAACACACACACACACACACACACACACACTATGCACGCATGCATGCACGCACGCACACACACACACACACACACACACACACACACACACACACACACACACACACACACACACACACACACACAGCACACAGCACAACCATATCATACATAGCAGAGCATACTGACCTGTAACTTGCCGTTATACAGTTCTATAGACAGGTAGTCTTCAACCCCTGCGGCCAGGAGCAGGAGTCCACTCCGTTTACTCGTCTTGAACTCCAGAGTGACGTGGAAGTTGGTGAGGTCTTGGATGGCATGTATTTTACAGTAACTGTCTCCAAAGTAGGATACTGTGCAAAAGAGAAAAACAGAAAACAGAACAATATTTTATATTGTTGCATTTTACCATTAAATGGATGTTCCACTACTGACATGTTCACATGTATCACAAGGGGGTGCACATTCAAACTTTAAGACGGTATTGAATCAATAAAGAACAAAGAAACAAAGAAGCAAACAAAAACATATGCAGAAGAAGATAAAAAGAAGACTGCACACTTCATAATCAGCAGACCAATCTGTTGAGGAGAAGAATGCTTGAAATGTCACAGCTATGGATGCACTATGGAAAATAACTTCTCTACTTCAAATGAACATTGGATGAGAAAAAAATATCCCAAGAGATAAAAAAAAGAAGTTTTCACACTCATCAAACGAATCTGATGCAGAGAAGGGAAAATTGCTTGAAATGTCACTACTACTTTTACAGTACAGACGCAGTTTGGATGAGAACTTCAGTAAGAGTTAAAAGCTTGGGCAAGTGATGTGTGAAGACCTCTATTTCACACTACTGATATGTGACCACAGTGTCTCGATGAACCGTGACACACATGACCCAGCATGCACTTGTGTTCCTCCAGCTGCACCATCTGGCACGTTTACAACAACAAAAAAGGAAAAGAGAAGAGGCTGAAGGGATCTTCTCAGTCAGTCTGCTATCTCTCGACTCTCGCCAAGACATTAGTCACTATCCCCTCGAGACACTGTCTTGGCTCGGTGTCCAAATTGGGGTTTTCCCAAGCTTCGCAAATTCTATCACCTGTGTTGATTTTTTTTAGGTAATGTAAAAACAAACCGGAAGCTGCTGCCATCATTTCTCATATTCTCTCGGATCACTCGAGAGGACCTCCGAAGTTCCTTGGAGCGCAGCCAAGAGACACAGGCCCCTGTGGACCCGTTTCACAACCACCCACACTCACTTCGGGTCAGAGGTCACGCGATGAAAAAAACATTCTGGAGACATTTCGAACAGACAGGCGACACAACAGGCAAACAGCTGACTGGGGTACGTTTCCCCCAACTCTGCCTTCTTAAGGGTTGTGGAAACAGTGCTCTGGTGGTGGACATAAACAACCAACTTTAACCATAATATCACGGCAGGACTATTTGTTTTACTGCAACACATCTGCAGCGGTGAAGGTTTCAGCTGCACTGTACTGTTGCTCTCTAACTAAAGTGGGACGACCGGTGAAATGTTGTGTTTGGTCTGTGTTATATCACAGTGCATACACAGCATTGAAGTCCATTTGGAGGACTGCCATGTAGACACACAAGATTTTTGTTGAACCTTTCTTGAAAAAATACAAGGTCTTCAATGTGTAACTCTGTTTAACTTATGACCAGACTGTTGGCAATAATGTAGGAAATTGTTCTTTTGTTAACACAACTACTGTATATCATCATTGTACATAGCATTTTTTGAAGTGGGCAATGGCATAGACATATTATATTAATGTAACAATAATAATAAATAACAATAATCAAAATGAGAAATTTAATTGTGTGATTTCTTGTGACCCAACCCATTACAGTGAAAAAGTCACAGTTTTGTTATCGAGGTATTATTTCATCAATCCTAAATACAATAATTGTGGCATTCATCCTTCCACAATGATAGGCCCTATGTATCAAATCTCTATTTCCAGCCTTTCCCGGCCCAGAGGCAGAGGGCCACACAAACTATGTAAACAACGTGGCAGTAGTTCAGTTCCAACAGCAATATCTTAGAGGAATAGGAAGACTTTAACAAGGATTTGATTACAAAGCCTATTGCCTCCTAGTCCATTTTGTGCCGATTTTTCATTTTGTAATTCTGGGCTCCGCATTAATTCGCTCCACTAAATTGGGCTAATGATTTATAGTCTTTTATCACTCTGCTTTTAGCATCTCATATTATCTCATCCCTTGATGAGGGATCAAGGCGGCTTTAATATGGTACTTTGGTCCGTTGACCACAGCACGAACTTGGTCGTGCTAATCACACAGTATATTCCACGTCACAGAGTTAGCCGTCGATGGGTCGGTGGCTGTGTAATGTGTGTCGGCAGCTATATTTGGAGGGGCTTATGCAACCATGATGAAATCAGACATTTTCTGTTGTGCGTGTGGCAGGAAACAGACAGACACAGACGGACACACAGAGAGTGAGGCCGAGAGGAAGCCAGGCAGGGTGGGAGCCAGTGAAACAGGAGCTTTATAAGTCTCTCAAGAGGGGATGGATGGGGATGGGGGGGGGGGGGGGGGGGCAAGGGTGGGGTGAAGGGGTGGATTCTCTACTGATGGAGTCAAAGAGCCAAAAACAAAACAAAACAAAAAACCCTAAAGAACTCACAATCAGCATTATGATCCTACAGCCTGAGCTTTTCTTGGATGGCTCTCAGAGAAAACGGGGATGAAATATGTGCCGCCAACCAGGGCTCTAAATTAACTTTTTCCACCACCAGCCAATTTGGCTAGTGGACATTTTTTCTTACCAGCCAAACAGAAGTTCAACAAGCCATTTTTTTATCTCGCCAAAATAAACTATGCTTTAGGCTAGTCTTTCTTTTTCTTTTTTTTTTTTTTTTAAATTATGGTCATTTTGTTCAACTATTTCTACAACACAGATACACCATAGGCCTGCATACGCTACTATATGCCTACATAATAAGCATATTACAGGCTATATATTTTTTTCATTTTTTTTTAACTTCTGCTTTATTTTTTACTTTCATTACTTAGGCATAATCAATTTGATTAGTTTTTGTTCAATTCCTCTGAAAACAGCTGAATCACATCACACAAGCCACTCACATAACAGACCTTTAACATAGGCCTACAGTAACCAAGCACACAGCTTAACACTACAAAACCTCACATAGGCCTACGCACACCCCAAGGAAGGAGAAGAGATGAGAGGAGAGAGGAGGAGCTCTTCTCTACCATGCGCAACAAAATGACAAGAAGCCTAGTTTAACTGAAAGTAAATATTATCTCGGGAATATTCGCTTCCGTTGTTACTTCGACAGCTTCGTCGTTGGTTGCTTTTTTTTCTTTCCGATGGCGTGGTATGGGCATTAGTTGCGCCAGGACTCGGAACATTTCAGAAGACAACTGAACTGACAGCTACGGTCACACTACTCTGACAGTCAGCTCTCCTCCTCTGCCCTTGTCGCTATTTCGTTCCACAGCCACTCATTTTTTAACGTCACTATTATTACGGTTACACCAACGCACAGAACCTTGCGCTAACCCCCGCCACATTCTCATCACTCGCACAAAACATAAGTCTACAGAACAGAAGTAGCTCTATGCATAATCTGCGTAACTCCTGTTATTGAAACGGCCAGGGCCTCGCTGCTTCAAAAATGCAGCCTGTTACAGCAATGTTCATATAGCAGTAGTGACGGTAAAAAGGTTGTAGCGAAAGCGACGAGAGCATAGGAGGAGAGCTGCCTGTCAGAATAGTGTGAGCGCAGCTTAGCTGACAGAATGTTTTCAATCCTGGCGCGCGCAACAGCATGGAGTTGCCGCTCGCTGCACTGGAAAGCCCACTGTGGGAGGCTACGTCGTGACGCTAGTGTCCATGGGTAATGTAGGAAATCTCGCCGTCTAACGTTCGTCAGAGCAGCGGTTTACCGTTCATAATTTACTGTACTCGGGAACTACTAGCCAAATTGGCGGGTAGGTATTTTTTTCTACTAGCCAAAATGAATTTTCACCCCTGTTTGGCGTGTTGGCGTGTGTTAATTTAGAGCCCTGCCGCCAACCATCTGAAGCCAAGTCGTTTCAGCCCAAGTCCCCCCCTCTGTCTCTCATAGTTCATATGTGGTACAGTTAACTGCAGCTGCATATTGGTGGGAGAGGAGGGTGTTGGCTCTGTGTAACAACTGATGCTTTACAGACGCCAGTCATGCAGTCACAGGAGAATAGGTGACCAGGCATGGCTCTCATTATATTCCCCAGACGTCTCCGTCTGAAGGAGACCTTCATGAACCACCACTATGTCGTCCTTGCATCGCGAGTTGCTCGCTTGCTCGAAGCAGCTGTTCTGTGTTATTTGCTGCCAAACATCCCCATCACGCCTGGCCTTGTGTTTGCTGAAACCTACATACACAGCCAGACATGTTGGGACAGTGCAGTGCAGTGGAGTGCAGTGCAGAGGGATTTTTTTATGTTTGTACTGATTGATAACACTGGCTCTGCTCTCCCCATGTGTTCGATGGAGCCGCGGTAGCTCGGAAAGTCATTGTTGGCCCAAGTGAAAAGTAATATTTGACACACCATTACTCACAAGTTACTGCTAAGGGTGCCTGGGAGGGTCAGAGCAAATGTACAGGTTTTGTGCTGCGATGACTACTGGTCTGTAGCCTACTGATGGCCATGTGTCAAGGAAAAGCATGTGAGTGGAATGAACTCGCCAGCACACACACACACACACACACACACACACACACACACACACACACACACACACACACACACACACACACACACACACACACACACACACACACACACACACACACTCACACACACACACACACACACACACACACACACACACACACACACACACACACACACACACACACATTTTCTCTCTGTCTCTGTCTCTGTCTCTGTCTCTCTCTCTCTCTCTCTCTCTCTCTCTCTCTCTCTCTCTCTCTCTCTCTCTCTCTCTCTCTCTCTCTCTCTCTCTCTCTCTCTCTCTCATGCCGTCTGGTGAAAGGCTGCAAAGTACCACACCCTAGTGAACACAGTCGCTTATTGTGAGTTCCAGCGTTTCGGGCGCTTTCTTTCAGTGATGGCTACAATTTTTTACGACTCGCCTGCATGTGTTGCACTTGATGTTTTTAAGGGAGGTGAATGAAGTCAATGAATGAATCTCCCCCATTGTAAGTGAAGCACCACCAAGTGAAGCACCCTGTTTCCCTACTTCCCTCCCTCCTCTCTTTTGCTCTTCTGTTACCCAGCCCCGTCTGGAAAACACATGGGTGAGGATGAAGGAGCGCTACAGTCACATCAACAGGAAGTGTGAAAGTGTCGGGTAGGGCTGGGAAATGTCCTGGGGTTTTTGGGATGCAAGGTGTGGGCTGTGACGTTTGGGCGCATCTTTTCTAGTACTGTATGCACTTCCTTTCCTCTTACTCAACCGGCTAAGGGGCGCAGGGGACTAAAAGAAGAGTAAGTCTGTTATGCCCTTAATAGCAGAATGCAATTTAAGTCCTTACAAATGGCATTGGGCTGTTGAGATTGTATTGTTCAGGCCTAGGAACACATTTATGAGAAAAAAATTGAGGGTATTCATGGTAAGTTTTGAAAACGTGAGTGGTCTATTGAAATTGGTCATGTCACTCATGTTATTAGACTCCTTCATTGGAACA
>NC_085860.1:12443222-12495722 GCF_034702125.1 Engraulis encrasicolus
CTCTCTCTCTCTCTCTCTCTCTCTCATGGTCCCTCTCTCTCTCTCTCTCTCTCTCTCTCTCTCTCTCTCTCTCTCTCTTAGTATATATTTCATCAAGCCATGTTGCTGGCCCCTAATGTTTAGCAGCTGAAGGAACACTGGAGGACTGATGCTGCTCTACTCTGTTCTGCTCTGCTTGACTCACTCTGCTCTCCCATCCCCCCCTCATCCCTCAGCTTCACCCCTCCCTCCCTCTCTCCATCCAGCGCTCCCTCCCTCCCTCCATCTCCCAAATGTCGGTTTTTCCATTTAGGGCCCTGGTGAATGCTTTACCAGCACATTTCTGGTCCAAGTAATAGTGAAGTTTCTTCTCCCCCGGCCCAAAGCCTTCAATCATGGTGTTCAGTTGCCGGGTCGGGTCCCACCTCCTTTTCAGTCCCATACGTACCCCCACCCAATCACCCTCCTCCTTCTCCTTCTCCTCCTCCTCCACCTCCTCCTCCTCTTCCTCCTCCATTGCCTGTCGCCCCTCAAATCTTTGTCCTAGTCAGGGGCCACTCCACCCATTATTCCGCCTTGCTTACGTCGCGCCGCCACCGTTTTCCACCACCATGCTACCGTTTGCGGCCCCACCCTTCTGCTCTGCTCTGCTCTGCTCCACTCTGCTCTGCTTCGTCGGCGTACAGTCAGCCGTTAGGGAGACAGCAGGTCTGCCAAAGCCTCTGTTCTCCCTCCCCTCCCCTCCGCCTCTGCCTCTGCCTTTGCCTCTCGGCGCCCAAAATAAACAGCCCTTTCAAGGAAACCCTGAAATTCAGCAACGGCCTTAAACACCACTCAAATGTTCCACCCCTGATTTACTTATTCATTATTTCTGTAATGTTCCTGTTTTTCTTTTTTTGTTGCCACATGGTTCTCTTTTTTTTCCACCCCAAGATTTATCAACGCTCAGACTGAGGTTGGTCTAAATTGCCACGGAAAAATCTTTTGTCACGGCAAGTAATTGAGAAAATAAAAGCCTCCACAACAGAAATTGATATCAGATAGTATGTCCCCTTTGTTGCTGCGCAACTTAAGCATCAGCCGGCACCATTGCTATACTGTTCGGTGATATGGAAACTACTACAGGAGGCATCCAGCAGATGGCCATTGTAGCTTTCACTTAGATCATTGACATAACTGCACACCATTCAGCAGACAAAGCTAAACAGAGGATTTGGTTACTGTGTGTGTTGAGAAGAGAATGCATCTCAGTGTTGTTTTGTTATGGAGTGCCTAGTGAGCGTTTTCATGCCCCATTCGGTTAATGGTTTAAACATGTGGTTCCCAACAGGGTCTCCTCCTCTAGGGACAAGATGCTTTTTGGGCCTTGCTGGCTGCCATCCGTCATGAGCTGCGACCCCAGGCGGCACCCTGTCACACACATGCACCCATGCCCCTTCAACAGTCCACGTGTGTAGTGTGTGTGTGTGTGTGTGTGTGTGTACAGTATGTGTGTGTGTGTATGTGTGTGTCTGTGTGTGTGTGTGCGTGTGTTTGTGTGCGTATATGTGTGTGTGTGTGTGTGTGTGTGTGTGTGTGTGTGTGTGTGTGTGTGTGTGTGTGTGTGTGTGTGTGTGTGTGTGTGTGTGTGAGTGTGTGAGTGTGTGAGTGTGTGTGTGTGTGTGTGTGTGTGTGTGTGTGCGTGTGCGTGTGCGTGTGGTGTGTATTATTTCATCTCCTTGGTGATACAGCTGTGTCTGCATGCCTCCTGTCTGTAATTGTAATCTGCACTGTGTAGGGACACACATGACTCCAATCCTCACGGGGCTTACTGTGTTTAAAAACCAGAGAAAAAGATTTTTATTTGCCATTCTCTGATAACCATCACAGAGCAATTTAATTCCTGGCCGTCTAAACAGCGTTCGCGGTGTTTAAGCAGATGTAATTACCGCCAATTGCACCTCATTGGCCTCCATTGTTTTCAGTGTTATCTCTTCATTCCATGCATTTAAATTAGGCTAACTGCTATCTACGCACCTGATAGGATCCCCTCCCACTCTCACTGAGGACAAACTGCTCTCAACAGGGGACATAATGGTTGTGCCTTAAACTATACGTCCACACATACCTTTAACATGTGTCACTGTATATACACAGTTGAAAATGCAGTGTTAATTCATCATAGGGAGTTTATGTAATGTCTTCTAGATTTTATTTGGTCCTAGAGTACTCTCTAAATGTTGAATTAACAAGTTCCGGTTCAGTTTATGGATTATACTGTATGTTTCAGTTACAGTTTATGGATTATAGCTTTTGGTAAAAGATTATCATCATTATGGTGATTTGTTTTTTGTAAACATAAATATTGCTTGACTAGGCAGTGCAGGAGCTACAGATGTCTGAGGGGAGACAAATGTCAGTGTTACAGGGGAGAAGGAAGATATCAGTCAGACGCTGCAGTCGTCTTTGATGTTGCCGCGTTATAATTATATCCATGAAAGCGATTGATTTGTCTGAGTGATTGGCTAAGATCAAGAGTGCCCTACCTACAGATGGTTCGCGGAGATACTCACACTGCCGATACGGTTACATTTTTCGTTTCTTTTTCTCTCTTCTCTTTTTGTGTGAATGATGCAAACAGCCCTCTTTATTTAGATTGATGAGCTCATTCTTCCAGTTCATTGTGGCACGGTACGGCATGGTATGGCTCTTTTTCCCCCATTCCGCGCCGGCTGTATCGACGTAAATGTCACTCCAAGAAGGACTATTCCTCCACCACACAGAGCAAACCTAACGTCAATACATGAAGTGAAGTGTGGTCATATACATGAGGGACTCATGGCAATATCGAAAGCAATACTGGAAGAATAGAAAGGGGGGGGGGGGTCTCAATCCAAATGTCTCTCCAGTGATTACAGTCATATGATATTGCGCTCTCTCTCTCTCTCTTTCTACTCTCTCTCTCTCTCTCTCTCTCTCTCTCTCTCTCTCTCTCTCTGGCCCTGTTGCCACTTGGTTTCTTCATGCATCTGGGGCGTCTGGATGATAGTGGGATAGTGTTTAGGGTGGATGGCCTGTACCATGGACGCCGACAAGGGTGGAACAAGGGGGTCAGTTATACCCGACCCAGGCAGAGAGGGGGCCCAAAATTTGGACATCATTACATTCTATGCTTTGGGTGGGAGGGCCCCTCTTAGATGAAATTGTCCTGGGCCCTGTCAAAGCTCTGGCTAGTGCAGTTCAGCATGCTGTGTTTGGACCGCATTACTGCTTTTATATCGGACTCAGAATACAACTTCGCAGCAACAACAGATTTTGCGGTCGAATAGTGTCTCCGACCACATGGCTGTCATTTGTTGGTTTGGATGAAATGTTGATACATAGTCACAGTGGTCAACTCAACATTATCTGTTTGTGATCTCACTGCCAAAGACACATATTGAAGTAAGGCAGAAACAGAGTATTATGAATCTTGCCTATTCTTCTCTCTGGGGCGCATGTGGCCCTCCCTATTGTTTGGGATACATGTGGCCCTGTTGTGGTCAGGGTGCTGCAGAGCCAGATTTGCCAGATGTCGTTAGTCGTATACCTTGTCAGAGACGACCTTGGTCTTTGTGAGCGTCTGTGTGGTAGCTAAAATCCACGTGAGTGACCGAGGCAGACAAAAAGAGTGTGGCTTAACAATGTTGTTGTAGGGTAGCGTGTTAGGATGGGTGAGAAAAACGACTTGCCATTGAGAAACATTAAGTAACAAACATCACTGGCAGAGCAAAGGAAAACATCACAGACACAGAGAGTGTGGCTTAACAATGTTATGGTTGCAGATGAGTGAGAGACAAACCTTCAGTTACAAACACCACTGGCTGAGCAGAGGAAAACATCAAGCCCAACCCTGAAAAAAACAAGCCCAAAAAAAACATGACCTGTGACTTTACAAAATTTAAAGGCCTACTCCAAACAAGAAGCCCAAAGTCGCTTATAATAACTGGAATTGGCAAACCTGAGCAGAGCAGAGGCACATGTAGAGCACAGCATGGGGAATTTCAATAATAATAAAGAATCACATGTCAAGGTGATCTCTATTTACTCTTTTGTTGGTGTCTTTTTTTCCAGTAAGAATGGTTTATGGCTCGAACTATCAGGTGTTTGTGTTGTTCAAAAGCTTTCCGCGAAACCAATTTTTCAAGCAGATGACCTCTGAAGTGATAGATGTGTGCGGCACACCGTGACGTTCGCTTCGCTCATGAAAGCTGTAATTCCATTCATGCTATTTGATGCACACTTTGATAGGGCTAAATGTACTGATCATGGCTTGTTGCTAGGTGGACCACGACTGCCTATCTGCCTGCCTCTGTCTTCATGGTTTATGTATTCGTTTTCTGCATAACAGAAAGCGATAAGTCACACAGACATGCAAATTCACCCCCCCCTGGAGCTATTGATGTTTCTCTCGCTCTCTACCTCTCCATCTTGTTTCAGGCCAATCTATCATACGCTCCACATTCTTCATCACCCAGACTGCTATGCACCCCCCCCCCCCCCCCATACCCGCCCCCACCCCTGAACACAAGCCTCAACCCGCCTGTCCCCCTTCCCTCTCCGCTAGGCCCCACATTGCTGGTGCAGCCAGGCAGGTTGCATGGTATGATTTAACAGACATTACCCGGCACGAATCTGTGGGGACACATAGAAAGCAGGTTGAGTCAGCGTTCAATCACCGCTGCACTACAAAAGAGCAGAGCCGAAGCATCCCCATCCCCATCCCCTCTCCCTCTCCATCCCCATCCCCACACCCCCACCCCACTCCCCTCACCACATCACCACCCCCTGCTCCCCTCCATCCCTCTACCCGCCTCTACCCCTCCATCCCCATCCCCACCCCCCTCTACCCCTCCTCTACCCCTCGATCCCCCCCCCCCTGTCCTCCCCCCCCCTGTCCTCCCCCCCCCCATCCCTCCATCCCTCTACCCACCAAACCCTTAAATCATGGCCTTGCAGGTGCAGTGCTGTGAAATTCTCTACAGCCGCCACCATGTGCAAAAGGCAGTTGGAGAGAGAGAGAGAGCGAGAGGGAGAGGAGGAGAGAGAGAGAGAGAGAGAGAGAGAGAGAGAGAGAGAGAGACAGACAGAGAGAGAGAGAGTAGAAAAAGGAAACTACAGTGAGTGCATCATCTTTCATGCATAACACCAGCGCATGTGAAAAGCCGATCATTTCGCTTTCACCACAAGCTGCTTGACCTTTTCACACCGAGTGTTTTTCCTCTTCTTCAGAGCAAAGGCATCCTCGTCTGGCGAGAGGGAACTGTGAGGCAGGAAGGAGGAGCGGCAACTATTTGGTCCTGTTCTCTCCTCATTAAAGTGAACCATATACACTCCGCGTCCATAAACCAAGGCTGCGTGTGCTGTGTGTGTTAGTGTGTGTGTGTGTGTGTGTGTGTGTCTGTGTTAGTGTGTGTGTGTGTGTGTGTGTGTGTGTGTGTGTGTGTGTGTGTGTGTGTGTGTGTGTGTGTGTGTGTGTGTGTGTGTGTGTGTGTGTGTGTGTGTGTGTGTGTGTGTTAAAGAGGGTAAAGAGGGTAAAACTACCTACAGATGTGCGCAGGGGTGCTTCCTCTGAAAAGTAAGCATTTTCTCTAAACAAAGGGCGGCGAAATGTCAATGACTGTGAGAATATATGTGTGCCATATGTTTTCTGTATGCACATAATGTCCACTAATATCACTCAAGGGAGACAAGTTGCATGCGAAGGAATGAGAGCACGCATATGAAAGTAGCCATTAACCCAAAGAGACGCGGTACTGTATTCTAATTGTCTTTGACTGCGGTTCTCTTAGCGCAAATCAGTTGATGAACACACAGAGAGTACATTATGTGTCTTTGATATCAATCTCACAGCAGTTTATTCAGTCATTTAGAGTGTAACCTAAGAAGGGAGGCCTCCATGCCTTCAAGTGGGTTGTTGACAGTACAGTCGAGAGCTAGGGCTGGCTTCGCTGTTATCTCAGCTGGCCGAGTCAAAAAAAAAACTTGCCCTAAACTTGTCCTTGAGTTGCCATTTATTTGTTGAAGGCAGGCTATAAACGCCGTCTGATGGCCCTATGAAAGTTATGGGGATTATTTTATTTTCCATTTCTACTTTTGCACAAACGTAAAACCCACCACATGGACACGTTTAGATTCACATCACGTGCAGTATATGGTATATACATTTTATATGCATTTTGGACATTCCTCTGGCCCTGTATAGTGCAGTTGGCGTGATGCAAAGTTGTAAAAATGCAGAGAATGGTCAGCTTGGCTATAAAGGACATTCTTTGAATACACATTTCTCACTCAGCAAGGGAGAGAGCTACATATTTATCTCTGCAGAGCACTTCAACAACACAACAAACAACACAAGGAACCAATTTCCAGACTCTCGTAACGATATAAAAAAATGTGTCTGACATTCCAGTGCATTTCAGCATGGTTGTGGCATGTCAATGGATGCTTTGCAAGACTCAGATACCTCCAATTTTGTGATTAGTCTCATCCCAGGGTGCCTTCTTGGCTACTCCTTAGGACGGCACGGGACTAGACTGGGATCTAAAGGCAGCATTTTTGTATTTCTTGACATAGATCAGCCCCTCACACAACCCACTGCTTTTCTACAATATTATTAGTAGTAGCTCACTCCACTGTCTATAGACCTATTCGTTTTTCTCAATGGGGGCTCTACAGCCCCCCGGGGCTGTTGGGGAGTCCTAGGGGGGCGTTGAGAAGGATACAGTGGAGTTAGTTGCCATTGGGGGGAAATTGGTCCATTTTATTTTTTTTACACTGAGGGGGCATTGGCAGGCTTATGATAAGATCAAGGGGGCATTGACAGGCTTAGGGTGAGGTCCAGGGGGCATGTATTCAAAAAAAGGTTGAGAACCACTGGTCTGTACGTAGGCCTATATTAAAGATAGACCAATGGACGTCCCATCTAAATTTAGTGCCAGTCTTGCAGGAAACAAACTAACAAACAAACAAACATACAGCCCCTGAGGACTGTCGGCCCACCATGAAAATGCCCTGTATGCCAAGTTACCAATTCAGACCTGGGATGACATGTTGTCATTGGTGACTTGTTGTGGCCATGTGGACCCACTACTGTATGCCAAAGGGGCTATTAGTATTTGTTTTTTGGCAACGGTGGGCCCCGAACATTTGCGAACATTCCAAGTGGGCCCCAAGTTGGAAAATGTTGGGTATCCCTGGTCTAATGGGACGAACATTGTTTTTTTTGTTTTTTTCTAAACTGGGGAAGCTTTTTTACTTTTAGGCATTTTCCATGTTGGCTCAGTCACTCAATACTATTCATCGTCTGGGATTTGTGAAGTATACAGCACTACAGGACACAGACAAGGCAGAGCCACACAGAGGATCTCAAGCTTGAAAACAACTCCCGAATGAATTGATGGAGAGCTGCAGAGAGTTATGTTAAAGGGAGCGTTCCAAGATCCAAGAGCTTCCAGACGGAATGTGCTTTGAGTTTGTCTTCATCTCCTGTTTGGTGACATGCCTGAATTCACATGTGTTACGGTTAAGAAAGTCTTGGGCAGATTCATACGACATTGTTTTTTGGCACCATGTACTTTTTTCCACTCGAGAAAAAAAAAGAAATGTTCTTTCGCTGTGGTAAGGGAAATTCTACACTGCACACTACACTACACTACACATTGTTGAGAGCACATGGGCTTTGTCTTGGGAATACAGTGCTGCTCAGACAGGGGGGAAAAGACATTCCTTCAAGTTGAACGTCTGGATTATTTATCACATCAGTCAGTCAGTCAGTCAGTCTCCTCGAGGAAGAATTAGTAGTGTGGTTACAGGAACTGGGGCCCAATGTCCTGTCTTCCCTCTGGCTGCCTATCAGGAACTGTATGTTACTGTACTGCACAGCATGAGAAACTCTCTCTTCCACACATGCCTCCATGACACACAGAAAGGGAAAACAACACTCATGAGAATCTGTACATTCAAGGGAGAATGGAATCTATACGTCCCACGGCACATGCTGTGTGAAGCATCTACTATAGGGGGGGTTTGGGTCTGGGCTTGGCAACGCAAGATGCGACCACCACAACATATGAACGAGTGCATTTAGCACAACATCTGCTTCCCAATGAGTTCATAATTAGTGCATATCTTTGTGTGAGGTGGCTTGATTGCGTTCGCTTCGTGCATAATTAGAACCAGAGGTCCGTGTACCGTAACCGTGGAGCTGCTGGAGAGGTAGCCGCTGTTGTAAGAGTGTTTTAGTGTCAGCCCCAGCAGAACTGTAAAACGGGGAAACATAATTTTGTCCCTGCAAACTCAGCAGCACTACAGCACAGAGCAAGAGAGAGAGAGAGAGAGAGAGAGAGAGAGAGGGAGAGAGAGAGAGAGAGCAAGTGAGAGAGAGAGAGAGAGAGAGAGAGAGAGAGAGAGAGAGAGAGAGAGAGCGTCGTGGAGGTATAGTCATGCTTTACTGGCCTGATTTATGTTGGTCCTGAAGAAGAAAAGAATGAATGCCTAGTTTGTACCATATGTGGGCCAAGGCAAAGAACCCACGAACGCAATCCCATTTCTATACTTTGCTCTCCCATATAGAAAATGTAAACGAGGTAGAGTCGCTAGAGTCCCAGGTTGCAAGAGTCCCAGTTGCTACAGTATGAGAATAGCTGCCTAGATATGAACCATGAAACCATCACTTTAGGGATGTTCATCATGGTTCTAAATAATGACCAATGTTAAAGACAAGAAAGCTACCGCACAATGTTCACATTTGCAGAGTTTACTTGCAACGCCGAAACATTGCAAGTAAACTCTGCAAATGTGAACAGTGTGCGGGAGCTTTCTTGTCTTTAACGTTGATGACCCAGGCGTTCCACTCCTACGCACCCGACGTGTGCAAGAATTCTACAAAACCTAATGACAGTTGGCAAGGTTGTGTTGTAAACCAAGGCTGTGTTAGGAGGGCCACTGACAGCTTTGGCAGAGCCCTGGACAAAGTCATCTGAAAGTGTCCCACCATCCATTACATAGGCTACTGTACAGTGTGCGCAGCTGGAGATGAGGTGGTGCTAAAGCATCTGCCCCTTTGCCCTACAGTTCATTTAAAAAAAAATGTTTTTTAGGTTCCACATGTCCCCGACACCCCCACCCCTTCAGCACCTGCTCCCCAAAATGTCTGTGGACACCACTGCTGTACAATGGACTTGGGCCTGGCTTGGGAAATGTGACCCCTTTGTCACCCCACCATTGTCTTCTGGTTGTTACAGTGATAGCAATATTCATTGGAGGATGACGTTGAACAGTGAGAGGTAATGAAGTTCACCGGTAATGCTTTCAGAGGTAAATTAGAGTTCAACAATGTTCAGTCAACAACAACTAATTTCTAATGTCAAATCAGACATCAGCCAACACCCCACCATCGTCTGCTTTGGGAGACAGCAGTGCCTTTCTCGCCTCACCTCGCCTCCCCCATCCCTCCTGCTGCCACTGTTGTGACGAGGCAACCAAAGAGACAATAATTTGGCTGACATTAGGTGTTGTGATAAGCTAATTTATTAAGTGGGGGCTATTTCACAGTGCATTAGTGCACGACATGACCTGTGGCTTCCTCGCTCTTGAAGTCTGAGCTTCCCGTGGTGGTGATGGCGAAGTGGCAGCCATGTGTTTGCCACCAGGGAGGCTGATGGGGTGGGGAAGAAAAGGGTCTGTTGTCCTGGGCCCAGGGAGAGAGGGCCCCGGGACCACAGAACTGGGTCCTCATTGTACTGTATGTATTTGCTGGGGGCGTAGGAGGGGGGCTTTCAGAGGACTTTGTCCAGGGCTCGGCAAAAACTGTCAGCGGCCATGTGTTGGCCACTATAGCGTGTGAACGCTGGAGAGGAAGCTTGGATCCCCCTGGAGAGAAAGAGGAGAAGAGGAGAGAAAAGGGACGGAGAGAAAAGGAGAGAGGAGGAGAAGACGAGAAGAGGGACGGAGAGAAGAGGAGAGGAGAGAAGAGGAGAAGAAGGGAGAAGAGGAAAAGAGGAGAAGAGGGGTGGAGGGAAGAGGAGAAGAAGGACGGAGAGAAGAAGAGAGAAGAGGAGAAGAGGGACGAGAGAAGAGGAGAAGAGGGATGAGAGAAGAGGAGAAGAGGAGAGGAGAGAAGAGGAGAAGAGGTACGGAGAGAAGAGGAGAAGAAGAGAAGTGCAGAAGAGGAGAGAAGAGGAGAAGAGGGGAGAAGAAGAGAAGAGGGACAAGAGAAGAGGAGAGAGGAGGGGAGAAGAAGAGGAGAAGAGGAGAAGAGGGGAGAAGAGGAGAAGAGGGACAAGAGAAGAGGAGAGAGGAGGGGAGAAGAGGGCCGGCCGGCCACTTGGTTGAGGCTTATTTCAAGAGGCATCCATCAGGGGTAATGACAAGCGCAAGGCGGGGTGGGGAGCCAGTGTCGAACCACATGTCCCACACACTACCCACCCCCAACCCAGCCCTCACAATGTGTTTGCTGTGTGTGTGTGTGTGTGTGTGTGTGTGTGTGTGTGTGTGTGTGTGTGTGTGTGTGTGTGTGTGTGTGTGTGTGTGTGTGTGTGTGTGTGTGAGTGCGCGTGTGTGTGTGTGTCTGTGTCTGTGTGTGTGTGTGTGTGTGTGTGTGTGTGTGTCTGTGTGTGTGTGTGTGTGTGTGTGTGTGTGTGTGTGTGTGTGTGTGTCTGTGTGTGTGTGTGTGTGTGTGTGTGTGTGTGTGTGTGTGTGTGTGTGTGTGTGTGTGTGTGTGTGTGTGTGTGTGTGTGTGTGTGTGTGCGTGTGTTCTACAGCAGCAGTAGTAGTGGGTGCAACTGTATCAGCCTCCCCCTAGGCCGCAATCACACTCTGGGGACTAACCAACCACACACACACACACACACGCACACACACACACACACACACACACACACACACACACACACACACACACACACACACACACACACACACACACACACACACACACACACACACACACACACACACACACACACACACACATTTACAGCTTTACAGCCACACACACACACTGCTGTCACAGAGAGGATGAGTGATGTGGAGGATGACATGGTGTTGAACTGTACACACCCACATTACATGCAACCGTATGTGTGGAAGAAATACAGAAGTTAAATTTGGAATGGACATATGCAGGACATAAACGTACAGGACATAGCTTTTTGTTTTGGTTCGTTGACCGTTGAGAATGATCTTGAACATAGGTTAAGGGAGGACTTAAAAATATACATGCATACACACACGCACACACACACACACACACACACACACACACACACACGCACACACGCACACAGTAAAGTAACTATGCAAACTCAGTTCACACACATATGCACAAATGCACATAGACACACAGACACACGACATATAGGAGAGCGCTCTCTCTCACACCCTCTCTCTCTCTCTCTCTCTCTCTCTCTCTCTCTCTCTCTCTCTCTCCCTCTCCCTCTCTCTCACACACACACACACACACACTGCTGGCGACAGCAACTCATCCAAATTGGCCATTTACCGTAAAACGGTTCTGCTCTATTGCTGCTTGTGCTGCTATCTCGCTAATCTCCTTCCATATGCACGTGAGCATTTCATGCCGCTGCACTGCATACCCACTGCTGGCTTGCAGGATGTGTGAAGAAGCCACATCATAAAAAGCCAGGCAGCCAGGCCTTATCCTCCTACATGGCATGGCTAAGTAGAAACATCAGATATGCGTTGGTCCTCAGAGGACACCTAATGCTAGTGCAGATAGCAGGAGACTTCAGAGACGGCCCTCCACTGAGTCTCCAACCAATCCAGGGGTGAATTTCTCAAAACCAAAGTTGCTTACTACATTAGCTACTTTGCTGTTTTCAATGCATTTTCCCATTGGCAACTACCGAAGTTGCTAACAGGCTAACAACTTCTCTTTTGAGAAACTCACCCCAGCCCAGTGCAGGCTCACAGGGGGCGTCTTGTCTTTGGTCTGCACGGCCCGTGCCATAATTGTGCGCCCCAGGGGTGGTCTCCCTCTGCCAATGCCCTTCAGGCCTGAGAACAGGGGAGTCTAAACACCCCCCATTACCCAATGCTCATTTGCAGTGATTAAGTGGAGGCTGCAGTCAATTAAGGCATTTTGGTTTGTACTGGGTAACACTATGAAGGAAGAGAGAGAGAGGGAGAGAGTGTGTGTGAGTGAGAGAGAGAGAGAGAGAGAGAGAGGGGGGGGTGATGGAGAGAGAGCGGTAGTAGGGATGGATGGAGAGAGAATGGTGATGGAGAGAGAATGGTGATGGAGAGAGAGGAATAGATGCAAGGTGAGAGAGAGAGAGAGAGAGAGAGAGAGAGAGAGAGAGAGAGAGAGAGATAGGGGATGGTGGGTGGAGAGAGAGTGATGATGGAGAGAGAGAGGGATGGATACAGAGAAAGGGAGGGATGGATGGCGACAGAAAAAGAGTGAGTGATAGATGGAGAGAGAGAGAGAGAGAGAGAGAGAATGAAAGACAACATGGCTCAGCATGCAGTGTTCCCTTGTAGCAGCCCTGACGCTCACATGTGCGGAATGTGCGTTGTTTTTTCAGTGCACCGCTTTCGGCCAGGCTCTTTCATGCCAAACTTTTGAGGCGGTTTCTTCATTCCTGCTCAGGAAAAGAAAGTTTCTTTTTTTACTTTTTATGAGGCGGAGGGCGAACCCACCTCAGACGGGAGGGGCCGGGCCGGCCCAGGCCAGGGTGTGTGGGGCGAAAGCTGCACCGAAAAAGTAAACAAGCCGGCGCAAAAGTTATTTTTCACACAACTACCGTTTTAAAAAGGGCCTTTTGTCTCTGGCGAAAACCTGTGAGCTTCTGGTTTTTGGCCAACAACTCACTCCATAAAAAAAGAAAGAAAAACTTTGGGGGGAAAAGACGTGTCACGATCAACTGATGCCCCAAGAGGGAAGAAAAAATGAGTAAGAATGTGTAGCAACAAGCATTTATAGCAACATTAGGTCAGACATTAAGTTCTCCTGCTGTGTCTGCTGGACAGAGTATCCAGACAGCTCTGGACTGAGGTTAAGGGCGTTGGTTTGGATTTCCAGCGCATCATATCCTTTTTCACCATAGCAACAGCAAAATGGACACTTTGTAATATAATATTTAACCCAAGAGCTTTCCATAACTGGATGAAACCACCAGCAACCAACACAGCAGTCATCTTGATGAGACACTAAATCCACTGGATAAGGATATTTATGGGAAGAATGTTTATTCACAAAGATATTTGTTTTCAAATCTCCTCTGTAATCCAGAGAGCAAATGAGGCCTAGGAGGGCAGCATACCCAAAAAGAGTCAGCGCGCCTTGACCAATGCCTCATGCCATGCTCCTGTCCAATCATGTAATGTGAAATATGTAAAAAAAATATAATACACGGATAGAAGACCTATAATCTTGAAGCATGACCACAGCACACTACACACTGTAATGTACATTCCACGAATACAGAAGCAGAACATGCTTAGGTCATTAAAGGCCGTTTGGACAAAAAGTAGCTCACCAAGAATGCCTCTGCTCTGAAAAGGGCTGGCTTACTGCCATTTTCCTGAAACACTACATGACATGTGTCAAATAATCCATAGAAATGCATTATGCTGTAGGCATACAGTATATACTGTGCATATTTGACAGTTATGGTGTTATCTGTGCTTTGGCTAAGGCCAACCAACCCCTTTAGTTATCACCTTTTGTGGTGTTCACACTTCACGGTATATTCATCACAACACATTAACACCTGCAAATGAGCACCGACAGACTGACATCACTGTCACTTCAATTAAGACGCGCAATGAATAACAAACAAACAACTCAGACAGACGTCTAAGCCAGGAGCAAGGGCACTGGGACGATGAGTCATATTGTAAGGTTCATTTACCTGGTTGACCTATGACCTACACCTCCCTCCCACCTCGACAATGGAAGGCCCTTGTTGAGGCTTGGCACGCAAGGGTGGACAAGGTCTGTGGTTGTGTGCAGCCCAAAAGTGTTCAGATCAGCGTAGCATACCACACTTGACAAGGCATGACACTGAAGCCAGCTACTGTTAGAGCGTGAGCACTAATCATTCCCAGTTGTTTATGGCGTCTCTAAACTTATGAAGAGGGGGGAGGGGGGCATACCTCTTCTGTCATTTATTTTCCTTTCAATCTTTCCTTTCTATCTTTTCTTTCAATCTTTTCTTTCTTTCTTTCTTTCTTTCTTTCTTTCTTTCTTTCTTTCTTTCTTTCTTTCTTTCTTTCTTTCTTTGTGTTCATCTTTCTCTGTGTTTCACTCGTTCCTGCTTTGTCTCTTTCCACAATAAAATGGCAATAGCCTAAGTGACAAATCCCTTCCTACGCCTCTCTAGAGTGAGTGTGTTCATGAAATCTGGAGAGCAGCTTTCCACAGAGCCAGATGTCAGGTAACGCCTGACCATCTTATTCCAACAATGTGAGATTTGGACTATAGATTATACCTCCACTCACACATGAAGAACATTTGGTTTTCCATTCCCACATTCTCTCGGCACGCTGATGACTATAGCATGAACACAGCACGACATACATACTTGAGGTTCACAGGACATTCAACAAGGCACACAGATATTATTTTTTCCACAGAATAGATTTCTGAAGTCTCTCCCTTGTTTTCCCTCCGTGCTTGTATAAACCTTACATACTGATGTAGTAGGGATTAGAAGATTTACATCAAATCTTCACATCAAATCTTCACATCAAGCCATACGCTGAAAAAGGAGAGTTTACTCAACGATAGAAAGAAGGCACGAATCCAAAGTAATGAGAATAGGTTTTGTGAAATATGCTGACAGCGTAGTGGTATCATGTAGCCGGTGGTCCATGCCTATTAGACACTGCACAGAGCGTGGCGCAGTGTAGGCTAATGACAACACTTGCCGCTTTGTGCTGACAGCCTTTGTCTGCAGATGTTACGCAATCGGAAGTCACCGTACGAGCGAGGCCACACAAGTCAAGATCTGACGACATCACTGGAAGTGAATTCATAACGCGAAGATTAAACTATACAGCAACATTTGGTGGTGTTGCATCAAGGCATTCCATTGTTGGCAATGCAATGTGGCCTTCAATAGATCCATGTCACATTTTAAGACGCCATGGAGACAGACTTTGAGAACATTCTTGGTCTGTTCTGTGTGATTTGGATGGATGGAGGGATGCCACTTGTCATTACATCATGTAATTTGGGACAGTTTGGGGATTTCGAGGAGACACATATTGGTGTGGGTTGCATTCCTCTCCATTTCCTGACTGTGAAAAAACTGCTCTTCAGCATTGCAAATAAAATGCTGTGTGTGGTTCGCAAGTAAGCTATATTTAAGGCAATATGCAACTTTTGGCTGTTTTTATTTTTTTACGAGTCTCTGTCTATGAGCCAGGATTAAATGGTCCCAGCCAAATGTGTTCACTAACCAAGAATTGTGCGTCCATAGGAGCAGTGCTAACTCAACGGAAGCCAGCTTGACTGTGTGTTTTCCTCCATACTAGTAGACCACTGGGGTGGCTTGAAGAATGCCCATCCACCCTATAATGACTCCTTTAAACAATTTACTAATTGTTTATTTGGAAATGTCTTATTTAATAGGGAAATACTTACAAAGACCATCAATTAACTTTGAAAATGTTACAGTTAAAGAATTGAAGAAGGCTGTTATTTATTTTCCTCTATATTTTGCTGTAGGCTACAGGCCTTATATTTAAAGGGTAACTATATGAGACGTTATGGATGCAAAGAGAAACATGAGGAATTATTTATGTACTGTTGCTGTGAGGCTGAAACAGTATACAGCCTGTATACACATCCTCAGCCTATAAAAAGCCACACCCATGTCTATAAATGTTATCTAAGGACAATTGCTGAAATGAATACTCAGAGAAGGATTGCCAAGCATAAATGGGTGAATTGAAGCCGAAACAGCCCTAAATTTAAACAAGCCACGTCATCCTAACATTCAGCGTAGAATGAGGGGGCTTCTGTCACCATCCAAGAATGGAGTCACGTGACCGCTGACCCTGGTGCGAACGTGCGAGTGCAACCAGACGGCCTTGGCTCTCAGCTGTAATGGCTCAACAGTAGACAGTTCTCTCTCTGGATATTTAGGGCCTCTAGAGTCTTAGGGATGACGACATGGCTGCAAACAACTGCATCTGGACGGCCAATCCATGGGAGCCTAACGTTTTCTCCCGCCATTCACAAGTTCCTGGGACCCTCTCTGACTCACAAAGCTTGCTTTGCTCTCTCTCACTGCCTGTCTGTCTGCCTCTCTCTCTCCTTCTTTCCCTCTCTCTCTCTCTCTTTCTGACTCTCCAACTGTATCTCTCTGTTTATCCACGGGCTATATCGGTCCAGTGCAATTCGTTGAAAGTTTGTAAGCAGCAGCAGTCAGTGGCACAACCCCTCTCTCTCAGGTCATCTGATCCTTCTGCCAGGGGTGTTGGCGCTGAAAAAAAAAGCGCTGCCGGGCGGTCACAAATTACTTATAGCGCTCTGGGTCTGACAGGGCCTGATGGCCTAAGCGTTGGCCCTGACAGGCGGACGGACGGGCCTTTCACACTCTGGAAGTACTCTCTCAAATTCCTCTGCCCACTTACAACGCCGCGCTGCCAAGTCATGTCTCAGTGGAGGAATATCCATATTTCATCCAAAGGGTTGAGAACAAAGAATATTTGTTTTAAAGTTTCTGAAAATAAGTTTGAGCACTGAGTTTTCTTTCCTGTTTTTGAAAGGGTGAAATGTTCTGAACAGACATGGAGAAAAGCAAAGACAGGCATAGAAATTATTGCAGCCTGCGTGTTCCTTTCATAGACTAAAACGTTCTGCCTTTTTATGGAGGAGAGACGGAGAGAGAGTGAGAGAGATAGAGAGACAGAGAGACAGAGTGGGAGACGGAGAGAAAAAGCAGCACCATGACATGACACGCCACCGCCTAAATGACTGTCCTGAGATCCTCGGAGCTACAGAGCGTGTTTATTTTGCCGAGAAGAGAAATGGAGGTGGTCTACGGTGTCTGAGGCCCCCGCGAGCAATAGGAGCCGGCCCTCTGTCACTGGGTGTCTCTGATGTCTTCTTCCTCTCCCTCCCGGGCAGTCTCATGACTCTGTGTGACTCACCGCCCATCCCCTGGCTCCTCACCCCTGTCGGGTGGCAGCAGCAGCAGCAGCAGCAGCAGGCAGCGTTTGCCTCTCGAGTCGGGCACCCCTGAATCAGCCTCCATTAGTCACCAAACCATGTGAACCGCCACAAAAACCACCTCGGCCTCTCTCACTCTCTCTCTCTCTCTCTGTCTCTCTCTCTCTCTCTCTTCCCTTTTCCTTGCCTTAAGCGTTGGTTTCCAAGGCAACAAAAACACAGAAATCGCCTTATCATTATGTACAGATGGCAAATACCAAATGAGTCATCCAAACATTTTTGACTTTAAACATGGATTTGAGTTCTTTTAGAATTATTTTTTTTAAGGCGCTGGCTGAATAGCTTCCTTTGTGATTGCAATCTCTACTTCCTATGAAGGAAGATTAAGAAAGTTGCTTAAGTTAAAACGCTAACTAATGGTTGCCATAATAATCGTTAAAGATACAGTCTAAATGCTTTCCCTCTCTTACCACCTCTTGCCTATATAAGGAAACCTTGGGAAACAGAGTCAACAAAGAAAGACATGAAGTATGGAGCACACATTGATAGAACATTTTAATGTGCTACATGCCAGTAGTGTAGTACCCAAAACAACCTTATTACAAGTGGAACCAACTTCAACTTACATCTTCATTATCATCAACCTCCTTCGTCAGTAGAGACGAAAATACTAGGAAAAGACTATTCAACTATCCCGCAAAGTGCTCTCCATGATCTAACGCCACAGATTGCTCCGCCATGCATATAAAAGGCCACTGGGAAAAAAAGGCGACAGACATCTGTTCGCGCATAGTCTCTCCCATTTACAGATATTTTGTTCTGCCTTGGTTGTGTATGTGCGGAGAGCCCTGAGTAACTTAACTGAACTTTCCATCAGTAGCGCGCAGCGCTCCTCTGCAACATTCACATGAAAAATAAATGTGCCAGGGAGAGGGAAAGGGCCTGTTCTCTGATGGCGTTTCCATTTTTGGAACAAAGCAGGATGGAACTTTTCAAGAAAACAAACACGGTGTGAGACACAGCGGAGGGACTGCCAAGTCACAGCTCTTTCATTAAATATGCACTAATGGCACCCTCTGAACGCAGCACACAGTGTCACGCTGTGACAAGCCAGTCGTGATGGCAGACAACACACAACGCCTGTGTGTGTGTACTTGTGTGTGTGTGTGTGTGTGTGCGCGCTTGCATGCGTTTGTGCTTGTGTGTGATGGCGAATGGTAGCTCTTTCACATGTACTTGTCATACAAGTATGACAGACACACACAGACCACCTCCACTGGTGGCACCTCTGACACTGCTGTACCATGTGACTGTAAGTGACAGGCGAGAACGTCTGTCTGCACGAGTCATTTAGGGGTTCAGTTCAGATGGGTGTGTTGATTTAACGTCAGGAGCCCGGTGAAAATAAAAACGTAAGCCGCATTCCATAAGCCTTGCCCCCTGACCTCACCCCCTCAATACAGTGACACATTGTCTTAGCGATGTTGACACCTCACCTCACGTGTGTGTGTGTGTGTGTGTGTGTGTGTGTGTGTGTGTGTGTGTGTGTGGGGGGGGGTTGTTGTGTGTGTGCCCTTTCAGACTCTAATGGCTGGATGTTGGCTGGCATTTGCAGTGACCTGATCCAAGGTAACGCTGAAAAATGAGGGGAGCACAGCACACTGGCCAACCTGGTGGGTTTAGATCACTGCAGCTTTATGCCCAGGCATCTTCTCAGCTGCCCAACACCACCCATCCACTCACCCATCCACTTCATCCGCCCATCCACCCACCCCTCCATCCACCCATCCGCCCATCCGCCCACCCATCCTCCCATCCCACCATCCCAGCTGCATCATGATGGATCTTTATGATGGTGTGTTTGCCTCTGGCCTCTGCTTGACAGCGCATTAATAAATCAGAAGACGAGTGAAGACGAGGCGGCTGAAGACAGCACAGCGGCTCAAAGTGGACGTACGGGCGGCCAAGGATGTATGAGAGGAGGAGACTTCTGTACATCATTAAAACACTCTCCATGCCTTCATTTCTCTCTCTTTCTTTTTTTCCACTGTTTGTCCTTCTGTCTCTCTTGCCTTTTCTGTTTGTCTGTCTTTGTCTTTCTCTTTTTTTTAATTTCGCCTATTCTCCACCTTTTTCCCCTTCTGTTTCTATGCTTTTAAAACACATGATTAGCATATATTTCAAGACAAAAAAATGGTTTCCAAGGGAGTTCCTACATGAGTCTGAGAAGTAGGACTGTGACATGTCTCCAGTCTCCAGTGCAGCCTCCATCCAGCAGAGGGCCCGCCCAGCGACAGCCCAGCCGCTCAGAGTCAGACCGAGATACTTCCCAATTACATAAAAGCCAAAAGACCAAAAGAGGGAAAAAATGTGTGATATGTGGTGATATAATTAAAGACTTGCGCGCCCGAGTACATGAGATGAACGCAGGTTTGGATAAACACAGTCATCCGCTGACAGTCTGTATAGGCTACTCGTGCCATTACCAAAGCAATCTGCAAATGCCACTCCCCTGTTCGTTTACAGTATGTTACACATATACGAACATGTATATGCATGTACTTACAAGTGCACCGACATGTACATACACATGCACGAAGCCATCAAATCAAAGGGATGAGAGCTCAGCTCAGTCCACACGTTCCCTGCACAGGATTCTTGGACAACGCTGTTAAAAACGTGGAGTCTGGCCTAATCTCTCCCATTTCCAAAAGCTAATATTGTCTTTGTTAATCTCCCTTGCTAGAAGGCTAGACTATAACACTGTTTGCTCTGCTGCTAACTTCTGAGGCCCTCCCTCACTCTACTAACTCCTTGTACAGCATCACAAAGCACTCAGACAGCAGGGCCAGATGAAATTGCTATTTATTTATTTGAGAGTGTTGCCAGGGTAACATAATGGACTGGAAAGAGATGTGTTCTTGTGTCTGAACATGTAAATCCACATACGATGGAAATGAGGGCACAAACACAGCAACAAACAACATTTCTTTTTTTCTCTTTCTCAGAAAATGCAATTTTTGCAAGGAGTTGCTTGTGAATATTGATGATCATATGCGTGCTTTGTGCTCTGAGCGCACCATTGAAGCTTGCATATCACCCGTTTTCTCCCAATCCCCCAAGTATTCGTTGTAATCTCCTTAATATGTGCAGTAGGAATATAGTTAGTTTCCATTCAAGCGAGTCCACTATCAATAAAAGGATTAAATTAACCATACTGTTGGAACTTAACAACAAGGACGTTTCTCCCTTATTTGTTCTGAGGATTTACAGATACAGCCCTGTATTCTCTCTCTCTCTCTCTCTCTCTCTCTCTCTCTCTCTCTCTCTCTCTCTCTCTCTCTCTCTCCCTCTCTCTCTCTCTCTCTTTCTCTCTCTCTCCCTCTCTCTCTCTCTCTCTCTCTCTCTCAGTCTCTCTCTCTGTCTGTCTCTCTCTCTCTCTTTCTCTGTCTCTCATTGTCTTGTTGGCACACACGCTCCGCTAAGCCGACGGCGCGGGCCAACACCCTACGCCTCCTGTCTGTCTGGTGTGCCTCCTGACCCAGGCCTGGATGAGGCGGGTGGAGGATGAGGCTGCCCACTGCGCTGCCCTCACAAGGTGGCGAACGGCTGGGCACAGATGGAGTTCTCACTGCCCATGGCCATCCAAGAGAGCAATGTAAACATGGCACTAATTTTAAGCCCCGCTCCGTTTTATAAACATTCCTGGCCTGGTCGGGTGACCAACCACTGCCGGCTCCAACTGACCTGCTGTGGCTGTCTGAGGCTAGTGGGGAGGGTTATTTGGTGGGGTTCAGGGGTTGTAGGGGCAGGGGGTAGCTTTTTTAGGGGGGATATGAGGTGTGGGGGCGAAGGATAGCTTTTTTAGGGGGGTATGAGGGGAATGGGGGCAAGAGGTAGAGAGGAGGTGTGTGGTAGCTGGTAATGGCGGTGGGGGATAGGTATGGGGGCAGGGCACCCCTCACAGACACAATGAGACACCGACACATGTGGTTCCCATCAGCAGCTCAGTAACAGGTCAATAGGTTAGCAGGCACTGCACATGGGTGGCAGCTAGGCTAGCCTAACCACCACGGTTAATAGCTGTCTGAATATCGATTCACTTCCCCCTGCAGAACTTCCCCCTTTGTAACAGATCACACTTAAGCAGACAGAGACATAGAGACATACGCAATCGCAGAGAATAAGCAACGGCATCTTTCTTTCTTTTTTTTTTTTTTTACAAATGCATTAGCGGAGTGCTGCTTGCTTGCTCTCATGACAACTGACAGGATGCAGTTCGTGGGAAGTTAAGAGCGGAGGAATGGTCAAATATGGACATATTGAAAAAGCTGCGTTGCACATTAACATTCGCGTCGGACAAAAAAACCTGGCCCAGCCCGGCCCTCTTGCCGCACACAGTAAATCACACAGCTTTGATCCCGTGCCACAGAGAAGATCTGAGCCGCCCGTTTTTTGCCCAGAAGATCTTCTCCCCAAACGTGCTAACAGCTAGAAATTCTCCACAGAGCCCATTCCCGAAGATCAGAGGCTTGCAAAAGAAAAGAAGTCGATAAATAAAAGCAAAGAGAGAAAGAAAAAAAAGAAGCTACACAAGTTAACAGGAAACATGCCTAAACATCTGCACAAAGCCCCGGCCCCATGGCTGCCAAAGTGCCATGTGTACAGTCTTGTGAGGGATCCAGCCATCGCTGAAAGGCAGCTCTTCATTCCCCCACGTCTTATTTAGGGCAAAGCTGTTTGGCCAGCGCCAACTTCCCTCCCAGGCACACCAGATGCCAGGGTACCCCCCCCACTCCCCAACCCCCACAAACCCCCCGATGCATCCCCATCAATGCCACCGACCTCCACCTCCAACACCACCACCTCCTCCACCAGTGAGAGGCGAGCCCCTAACTCTTGGAAGGAAATGCATTTAACAAGTGAGGTGCCGCCGCTGCATCTGAAATCTCGGACAGCACTGTAGGCTCATTGTCTGCATGCAACCGGCAAGCCTCCACCCCTCCGCCCATCACCCCTTCCCCTTCTCCTTCCCTCTTTCCTCCACCCACCTCCCACCTTCCCCTGAAGACTTGATGCCTTGTGTGAGGCTCTAGCAGAACTCTAGCAGAGCTGGCTTTCTCCCTCTGCCTCACTCTCTCCTTCTCTCTCTTTCTCTCTCTCCCACCCTCCTTCTCTCCTTTACTTTCCTCTTTCTCTCTTCGCATGCATCCTTCCTCTCGTCCTGTCTGAATGAGTCTTTCACAGCCTGCACACACACACACACACACACACACAAACACTCACACATGCACTCACGCGCACAAAAAAAAAGAAGCAGGGACCTTAGTTCACCTTCCCCGCACCTAACTGCCACACGACTTGGGAAGTTGCGGCCCACCCACACACGTCTCTGTAAACGCTGGGCTGTGGTGTACGCAGGAGCAGCCGCCTCAGCAGCAGCCTCAGCAGCATGGTGGTGGTAGTGATGGTGGTGGTGGTGGTTGTAGTGATGGTGGTGGTGGTGGTTGTAGTGATGGTGGTGGTGGTGGTGGTAGTAGTGTGCTGACATAATGCTCTGTCTCCTGCTCAGCAGCCGCACAGTGAAGGCTATAGTGCCTGTGGCAAACTCTAGTCTAAACCCCCTCACAACATCTCACCAATGCAAGAGCTGCTGCACACACAAGAAAAGAAAAGAAAAGAAAAGAAAAGAAAAGAAAAGAAAAGAAAAGAAAAGAAAAGAAAAGAAAAGAAAAGAGAGAAAAACTCTCTAACTCCCTCCCCTGCTCTCCTGAACTAACCCAGTTCCATGACAGTGTTTTTTAGGCTGTTGGTATAGGAAAAGTTGGGAGACCGAGAAATTTGTGAGAGAAGTGAGAAATGAAAAAAAAAAGAAAGAGAGAGACAATCTTGAAGTTCATTCAAATTGAGTGAGTGGGGCGCTGGAAGAAATCCCAAATGGACACATAAGACCCCCAGTGTCTGCACACACACACAGCCACAGCCACAGGCACAGACACAGACACAGACACAGACACAGACACAGACACAGACACACACACACACACACACACACACACACACACACACACACACACACACACACACACACACACACACACACACACACACACACACACACACACACACACACACACACACACACACACACACACACACACCATCTGGCTGCCCCAACTGACTGACAGACAGACAGACAGCCCGGCTATATACTGTGTATATATACTATAAATAGATGGAAGTTTCTTTTTTCAAGAGAGTTTTAGAGAGTTGTCTTACCTCCATGGCCGGGGGCTGGCAGACCCAGACAGAGCAGGGCCCAGAAGGCACACGCTACCAGGGGCAGGACGCTCATGTTACCGGTGGTGCAGCCCGAGTCGCACTCGCTCCATTCAAAGCAAAACTGCCTTCCAGTTTGGGACCTGAGCAGCCCTTGCTACTCATTCTCATGGAAGGGGCTGGGCAGAGGCAGAGGGGAGGCCCCTGAGTGACGCCCTGTTAGTCCCCCCCCCCAGCACACCGTCGAGTCGAGAAGGGACAGCCTCCACCTCCAGAAACATGACGCCCCTACTGCCTGCCTGCCTGGAAAAAAGTTATGCATAGCTCTGCCCTTCTTTCCCTCCCTCCCTCCCTCCTTCTCTCTTTTCCTCTCTCTTGCTCTCTTCCTCCATCTCTCTCTCTCTCTGTTGCATGCGCTTTCCCCTCTCTTGCGTGTGTGCACTCTCTTTCTCTCTCTCTCTCTCTCTCTCTCTCTCTCTCTCTCTCTTACACTCCCTCATTCTCACTGTCTTCGCATTCAACTCAAATTACACACTTTAAAAAGTAATCCATAGCTCTGCCATTCTCTGCCCCTTCTTCGTCCTTTCATTCACTCTAATTACACACTCTGATTGGGATGAAGGGAGCTTTTTGTTTTCCACCATCCTAATTGATGCAGCTTCTTTTCTCCACTTCAAATAAAGAATGTTCCTCACAGAGGGCCGTCTATAGCATGCTCGTAAAAAAAAAGAGCTGGAAGTAGCATCATGTGTACTTACATTATTTGCTCGGGCTATTTCTGACATGTGCCTGAGAGAGAGAGAGAGAGGGAGGGAGAGAGAGAGAGAGAGAGAGAGAGAGAGAGAGAGAGAGAGAGAGAGAGAGAGAGAGAGAGAAGAGAGAGATCTATAAGGGCCCGCCCGATTCTGCAATGAGATGTTCTGAAAGTAAAGTAGGAGGAATCTCAACTGTCAGGGTTAACCACAGCATGGTCTGAGTACTGAGAGTAGCTATATACTGAGGCCGGCTCTACACTATATGGAAAAACATAAACAGTACAGGCAGCCAGGCAGATCTGAGGCTGCTCTACTGGTGAGGAGAAACGGGATCGGTCCTACTGTATTTAAAGACACAGATGACAGTTTTCCCCAAAAGACAAACAAAACTGTGTGGGTGGGATTTCTAGAAATTGAAATATGGGGCTGTATAACTCAACTCAGCGATGTGTAGTGTACTGCATGTCTAGCGTAAATCTCCACTCTGCTGGTAAGCAAAAGGGGACAGCTGACTTTGCTTATACTCTTACTTCTCCTGTGAATGGCTTCTTTGATGGCATGTCAAACGCCTGGAACGATGGGCTGTAGCACTGCAGTATGACGTCCCTCTTGGTGGTGGCATCAGTGTGACCATCACTGAAGAACGTTAAGACCGAAACGTCTGATGGGCGATAAAGCACACAACGAGGAGTGCTGTCCTGTTCTCTTTCATTTCTAGACAGGTCATCAGCTGGGAAAATTAGGCCTTTCGTCCTACCGCACTTTTCTCTGTGGATTACTGACCAGAAGGCCTATTGGAAGAAATTAAAACATGGGGCCACGTCAATTTTTGCTCAGAATTCAATATGGCCGCCATTTTCCAAAATGACTTGTTTTCATGCATTATTACATTGTACTATAAGGTGATATTCATGAACGATTAATTACTTTCAGCACTATTCTGTCCTATTTCCTTACATACATGTTTACAAAGGTTGACTAAACTAAAACAAATGAAAATTAAGTTGGCCACCTTGCAATATCCAAAGGAAAGTGCTGAAAATAATTATTGAAATGCACATAGAGAGTCTATGGCTGGTAAAATTAGGCCTATTGTCCTGTCAGGGTTTTCACAGTGGTTTACAGACCAGAAAGCCTATTGAAAAAGATTCACCAGCTGGTTGCCATCTCAAATGTGCCCCAAAATTCAAAATGTTTTTCAGAATGGCAGACTTTCATACATTTTTCTCAATACTGTTAGGCCATCATTATCAATAAAGACAACCTATTTTCAGTTAAAGTCTGTCCTATCTCCTATCTACAGACGTGAGCACAAAGGTTGGCAACAGAATGATGTAAATCTTGCCCCTTTGAAATATCCTAAGGATTGTTGTCAGAAAATGATTGAATTACACATACACAGTTGACTGCTGAAAAAAGACTATTGACCTGCCAAACTTTTCACATTACATTACTGACCTAAAGTTTTTCAGGCCTACATTTTTTTTACATGAAGCAAGGGTGAGTGTGCGTGCGTGTGTGCGTATCCCCCACTCATTTTCAACCTGCTCTACAGTGTCTTTCCCCCACACACTATTCTGACCCCCAACCCCGTCACTCATCCCCCTATGCTACTCTGCCCCCCCACCCCTCACTCACCCCCACTATTCTGCCCCCACGCTCACCCCCCCCCCCCCCCCCCCCCCCCCCCCCCCCCCCCCCCGACTCATTCTGCCCCCACAAAATACTCGGCCCACCCCCCATCCAATGTGAAAAGGTTTGGCCAGGTAAACCCCCCCCCCCCCCCCGACTCCAACCTACTCCTCCCCCCCCCCACACACACATTATTCTGCCCCCCTGAACCCCCCACACTATTCCCCCCCACCACCTCACTCATCCCCCCACACACTATTCTGCCCCCCACCCCCTAATTCAACCAACTCATTTCCCCCACCCCCACTCTGCCCCCCTACCCCCGCTCACCACCTCATTCATCCCCCTGGTCCTCCACATCATTCGGTCCCCCCTACCCCCAACTTACCCCCCCCTTAACACACACACACACGGTCTACTGTGTCTATGTCAGTGTATGTAAAGAAGCACACTGACCACACACACTTGATAAAAGCACACTCAGGCACACACACACACACACACACATACAAACGCACGCACACGCACACACACGCACACACAAACGCACACACACACACACACACACACTCACACACACACACACACACACACACACACACACACACACACACACACACACACACACACACACACACACACACACACACACACACACAGAGAGAGAGAAAGTTTGGCATGACAATATGCCTTTTTTCAGCAGTCCACTGTGTTTGTGAAATTTGACAACATTCCTTTGGATATTTAAAAGTGTTAAGATATATATATTCATGCCTTTTTCTAGACAACCTTTATACTCACGTCTGTAAGGACATAGGACAATTTAACTGAAAAATAGGTCATTTTTATTGATAATTCAGGCCTTACAGTATTGACAAAAATGTGTGAAAGTCTGCCATTCTGAAAAACAGAGAACATTTTGAATTTTGGGGCACATTTGAGATGGCAACCAGCTGGTGAATCTTTGTCTATAGGCCTTCTGGTCTGTAAACCACTGTGAACAGGGCTGTAGTGGTCAAATTAGAGGTGGGTACACTATGATTTTTTTGATCAGACAGACCGCGACGCGACGCGTGTATCATCTGTGTATCTACAGGTATGAAAATGGGTATGAGGCCAGGCATGATAGTAGGCCTATAAAGTATCGGTATCAACGCATCAAAAATGGTCATTTGTTTAAAAGCCACTAGAACTTTTTGGCATGCACATTCATTTGTCTACTATAAATGACAATTAAAATCTCTTCAGTTAGGCCTATCACATAATTTGTGTGATCATATGATGCAGAGTGTGCCTTTGCTACAATCCTAGATAGTAGGCCTAGGCCTAACACCTATATTGGAGTAGCTCAACAGCATAACAATGCAGCTCAATTTCATAGGCCTATTCCACTTTCTGCATTAGGTTTTTAAAAATAGATTCACCATCATGTACTGTAGGCCCATCTCAGCCATTCCCCACAAAGATGAATGGCATTAGGCTATAACATTGGAAACTAAATATAAAAAACACAGCATTTGTGGTTTTCAACTGAATTGATAATGAAGTGCTATTAGGCTACATTTTAGGCTTATATTTTTATAAGACACCTCACAATTTACCCCTCCACCATCATCCATTAGGCCTACTTAGCTAGGCTAGGGCCTACTTGTAGTGGCATGGTGCTCAAAGATTAGCAATAGGCACTGCAGCCATTAGAGAGGAACTGGAGTTTTACCTAACATTCATAAGATAACCCATACAGCGTTATCAATAACTGCAAAGGAAATAGACAGAAGAAGAAGCTGATGAAGAAGAAGCTTATAATTTCTTTACTCAGGAATGAGTCCTTCTAGCTCTGAGAAATTGCTTTTGCAAATAACTTGGACATGTCAGATCATGAAATATTTTTTAGGCTAAGTCTTGTGACAAGGTGTAACAAAACTTGTACCTCCCTAAATGATGGATTTGGTGGTGTTACTAGGCTTACTCCTGTGTTAGGTTACTTTCATACCTGGCTTCACACGCGGGATTTTTCCCCCAACTCCACCGCGAACGTGCATTTGCGTTTCTATCGGCATTGCCGTCCGTAGAACCGGCGGGCAGATGCGCTTTCGCTTGTAAACATGGGGCGCACTGGCTTGTCCCCTACTTCTTTCGGACAAACGCTGCGAAGTGGCTAGATTTGATGAGAAGGGTGTGACTAATTTGCGAACGGTAGAGAGAAACCTTGAGTGGATGAAAATGATTCCTACTAAAGCGTTAAGCATGTTCAACAATATTTTTTAAATTAGGCCTACACCAAATTTATTTATTTTGGATTATTCCAACGGCAGATCACAAGGCGCAGGGAACTTTGACGTGCGTAATTGCCATTAAGAGCTGCATAAACGCTATTTAGAGGTGGGTAAACGCTATTTAGAGGTGGGTAAACGCTATTTCCTAAATTCCAGAGGTGCGTAAACGGCGTTTACGTGCGTTTACCCTCCACTACAGCCCTGACTGTGAAAAGCCTGACAGGACAATAGGCCTAATTTTACCAGCCATAGACTCTATGTGCATTTCAATCATTATTTTCAGCACTTTCATTTGGATATTGCAAGGTGGCCAACTTTATTTTCATTTGTTTTAGTTTAGTCAACCTTTCCAAACATGTATGTAAGGAAATAGGACAGAATAGTGCTGAAAGTAATTAATCGTTCATGAATATCACCTTATAGTACAATGTAATAATGCATGAAAACAAGTCATTTTGGAAAATGACGGCCATATTGAATTCTGAGCAAAAATTGACGTGGCCCCATGTTTTAATTTCTTCCAATAGGCCTTCTGGTCAGTAATCCACAGAGAAAAGTGCGGTAGGACGAAAGGCCTAATTTTCCCAGCTGATGACCTGTCTATTCGTGTTTGTCGCAAGGAATGAGCCCCCAGTTGCTTTTTACTTTGGTTTAGTTGAACGTGTTCTAAAACTTGAATCATTTGTAAATGTAGCCTAAATCAATACCTTGACATGTAGGAGAGCACAGCATGAGAGCATAGCCTAGCTCTTCCACAAGATGTGATATGGTCCTATGGCCTTAACGCACATCCTGTATGGTATATAAACACACTGAGCACTTCTAAACATCTTGACAGTCTGTTATTGCCCTTTTAAGGTATCAAAGGCAACATCTGGAATTACCTACTCCGCGTCACCAATTTGAATCGCCTGTTTATCCGAGTCATTTACTGTTCTCTTTGAAAATGTTACGTGTTGTGGCTATATAGTCGAACACATGATTACTCTCTTCGTAAAAAAACACGGGCTGTTGTGGCCAGGACAAACGCTCTGACACTCTCCCATGCCTGGCTCACAAGCCTCTCTCCCCCAGACCCAAAGCCTCTCATTTTTCCACCGCAAATGAGGTGAAATCCCCTCCTGGTGGCGGTGCTCCTGCCCAACACTCTGTGGTTTCTTGTACTCTACTCTAGACTAGGTCAAAAACTTCATTAGCAACAAGCCATGTGTCATCGTGCGTAGCCTGCCGTGCGTAAGGTCCCTTTTTTCCATGCACCACCGTCTGGTAGTAACCTGTGCATGTTCCAAGTTAATTACAAAGGGTTTATTGTGGAGCTCTCTATTTATTCCATGTCCAACTCCTTCGTAAATGAAATTAGGCTGTTGTGGTGGAGAGAGCCAGAGTACTCAGTACACACGCCTTGCCAGTCAAAACAAGGGGAGGGGGAGAAATAATGAGAACCTATGAATGAACAATATACTCATTTTTTAGTACTGTAAAAGTACCAGTTCTTGGCACACACACATACACACACAGGCTAGCCTTACCTTTATCAAAATAAACCCTACATATAAAAAGTGCAGGGAACAGCAACTTTGCACAAATGACAGATTAGTTGAGCTAACTGCGTCTGACAATGTGTTGAAGAGACTTCCCGTCAGAGCAGCCAATGAAAGTGCTGAGCGCTCCTTCTGTGTGTGGACACGCACAGTAGACAGTATTAGCAGAATAATTACAATGAACGCCAGGAGGAGGAATCCCCTGACAACACAATGCAATTATGTACAGGCACTTTTCCCCCTACAGTGCTGCATTGTTGTTGCTTGCTTGCTTACCATAGTGCATCTCCTGTGTTGTCGACTAAGCCGTATATACACAGAGTTTCAGCCATTGCCTTGGAGCCTGGAGGCAGGCCACTTAACCTTCTGCGGAGGCGGATCAGCGGCTTGTCATCTCGATGGCGAGAAGTGACACCTCCGGTGTTGGATGTGTGAAGCGAGGAATAGCACCCATTTTGCCGTCATACTGACCGGAGTAACTCTGACAACCTGTGAACGTTGGCCATATCTTGCAGTCGGCTCACACTAAAAAATAGCCAGAAGTGCTCACCGTTTGCCATTTCCACCCAGCTGATTGTATATACAGTCTGCACATGAAGGAAGTGAAACGTCCGTAATAGTTGAATTTTACACTGTATACACATAGTTACTTATATATCAATGTAGATTACACTGTATAGAAATGTGTAGGTATATAAATGTGCAGACATATTAATGTAAATTGTATACTATATAGTATGTGAAGTCAAGTTCAAGGTAAGGACATAAGTACGTATCATCTGTCATGTTTTTTGTTTACATAAAAGTGTATGTGTGTGTGTGTGTGTGTGTGTGTGTGTGTGTGTGTGTGTGTGTGTGTGTGTGTGTGTGTGTGTGTGTGTGTGTGTGTGTACGGCATATCTTTTGTGTTTCTGCGAGGAGGAAAAAATTGTGCGCATCCCCTGTCAAGTTACAGGGGAACGGCTGATTGAAGGTCCGGTAGATGGTCGATGGTCAATCCACACTCTTAAAATCCTTTTGCTGCATCCATTTCATGGCACTGGCAGAATAGCGTTTCGACCACGAGGGCCTCTTCAGATTCACTCTGTGTTCAATTTGTGTGTCTTTGACTGACCATGTGCTTCTTTAAAAAGGCATGTCACTTGCACTCAAAGCCCTTTTGGTACTCACATCCCAGGACTGTGGACGAATGCAATCAGGAAGGTCCACTTCAAGAAAGACCAGTCCAAATGACAGAAGCACAAATACTTTTTTTTGTCTTTTATTGTGTGGTGCAAAACAATGGCTAAATAGAAACAAGGGCTAGAACGGAAGGACTATCCTCGGTCCTCATACTACTAGACCTGTCTGCAGCCTTTGACACAGTCAACCACAAGATCCTCCTGAGGATACTCAGAGCCATGGGAATCACAGGCGTTGTCCACTCATGGTTCAACTCCTACCTCTCTGGACGCACCTTCAGTGTGTCATGGCAAGGGAAGCTGTCTACGACTCACACCCTCTCCACAGGCGTACCCCAAGGATCAGTGCTGGGACCCCTTCTGTTTGCAATATACACCTCCTCCCTGGGACGTGTCATTCAAACACATGGGTTCTCCTACCACTGCTATGCTGATGACACCCAGATGTACCTGTCGTTCCGGCCAGAGGACGCCACGATTTCAGAACGCATCTCTGCCTGCCTCACCGACTTGTCAACATGGATGAAGGACCACCACCTACAGCTGAACCTGGCCAAGACAGAGCTCCTGGTGATCCCAGCTAAAGAGTCGCTCAGTCACAACATCAACCTCAAGATAGGCTCCACCATCGTGACCCCAAACAAAGTCGCCAAAAACCTCGGCGTCATGATTGATGATGAGCTGTCATGCTCCAACTACATCAACTCGGTCACCCGGACCTGTCGAATCCAGATGTCCAACGTACGGAATATCAGACCTGTGCTGACACAATATTCTACACAACGACTGGTCCAGGCCACGGTCCTGTCCCGCGTTGACTACTGCAACTCACTCATGACAGGTCTACCTGCTTGTGCGCTAAAGCCTCTGCAGATGATCCAGAATGCGGCGGCACGGTTGATTTTCAATCAACCCAAAAGGACCCATGTTACTCCTCTATTTATTGAGTTGCACTGGTTACCGATCGCCGCCCGGATCAAGCACAAGGCATTGACCCTGGCCTACAAAACCATCACAGGAACGGCCCCAGCTTATCTGAAGGACCTACTAACGCCTTATGTTACTGGAAGAGAACTGCGCTCATCCAGCACAAGCCGTCTGGCTCTGCCATCCAGTCGCTCTAGGTACTCCCAGTCAAGATTGTTCTCCGTTGTGGTACCCAAGTGGTGGAACAGTCTCCCAGAGGCAGCAAGACTGAGCACATCTCTTGCAGCTTTCAAGAAACAACTAAAGACATTCCTCTTTCGAGAGAATCTACTAGACTAATGCTTGAACTGGCCTTGCCCCAGGGCAGACTCCTGACATGATGCTTAGTTTAGTTTAGTTTAGTTTGTGAGTGTGTGTTTGTGTGTGTGTGTACTCGTTATTTACTCCTTATATTTAAAAAATAAAAAATAAAAAAACTAACCCCTCTTTGCAACTGCACTTGTTGTTCTGTATATCTCCTGTGCACTTTGTATTTGCTTGTGATGTTGGCTTGATTATGTCCTCTTTTGAAAGTCGCTTTGGTTATAAAGCGTCTGCCAAATGCAATGTAATGTAATGTAATGTAATATTCGGGTGTAAATAGCAACAATGGCTATTCTGTGAATATACTGTATGTATGGTGGATATATGTGCAATGTTGTGTGTGATGTCTGTGTGTCTTCTTCTGTATTTATGTATGTATGCTACTTGACACCTTAATTTCCCTCAATAAATCAATAAATGGATCAATAAATGATACTCTACTCTACTCTACTCGACTCTATTCTGGTGTGAATAGCAACATTAGCTATTCGTATCCGGGTGCAAATAGCAACAATGCGTAGTCGGGTGTAAATAGCAACAATGGCTTTTCACACCCAGGTGCAAATAGCAACAACGGCTATTCACACCCAGGTGCAAATAGCATTCGGGTGTAAATAGCACTATTTACACCCGGGTGTGTGACGGAGGTGTTCCTGATAGCTGAGGTGTTCCTGATAGCAATAGCAACAACAGCTATTCACATCCGGGTGCAAATAGAAACAACGGCTATTCGGCTGTAAATAGCAAGAACATCTATTCATACCCGGGTGCAAACAGCAACAACGGCTATTCGGATGTAGATAGCAACAATGGCTATTCACACCCGGGTGCAAATAGCACCAATGGTTATTCACACCCGGGTGCAAATAGCACCAATGGTTATTCACACCTGGGTGCAAATAGCAACAACAGCTAATCACATCCTGGTGCAAATAGAAACAATGACTACATAAGAACAACGGCTATCCAGGTGTAAATAGCAACAATTCGGGTGTAAATAGCAACAACGACTATATATAAAATAACTAAGTTCAAGGCTGTGATCAAGTGTCATACATACAAGCATCGGTAAACGGTATTGGTGCCCTATTTGTTGGTACTTGCCGATACCTATACCAGCATTTAAGTGGTGATCTGAGTCCCACCCGATACTTTTATCGATGCAACACTAGTGCAAACATAATGACTACTGTTTCGACGCACTGCACAGTGCTCCAGTTACCTCTGGCCTAGGTCCACTTTTTTGAAGTGGACCAGCCTGATTGCATGTTTCTTTGTTTTCATCTCATCTCCACCCGCCCTGGCCATGTGGTTCTCCTGCCATCTTGGGGCCACACCTGTCCTGTTCTGCTCATTATCTGTACCAAGTCCACCCCTGCTCCATCTTATCTGGTCTAATGATTTGTTTTCTCCCAACGCCATGTAATTTTGTTTTCTTGCATGCTTTCTGTGTCTTCAGATTGTCCTGTCTCATCTCCCTGATCGCAGGCTCTGCATCTGTGCTCTGCATCTGTGCTCTGCTAATAAGGCCTGATCCGACTGATATTATGGATCTTTGGAACTTCTGAGCGTTTTTTACGTTTTTTTTGTGAATTTTTTCCTAACCTTTTTTTTTACCTGGGCATTTTTTCCCTGCAGAATACTCATATTCTACGTGATCTGACCTTCTTCCTTACTTCCCTGGACCAAGAGCTGCATAAAGAAAACCCGAGTGGAATCAGTCTGCATTTGCCTCCTCTTCCTGATGTCTGACATGCTAAAAAAGAGCACATATTTACTTAAAAGTCTGAGCCCTGCCAAGCGTTAATCTGTCTTTCCCCCACTCCTAGTTCAGATAGGAGGGAGAGAGAGAAAGAGAGAGAGAGAGAGAGAGCGAGAGAGAGCAGTAAGCCCTGACTAAATTATAATCCTTCCTCATTATGCACACTTCTGTTTATCTCTCCTCTCTGACAGCTCTGCGCCTCAAAAATCTCCATCGCTAATGTGATGCTGGTGGCTGTATTGTCTGTGAAAAAGATCAGAATGGCAAAAAGCTCAGGTATGAAATCATAACCCCCTTCTCCTTCCCTGTAACTCACAAACAAAGGGAGGCAGGGGGTTGCCAAAAGTCTGAGTTTCCACATGCCTATATAGGTGAGTGATGCTTGGTGAGGATTTCAAGGCGATGCCAAGACCGGTGAAAGATAAGCATGCCAATGAAATAGGCTGGGGACTCTTCATTTTTCACCGTGGCTTTACAAATATTGAACAAGCTGGGTGCACCAAGTGGTGCACACAGAGGGAAAGGATTCAAGATGGCAGAGGTGATCCACGGGGTACAAATGAAAGACATAAAAAACCCAAGTGGAACAACCACCACTCTTTTCCTTTCTTACCCCCCTTTCAGCCTTGCCTTTCCATACGCAAGAGTCTATGTTACGGTACGTGTACAGTGCAGTCATATTGTCGCCCTGGGCTGTGTGCTTTTTCCTCCAGTGAAGCATGTGAAGTTCCACTCCAGGGAAACAATATTTGTGCCTCTTTATTTCTGTCAAGATAAGGCAGTGGGCAGGGCACTGAGTGTAAATAAAGGAAAGTCAGATGAGGAAACTAGCCATCTAAATGTTACCTCAGGTTGAAGTGGAATGCCAATCATCATGTTGCCATGGCAAATGAGCTTGCCACATTGCAGTGGATGAAAGGCAGAGTTAGGGGGTTGAGGCAAACTTCTCTCCTGCTGCTTTGCAATGTCCTCACTCTTTTCGGTAACGCTTTACTTTACGGTACAGTTACCATATATAATTACTGTGTACTTTCTGGGCAGGGCTCTAAATTAACTTTTTCCACCACCAGCCAATTTGGCTAGTAGACATTTTTTCTTACCAGCCAAACAGAAGTTCAACTAGCTTTTTTTTTTTTAATCTCGCCAAAATAAACTATGTGTTAGGCTAGTTTTTTTTTAAATTATGGTAATTTTGTTCAACAATTACACTATATACACTATATATAGGCCTGCATACTATAGGCCTATTATAGGCTATATATTTTTTCATTATTTTTTAACTTCTGCTTTATTTTTAACTTTCATTACTTAGGCCTAATCAATTTGATTAGTTTTTGTTCAATTCCTCTGAAAACAGCTGAATCACATCACACAAGCTTCTCACATAACAGACCTTTAACATACAGTACAAGCACACAGCTTAACACTACAAAACCTCACATACGCACACCCCAAGGAAGGAGAAGTGATGAGAGGAAAAGGAGAGGAGAGAGGAGGAGCTCTTCTCTTATCTACTATAAGTAAATAATATCACGGGAATCTTCGATTCCTTTGTTACTTCCACAGCTTCGTCGTTGGTTGCTTTTTTGTTATTTGTTTTCTTTCCGATGGCGTGGGCTTTCCAACTAAGTTGCGCCAGGACTCGGAACATTTCAGAAGACAACTGAACTGACAGCTACGCTCACATACTCTGACAGTCAGCTCTCCTCCTCTGCCCTTGTCGCTATTTCGTTCCACAACCACTCCTTTTTTAACGTCACGGTTACAATTACTACTAGCATTCACCAACACACAGAACTTTGCTCTAACCACCGCCACATTCTCATCACTCGCACAAAACATAGGCATAATCTGCGTTAGTCATGTTATTGAAACGGTCAGGGCCTCGCTGCTTCAAAAAGGCAGCCTGTTACAGCAAGGTTCAGCCTAGTAATAATAGCAGTAGTGGCGTTAAAAAGGTTGTAGCGAAATCGACGAGAGCATAGGAGGAGAGCTGCCTGTCAGAATAGTGTGAGCGTAGCTGACAGAAGGCTGGTCGTTTGAAATGTTTTCAATGCTGGCGCGCGCATCAGCATGGAGTTGCCGCTTGCTGCACTGAAAAGCCCACGGTGGGAGGCTACGTCGTGACGCTAGTGTCCATGGGTAATGTAGGAAATCTCGCTTTAAGGGCTCTGCATGTGCGCACGTTCGTCATAACAGCGGTTTACCGTTCATAATTTACTGTACTCGGGCGCTGCTGGCCAAATTGGCGGGTAGGTATTTTTTTCTACTAGCCAAAATTAATTTTCACCCGTGTTTGGCGGGTTGGCGTGTGTTAATTTAGAACCCTGTTTCTGGGTAACAACAGGGTAACAGAGAGACGTTACATGGTATCTAATGGGTAAAAAGCGGGTAATTTCAAAGTAAATACCATTAATGGGGTAACAACAGGTTAGCAGAGAGAAGTTCGTTGATTAGATGGTTAGAAAATATCCAGTAGTTTCATAGTAATTCTGGAGATATGTGTATAACATGGTATTTACTTTGTAATTATCCTCTTTTACCTGCTAGATACCATGTAACGTCTTTCTGTTACCCTGTTGTTACACAGAAAGTACACAATAATTACTGTACCGTAAAGTAAAGCGTTACCCTCTTTTCAAGACATGCCACAGCAGGAGGGGGTGGGTGCAAGTGGGTGCTATAAGACCTCTACCAACCGCCACAGTTCCATTCCAGTGTGATTGCACTTATTATTAATAAATCCTGTCCGTCCTTACAATATTCTTCCACCATCACGGTAAGGTATGGTACAGCAAGTTCCATGTGCGTGTTTGGCCCACATTTATAAGACTTTTGATGAACACTCAAGCAGGGCCGCTGATAGGTATGGCTATCTGGTACTGGTACAAAGACACTTGAAAGGGCCCAACACTCAATACATACAATTTAATGGGGACCCAATTCTGCCCCCCCTCCCCCCTTTATCTTATTTTCCTGGGCCTCGCAAAAAACGAACTCTTTGTGGAACTCCCCCCCCCCCCCCCCCCCCCCCCCCTAACAGCACTGAAGTAGACCACAATGATGAGTGACTTTAAAGTAGCAAAACATTCCTTATGAAGTTCTTGATGGGCCTAGGATAATGCCTGCATATTCATCATGGCTTCTTACTCATATAGTGGCACGACATGTAAGTGATTAATCTCTCTGTGCCTAATGTGGCAGCGCAGTGGCAGGCTGCTTTGATAAATGATCTGTGAGGCTTGTGTACTTGTTTTCTGAAGAGTTGTACAGTGTGTGTACATTCAAGTGAAACGTTCCATCCAACTGTGACATTAATTTAGTTTCTGTCACCGTTTCACTTAAGATCAGTCAACTCATATTTCACCACTATTTCAACCTCTCTTATAGTCTACCATATCCCTGGGATTGTACACAAGCAATGAATAGTAGTCCTGATCATTTGAGGGTACTCTGAGTATGCCAACTGTATGTGCATTACGCCCAGGCTATTTAATCTGTGTAGTTCCACCTAGAGGACATGATTTGTCCTCATCAGGTCATTTAGGTTTGAGGGACCCTGGTGAACTCATGAACCCTAGTGTTAAGGTATAACTATGTTAAGGCCAATAACTATGTAATAACTATGTTAAGACCAATGCCCCTTTAGTGATATACAGTGTATACAGTACCGGTACTTCTGTGTCCATCTATTGAGCAGCATTACATCACTTATCAATCAATCATTCATCATAAACTCTCTGTAGGCCTACTGTACTGTACAGTATAGCTCTTGTCATGTGTCATGGACCACATCCTATGGTGTCTAGATATATTAACTGCTATCTGCTCCATAGTGCTTGTTTTTATATTTTGTATTACATTCCGATATGGGGCTATTGGTCCTGCCGTAGAGGACAGTACATGATTTGTCCTCATCTGGTCATTTAGGTTTAAGGGGCCCGCCAGGGCCGGTTTTAAGCATAGGCCGGCTAGGCGGTCGCCTAGAGCGCAATGTGAAGAAGGAGCGCCGAAATGGCGCTCTCCGATGCATAATTTTGCGATATGGAGGTTTTTTTATGAAGTCGCAATCAACAAAGCGTGGCGAAAGCGCTCCTCACGGCAAAGCGCCCCTCAGCCAATAGTAATATCGCTTTCAGCTGTCTCTGGGAAGTCTGTGAACCAATAAACAGACAGTCCTGAGAAAGGGGGCGGGACGAGTGACAGCGTGCCATATACAGTATTTTGAATTTTGGAGACTCACTCGAGAGACAGAGGGCAACAGCAGTGTTGCTCTGCTGGGTGGAGAATTGTTATGTTCTCATTAAACCAGTCATTGCATGATGCAGGAGTTGCAGAGGGTGTTTTGGAACTATGTGATTTAATCAGCAACCGTTTGTGATAATGGAAAGCCTAATAGTTATGAGGCTACTGTTTGGAATTAGAGGGAAAAAGAGCTTTGCTTTTGATCTGAGAAATCGCTAGTTAGCATGCTAACATTAGCCAAGTATGCCAAGCAATGAAATCCAGTAAAGTAGCTGTTAGTAGCCTACTCACTAACACCCACAAGCAATGTAAAGTAAGACTGGTGCCATGTTTAAAACAATTTTAGCTGCCATATCTCCTTCCATCCACTTGAATGAATTACCTGCTTGTTGTAAGTGTAACCAAGTGGTAAGGACAGGAGAGTTTTAAACTCTAAATTTCACAGTTTTTCTTAATAGACTACGCCACCCTGGGATAAGAATGGGAACTACAGCCCAGGGACTGTATGAAAACCTTAGATTTGACCCCCACACAAGTTCTGTTGCATTAACGAGGAAACGTGGATTCCGTAACAAAATAATCTCTTTATTAACAATTTCACATATAAATATAAAAATCCGGACAGTTTAAAATATTTCCCACCACAATGCACACACACACTCACACTCACATACACACTCACACAAATCGGTACAAAAGAGGAGGGTTCTCAAATACAGGGCAGGTGCACCCAAGAGGGGGGAATTATACTAAGCCCCCTGTCTAGGCCTTGGATAAGTACACACAAACACTCGTGCCCATGCACACACTAAGTGAAGGTGAATTATTGCACTCACACACAGGTAACACTGCACTGCACTGCAATTCACTGCACACCACGTGACCGGACCCACCACCAGGGGGGGAAGAGGACCTCCCTCTGGGATTACCTGCACCTGTTAACAGAAAAGAAAAGGGTAAATAAGGGGGTAATCAAGGGCCTGCCACTTGCCCAGCAAATAAAGACAAACAAAATGAAATAAACTGAATTGCAAGGCCCACCAGCAAAATCTAACTCGCCACAGAGAGAGGTTGCTACAGGCGAGAGCAGGACTGATGAGAATTAGTAGCGACACTCAGGCCAGGGGCATTGGTTTAGGCTACAAGCCGTGCACATTCAGTAGTTAAAGAAACAAAAAAACAAAATAATTCAAATTGAAGTTCTCAACCCAAGTCAAAAGAAAATAATTAAACAAAAGAAAGAAACATCCCTCAAAGAAAATATACAAAATAAACAAATTAATCGCGCTCTCACCACGACATAACAGGACACTCACTCACACAGACTACATTCACACACACACTGAACTCGGCCACATGCGCCACCTGCGCAAGTTAACTTATGCTGGGCTGCTGAATGCTTTCGGAGTGATAGCCCTCGGATGACCGGACACTGCGACGCGTCAGTCCGAAGCACGTATCGAGGGGGGGGACAAAACAGCAGCAATTCAGAGCGAACCGGGAGTCTGCAGCTACACCCAGGCGCCTACAAATACAGAGGATAATACGATGTAACTGGGCTATTGTACCAATTTTACAACGTGATGAAAAGTTGAAGCGGTATACTCACGTTCCACAACAGCAGAGGAGGAGAGGAGGGAGACAATAAAGGCCGACGAGTCAGAGGAAACTCAAACCCACGCTACAACAAAATACATAATCGGTTAGACCCGAGTCAAACAAATCAAAACTTTAGCGAACGTATGGCGTCATTTGGGTGGCCTACCTGAGCCAGAAGGAGAGAGCTCTCGGAGCTTTGGTAGATGAACAGGGTAGCCAACAAACAGCTGATGGCACCGGTAGATACACTTGTACGAGGCGGAGAGCGTGTCACGCCAAGTTGAATTTGGCAACAGATCGGAGTGCAAAGAGTAGACCAGAAAGCACGTTGACCGACAGCTATTCCTCCTAGCTTGTGAAAAGCCGGCGTCTCAGCTGGAGTGAAATCAGCTGTGAGGTCAGCTGATAGGTCGGTGTGACGTAATGACGCACGCACCGCAAATGAAAAAGGAACGTCAAAGTCCACTTTGCTACATTAGCTAAAGAAAACATTGTTTCCAGACCAGAATGACATAGGCCTTCATTAATCATGTAACAGAACCATACACAGCATGTTTTCATGCTGAGTGATGTAGTATTTTTACTGATTGTCTATACCGGTATGTACTTCTGTGTCCATCTATTGAATAATAAGCAAGAATTACATCGCTTAGGCTATAATCAATCATTCATCATAAACTCTCTGTACTGTACTGTACAGTATAGCTCTTGTCATGTGTCATGGACCACATCCTATGGTGTCTAGATATATGAACTGCTATCTGCTCCATAGTGCTTGTTTTTGTATTTTATATTGCATTCAGATATGGGTCTATTGGTCCTGCCGTGGCTCAAGCGGTGGGGCACTGCACTGTTATGCCGGGGGACCAGGGTTCGATTCCAGCCCGAGGTCATTTCCCGATCCTCCTACTTCTCTCTCTTCCACTCGCTTCCTGTCATCTCTCAAACTGCCATATCAAAAAGTGGAAGTATGAAAGATATGTGTCTATTGTGTCCTTTCCTGAGGCGGTGGTAAGTGTTGCGGATAAGATATGAGTCTGTTTTCTTGACTCTTGTAAGTGTTGTGGATAAGACGTTTTGCTGTTTTCTTGACTCTTGTTAGTGTTGTGGATAAGATGTAATTCTGTTTTCCTTAGTCTTTACAGTGCCGCATGGCAACAGGTCACATGGGTAGTTGGGAATGATCGCCCTCTTGTGGACGAATGCCCTCAGGTGTGATGGGCTAATGAAATACCCACTTTTTGTAGGAGACATGTAAAGTTTAACATTTCATACAACATTATAACACTACACACAAACACACACACACACACACTCTCACACACACACACGCATGCAAGCACACACACAGGTGTACACACAAACACACAAGCGCACACACACACATGCACACACACACACACACACACACACACACACACACACACACACACACACACACACACACACACACACACACACACACACAGACACACACACACACGCACACACACACAGATGTACACACAGATGTACACACAGATGTACACACACACACACACACACACACACACACACACACACACACACACACACACACACACACACACACACACACACACACACACACCATTTGCAGTAGCTCATTTTATTCATGACATAAGCCAACCTTCACTTTAAGCCCTGATACTTCGGCGCTGCGCCACAATAGCACTTGAAGTTTTAAAAACACATTAATGGTGCAGTAGGCCCGTAAAAACAGGGAACAACAAACACACTAAACAGCAATATAAACAGATTGAGCTTTCCCAGCCGCTAATCGCATCTTATTCTGCTCCTAAAAAATGTGCTTCCCTGGATCCAAGCATGGGAACTGGACGGACAGGATGCACCCCGAGAGAACTTTACTGGGGATTTTCCCATCTCTGTGTATGAAATAGAGGGACAGACGGAGGCGTGAGAGCTATTAAGGTATACTACACTCATGATGAGTCAGTCTGAGTAACTCACTAACACCCCTGGGGTGCATTTCTCAAAATTACTGTGTTGGCTACTTTGTTGGCTCACTGAGGAAGGCAGAGCGCCGAAACGCGTCTGTGTAATAAAGAAACCTATATGCATGATGCAACCTTTTTTCATTTTTCAGTCTTACAATATTTTGGTCAGCACCCTTAAAAGGAAGAAAAAAACTGTTGGGTGACGCCTGCTCCAACCCTTATGAACTCTACTTTGTTGTTTGCAATACAATTTCCCATTGGTAACTACCCAAGTTGCTGCTAACTGGCTTAGAAATGCACCCCTGAACAGGGCCACTGGCAGCTTTTGGCCAGGCCCAGGATAAAGTCTCTCCACCCAATACATACAATGCAATGAGGACTCAATTTTGGGCCCCTTTCCCCCTGAGACCAGGAGAACTGGCCCGTTTGTGTTAGTGTGTGCCTGTGTGGATCCGTGCATAATCACACGTACACTTACACATTTGTGTATGTGTGCGTGCGTCTGAGTATGCGTGCGTGTCTGGGCGTGTGTGTGTGTGTAGTGTGTGTGTGTGTGTGTGTGTGTGTGTGTGTGTGTGTGTGCGTGTGTGTGTATGTATGTGTGTGTGTGTGTTTGTGTGGCAGCTTTGAGGCAATCATATTAGCATCAGTTGTAATTCAAGCTGCAAAATTACTGAATTAGATTTGAGTTGAATTGAATTTAGAAATTGAAGATTGAATGCCAGTGTGAGTGAAAGTCATGTATCTACAGTGCTTCTGAGAAGTACCTTAAGGAAGTGCTCTTACGAACACTGAGTCTTCCACTGACTGTTTGTTGGAAATAGAGAGAAATGCCAGTGCCTCCGTTGCATTTATATTCCATTCTACCATGGATAAAGCTGAAGACAAAGCTGCTTGAAAAGGCTGTCTTTTGTGTAAGAATTTGATTCCCTTTTTCTACTTGCACTGAAGTGTCAATGTTGTTTTATGAATGTTATATGGTTGGCATGCGGGTGGTATTAGTGGTGGTTTATTTTAGTTTGTTTGGTTTATTTAATCAGAGACCATTTGCAAAGTAAATTAATTACAAAGTAAAGACATGACCTGCACCAGATTATATCTTAGAAGCTAATTTCCATCTGCAGTCTCTGGGTAGGTGAGAAAACATAAAACAGAATAAAATACGCGCTCACACACACACACACACACACACACACACACACACACACACACACACACACACACACACACACACACACACACACACACACACACACACACACACACACACACACACACACAACACAATGCTAGTGGTGATAATGCTACTGCTGCTGCTACTGCTGCTGCTGCTGCTGCTGCTGCTGCTGCTGATGATGATGATGATGATGAGGATGAGGAGGAGGAGGAGGAGGAGGAGGAGGAGGATGACAATGACAATGACGATGTATATTATTATTATTCCTTTACAGTGCTGTGCCTTCATGTTAATCATGTATTTATGTCTCAGTACTTCCAAGTAAAGCACAATGGAAATGCAAACTGTGTTCTCTTATGACTGTAATCTACTATGGCAAATAAAGCAATACTGAATTAGGACACTGAATATTTAAAAACATCTAATGGAAATCTTGCACTCGCAAAAAAACAACAACAACATTAAATCAATGGAACACAAATATTTACCGTTATTTTTCTTTTTGTTTCTTTTTTTTACCAGCTCCACGGTGCTTGTTCCTATTTAATTCGGCTATGGGTCTATTGTCCTGGGGCAGTGGCTTTGCTAAGTGGTGTAGATAACACTGTTTACCTCTGTCCCCCGCATCCTCTGTTTACCTCTGTCCCCCGCATCCTCTGTGGGCGAATGACAATAGGTCTGTCTACTCTACTGGCAGACGTCCAGGCCTGAGCTCCAGCTCTCTTGGTCACAGGACTCCATCGACTGAGGTGTGAAGTTCATTTCTGGACTGAAAAGGAAATAGGGCCCAGGCACTTTTGGATTAAAGGGCCCACCCTATACTTTTTTTTTTAAACATACCTGAAAATAGGGGCCCACAAGGGTGCGGGTCCACCGGGAAATGCCCGCAATGCCAGGTGGCCAGTCCAGCCCTGGTGAAGTTCATTTCTGGTCTTGTAGCTCCTGTTGGCGAGGCTGTGAGCCCTTTTAATGGCACTACGGCTATATGTTGTTACACAGTCAATTCAACTCCCCAACAGGAATTCACAGGAAAAGTGAACAGTCCACCCTTATTTGATTTTCACACATTTGCATTATCACATTATTTCCAAGTATTAAACATGACTGTGCAAGTGCATACCATTTTCTTCTCAATGTGTTCAGTAAAGATTGGCATTATTAGCATAGCTTAGCACAATCAGTGGAAGTAAATGGTACCATTAGTAATCAGTAATTAAATAGCTGTTTTGCATAAGTACATGTGATGATGTTTTATTTGGTACCATAGACTTCCAATGCTACGTTAAATATGGCTATACTAACAAACTAAGCATTGTAAAAAGAGAAAAAAAATCTATGTATTCTCACATTTTACCATTTCTTAACTACAGATAAGCATTTTCCTGAAATATGGAGTGTTCCTTTAACACTTGTCTATTTCGTCCCACTCTCTAGTGTGTTGAATTAACACTGTGAAATGCGCTGTGCACCTGCGTGACCTTGCCCAAAGTCATCCGCCCGAAGAGGACTCGAGAGGATCACGCGCGCAGCACATTTTTACATTAATTTCCAGAGGACCTTCTTCTGAGGGGCCGATATAGATTTGCAATCGAAATCCCTCCTCTCTCCCAGCCTTCAGTTTGGTCTGTCAGCGTAATGACCTCCGTCTGTGCCCCCTTCCGTGTTCCTCTTCCAATCCCCCCATCCTGCCTGCCCACCTCCTCAGCTCCCTCCATCGACAGTGCTCCCAACCTCCTCTCCTCATCCCTCCCCACCTCCTCTCCTCAGCCCTCTCTTCTCTTCTCAGTACTCCCCACCTCCTCTCCTCAGCTCTCCCCACCTTCTCTCCTCAGCCCTCCCCACCTTCTCAGCTCCCTCCTCAGCCCACCTCCTCTCCTCTGTGCCTCAGTCGTCCCCTGTGTCACCAATCACTCTCACCACCAGCATCAGCAGTGCACACTTTATCCACCCCGAGTCCCAGCACCACCCCCCACCTTCATCCCTAGTCCCCGAGACATTACTCGCACTCTTCCCAATCTGCCTTACCTCCACTCCCCCATCCCACATCCACCCCCACCCCCACCCCCACCCCCACCCACAACAGCCACCACTTCCCAGTAGCCCTACCACCCCCACTGCTACATCTAACACCCCAACTGCCAGCCCTACCACTATTACACCTCCCAGCCCCGGTACACCCATTACTCCCTCCAGCTCCCTGCTGCAGCTGCGAGACCTGACCCAGTGGTCATACCTCAGCTGTCTAGCTTGTCGCCACTGGCTCCGACACGCAGACTGCACGACAGGGCAGCACCATTGCTTCAGCGCCAGCGCCGTCTCTGCCTGTCTGCCTCGGGACTCGTTTTTGTGAGCATACCATACTGCAGCCTGCGGAGGCTGTGGAGTGCGGTGACTGTGTGTAGCTGTGCTGTTTGGTGACAGGGGCAGGCACGCTGCTGATGGTAATGGTGATAGTGGCAAGGCTGCTGGTGGGGGCATCGCTGTTTGTGCACCCCACTGCTTGCTGGCTTCTTCACCCTGGCGGTGGCCATCGTTATCAGTGACAGTGTGTTGGTGCTGTTCGATAGCAGTGGCGGTGGTGGTGTTGGTGGTGGTGACAGGGGAAGGGATGTGCTGATGGTGATGATGGTGATGGTGGTGGTATTGACTGTTCATTTCCCTGCCACTACGGTGGCCATGCTGTGAGGTGACAGCGTGGTGGTGGGCAATAGGCAGGTGGGGCGGTGCTGATGGTGATGCTGATAGTAGCAGGGTTGGGGATGCTGTCATGCTGTCATGCTGTCCTGTGACAGTGTGGTGACTGTGGTGACATAGGCAGGTGGGGCGGTGAGGCTAATGGTGATGCCAACAGTGCCAGGGTTGGGGATGGTGGCACCACCGCGCGTGTCTCACAGCTGTTCACTTCCCTGCCATGCTGTCCAGTGACAGTGTGGTGACTGTGGTGACATAGACAGGTGGTGGGGGGTGATGGTGACAGAGGCTGTGGTGGTGGCAGAGGTAAGGGATGGTGATGGTGAGGGTGACATCGACGGACGGTTCCCCCCACTGCGCTCCCATCTCCAGATGGCCCCCCTGTACCAGGGATGGACTGGGGGAGAAATAGGGCCTGGGCACTTTTGTCTGACTGAATAGATTTTAGTTTAGTTTAGTTTATTTGATAGGGACAGATACATAACATGTAGGTTGCATAACAACCAAACAGCAAGCATCATAGCATTTATAGTCAAAAGCTAATTTCCAATGCTCGTTCCTAGAAGGGCTTTTAAAACAATACAATAGCAGCAATAACAATAAAACAATATTATCATAAGAACAGCCTATACACTCATTCAGTCCAGTCATTCATTTTTGAAACTATCAATCATACTTAAAATTGGTGTATATTCTTCCATCCATCTCATGCATTCACTAAACATCATAGTCACATTTCCTACCAATCCTACATCTGTCCTGTACTTAAGGGGGATTCATACTTGGCGTGACTGGCGCTACCCTCCTTCATATTTCACTCGCGACCTCACTCGCGACCTCACTCGCGCCGTCACGTGACCCAAAATGACGTCACACGCCGTGGCGCGAGCTGCCGTGGCGCGACGTCGTGCACTCCACATTTTTTGTAACTTGTCGTGCGCCACCAGCGACCATGCAGGTAGGCAGACAAAGCAGGAGTTGCGAAGAGAGGCTACAACTACTGTAGGCTACTACAGAATGGATCCTGCATCATTTTGAGGATAATAAAATGTCCTAGAGAGTTATTTTATCTTCTCTCTTAAATGTTGTTCAGTGAAACAATTGTTTACTTTGTTCAGAAGCACGTTGTGTTCGGCGATCTATTTATAAATTCTGCCGCCAGAACAATGCTCTCACATGGTCTTGGAATGATCTGGCAATGTAGGCTACAACAAAAAAATATATGTTTCTATGTGGTAAGTCACAAGTCAGACGTTCAGTAGCCCTACAGCAGCCGTGTTTGGCTTTCTATTTTATACATCCGTAGAACTCACGCTGCGAGTTGCGAAAGATACTGCCGTTTCTCTCATGAACAGCAGAGGGCACTTCCGACAATGCGAGCGAAAGCCTGTAAGGGCGCTTTTGAAGTATGAATAGTCTGGCGCAAGTGATGACGTCATTAATGGTTCTCGGGCCAAACGCGCCAAAGTGCGCACGTGAAGTATGCAGAGCCCTTTACTGTTATGTATTCTTACACATTATCACCCACACAATACACACAACACACACACACATACACACACACACGCACACACACACCGGCGGGCCCCCCTTTTTTACATTTCTGAAAATAGGGCCCCATGAGGGTGTAGGCCCACCGGGAAATGCCTGATATGCCAAATGGCCAGTCCAGCCCTGCCCTGGTGGTGGCGAGGTAAGGGACGGTGAGGATGAGGGTGGCATCGACGGACGGTTCCCCCCACTGCGCTCCCATCTCCAGATGGCCCCCCTGTACTCCACTCTACTGCCCCCCTTCCCCCCGTGTACCCCACTCTACTGCACCCCCCTGTACTCCACTCTACTGCCCCCCCCTGTACTCCACTCTACTGCCCCCCCCCTGTACTCCACTCTACTGCCCCCCCCCCTGTACTCCACTCTACTGCCCCCCCCCGTACTCCACTCTACTGCCCCCCCCTGTACTCCACTCTACTGCCCCCCCTGTACTCCACTCTACTGCCCCCCCTGTACTCCACTCTACTGCCCCCTGGCAATCAAACGCTCATTACCACAGACACATGCCATTAGAGTCACAAGCACATTATTCGGGGGCAATTTGGCTATTGTACACCGATCATCAGGCTGTCACCGCGGAAATAAGTGAGAGACAGGTGAAGCGAGAGAGAGGGGGGGAGAGAGAGAGAGAGAGAGAGAGAGAGAGAGAGAGGGAGAGAGAGAGAGAGAGAGAGAGGAGTGGGAATGAAGAAAGAAATGACCAATTTTGAAAAGGACAGAGCAGTAGAGCACATGCATTAGCACTCTATCCTGTTAGCAGGTTGCTGGGATACTATGGGCCATGATAGAGAGGCAGCTGAGCTACAGTAAAATGCTACATTTCTGAAGAGGATTGTACTGTACAAAATGGAAAGACAAACAGCGCACACAGACACACAAGGATACATGCAGGGCTCTAAATTAACACCAGCCAAACGGGCAAATGCTGGTGAAATCTCGGTCTGACTGGTTGAAAAAGACCAACTTACTAGCCTCTTTGACCCATTAGTGTGTTTGGCTATTAAGATTAACATTTGTCTGGTGATGAAAAAAGTTAATTAAGAGCCCTGGATACATGTACGTAATGAGATGCTCCAATGTGGCATTATAATGTCCTCCTCATGATGAGGACTCAGCATCAGCTGGTGTGTAGTATTATGCTGATCCTTTCTCTAGACTGGAGATCACATCAGTGCGTGTCTGTGTTTGCTTTTTTAGTGCCTACGGAAGCCCACAGCCCTTTATCAGCTGCATGAGAAAGAGCCAGTGAATCTATTTTTATTAACCTTCCAGGTACTGTAACTTTATTTTAATGAGGCTTTAATTACAGTGTACTTATTAGGTTCAATGGAATAACTGGTGTGAAAGTAGGCCTAAGTACAGCTCTAGCAGATGTTATTACGTCGTACTCACAATGTGTATTTTTGTGTATCTATAGATATACATATACCAAGGGTGCATTGGGCCTCAGTTCAGTGCATTGCCTCCCTGGGAGAATTCATCACATTGGCAAAGTATTATAAAACCACTTCTTATGCTCATTACAATATGGTGTACTACCATGTAGGCCTACTACAGATGTACTTACATGCAATTGCACCAGTTATCCCACTGTACATAATAAGTAAGTACACTGTAATTAAATAAATGTAATAAAATAGTTACCACACCATTTTACATTTTACTTTTTTAGGGTATTAAGTATTATGTATTGTGTATTATGTACAGTTACACTGTAGGGTTAGGGTCAGGCTGAGGAGTTAAGTATATACAATGGAACTATACAATGTTTATTACATATGTTGTTACACTGTAGCCGACCTAAATGACGTAATAATACGGACAGTAAAATAAAGTGTAACTATGCTTTTCTTTAGACTCCTTTGCCTCACACAATATACTGTATTTTGCAGTGTTAATTCTACACTTAGAGAGCTGGACCAATAGTGTGAATGTTATCTTTGACTATTCTAGTGTTGAATTACCGTAACACTGCAAATGTCAGTTGTGCAGGTTTTTCACTGTCGCTGATTCGGGAAAGTGAAGGTGAGATGTTCCTGCTGGATTTTCTCCCTCCCTCTCTCTCTCTCTCTCTCTCTCTCTCTCTCTCTCTCTCTCTCTCTCTCTCTCTCTGTCTCTCATCCACGTCCCTCTTTTCCTTTCTTCCCTCTCTCATTTTAAATTGAAGGTGAGATGCTCCTGCTCGTCAATTCATTGCAGACTCTCCCTTTCTCTCTCTCTCTCTCTCTCTCTCTCTCTCTCTCTCTCTCTCTCTCTCTCTCTCTCTCTCTCTCTCTCTCTCTCTCTCTCTCTCTCTCCACCTCTCTCTGTCTCTGTCTCCTTTCTTCCTCTCACTGTGCAGGCACTTTAAAAAGTTCAGTCTGGCAGAACAAGTTAAAGCGTGCTATTGTAGGGCCAGCTCTGCAGATTTCCATTCGGCTGAATAAGCCGGGGCTGTGGGGCTGTGGGGCTGTGGCTCTGCTCTGGCTGATTGAATTGATGAGGGACATTCATTTCTTTCAGTCTCCTCTTCCTCTCTGAAGTCCAAATATAATAATTCAGCTATACGATAATAATAATTCAGCTATAGTAGTATGTCGGAGGGGGTCAGCCTGTGTGGAGGAGCACCTCGCGCCATCCTCGTCTCCAAACACAATGGCTGGATTACATAACGCAATTCCGTAATTCCCCCAAGGTCACTCGGAAGGTAATCACTGGCCTTTTGCACTTGATAAAAAAGCGAGGCTGGAGACAAATACACACAACCGGGCAGTACCTCCCCCCCCCTCATCCCCCAACACCCACATCCACCAGCACCCCCTCCTCCTTCACCCTCAAAGGAAGTCAGTCAATAATTACTCTCTTAATCCTGTTCTAAGCTTGGAGATCTCTGAAGAAAGACATGAAAGACTTCCAAGGGGTATGTGTGTGGGGTAGGGGTACCGCTAGGGCTGGCCTGGGAGAGAAATAGGGCCCGGGCACTTTTGGCTTAAAGGCCCCCCCCTCATAATCAGCGGTGCAGAACTGACTCACCGGTGGGCCCTGCATCCTCGTACATTTCTGAAAATAGGGGCCCATGAGGGTGTGGGGCCCACCGGCAAATGCCCGCTATACCAGATGACCAGTCCAGCCCTGGATACTGCTAATGGTGGAGGTAGTGGAGGTGGAGGTTGGCTGGGGAGAGAGGGGAGGGCGGCAGGAGAGAGGGAAGGGGGAAGGGGGTGGGATTGCTGTGAGGGAAAGAAGAGCCAGAGATCGTTATACTTTCTTTCTCCGGAGTATAGCCAAGAATATATTCCCAGGTTGCCTCTCTTCCTCCCCCTCCTCCTCCTCTTCCTCCCCCTCCTCCTCCTCCTCCTCTCTCCTCCTCCTCTTCCTCCTCGCTTCCGTCTCACTCGGAGCCGTTTTTGTATTCATGACATCATTACGTTCTACATACACAGCATTGGGGAAAGCGGCAGGCGGAGAGGAGAGGAGAGGAGAGGAGAGGAGGGGAGAGGAGAGGAAAGGAGGGGAGAGGAGAGGAGAGGAGAGGAGAAGAGAGGAAGGGGAGGTGTCAGCACTAGTCCCAGGCTCCCTTAAGTTGAGAAATATTTGGAGGAGCGCTTTTCTGAAAAGAGTTGTCAAATACCCACAGGCGAGGCAGCAGAGGAGGCAGCAAGGAAGAACGCTGAGGTAGGGAGGGAGGGATGCTGCCAGTGGAAGGGGGGGGGGGGGGGGTACATAAGTAGGGCTCGGTGTGTGTATGTGTGTTTGAGTGTTTAAGTGTGTGCTTGGGTGAGTGTGTCTGTGTGTGTGTGTGTGCTTGGGTGAGTGTGTCTGTGTGTGTGTGTGTGTGTGTGTGTGTGTGTGTGTGTGTGTGTGTGTGTGTGTGTGTTTGGGTGTGTGTGTGTGTGTGTGTGTCTGTTAGTGTGTCATGCTGTGATTGCTACTGTGTGTGTGTGTGTGTGTGTGTGTGTGTGTGTGTGTGTGTGTGTGTGTGTGTGTGTGTGTGTGTGTGTGTGTGTGTGTGTGTGTGTGTGTGTGTGTGTGTGTGTGTGTGTGTGTGTTTGCGTGCGCATGCGGGTGTGTGTACATGTGCTGTACCTACACACAAGTGTAGCCTATATGTGCTGTACATGCACACTTTGCAGTGTGTGTGTGTGTGTGTGTGTGTGTGTGTGTGTGTGTGTGTGTGTGTGTGTGTGTGTGTGTGTGTGTGTGTGTGTGTGTGTGCGTGTGTGGTGGTGTATGTGTGTGTAAATGTGCCGTACAGTATGTGGGGTAGCTTCGAGAGAGGTGGGCCTCCAGGGGGGATCTGTGGTAAACCAAACCTGCATGCTGTCGCACCGCCCATCAGCCCCCCACACACACACACACCTGCCACGACACACAAACACACCTGCCACGAGAGGGCTGAAATGAGATCACAAACTGGCCCAGGCATTTTTGGAATAGACCAGCCCCTCACCCTCACCCCCACCCCCATATGGCAATTATGATGAGCTCAGTCCACTGTATATTGCAGCCATTATATGTTCACCGATGGGCCGCCACATCTAGGTTGTGGGCCAGTTTGTTTTGTTGGTTTATCTGAAACAAATAAAGGAAAAAAAACAAAAGCATCTGTCCTTGACGACTGCTGGCCCACCGGGTAAAAGCTGGTATGTTTGTCAGATTACCACTCCGGCCCCGTGTCACAACATTAAACTGAGCTGAGCTAGCAAACCAGACGTTTTGTCCGCTCGCTCGTCTGTGCCGCCGCTTGTCTGAGAATCCAGAGCTCATTCCGCCTTCCCACCACGCGCTGCCCACCAGGCATGACATATCCACCAGGCATGACATATCCACCAACGACCTTGAACTCTGTGCATGCTGCGGGACTAATGGGTTTGGCCGTTGCCCGTGACTACCAGGTGCAGAGGAGGCAGGGACACAGTCACACGCTACCAACACTACAAAAACGGCTGAATGTCACACTGGCTGGTTTTGCAACCTCCTCTGCACACACAAGTATGTGGCACACTACTTTAGTCAGAGTCGTATACACCGTATGGCTCTGGTAGTGCAGTGGCTTGCACAGCCATTTTGGTGGGCAGGTGCTGAAGGTGGTTGTTGGCATGTGGAACTTCCGGCTGCTTTGCTAGATGTTGCTTTACAAGAAGCTATATTATATCGGGGCATTATTGCATTGTCACTTTGCTTTTGATTGTGAAGCATTAGTAGATGATCATGTCAACATGTTCCACAGCACAGTACAATGTGACAAAAATGCCAAAAGGATGTTTTTTGTCCATGATGGCAAAGGGGCAGGTGCACCACCTGGTCCCTATCTGTGCACGCCTATGTGGCAAAAGTACAGAAGGAGCCAGTCTTCCCTGCCATAAGCACACCATGCAACTTTAGGATTGCCACGTCTGACTGACAAAAAACCTGGACATTTC